>NC_083743.1:8876195-9194736 GCF_033458585.1 Syngnathus typhle
GTACCTCTGTCTTCCTCCTTTGCTTTGGTAATTTGGGTACCTTAAATAAAATTTAAAAAAAATACTATTGAAAGTTTATGAGCATTTCCTCCCCTGACTCTAGTTATAGTTTATTTGGCATGTGCGCCATCATATACACATGTCAAGGAAGCTGCCAAAACCTTGCCATCAATGCAAAGGCTCACTTGAAAAAACATTTCTACAAAAATCACAAATTTAGGACGCCAAAAATTAATTACCCCACCATTGTAGGTGCATTCAAATGCAGTTGGACATTTCAAACTCTGACATTAAAATCTATCTATCTATCTATCTATCTATCTATCTATCTATCTATCTATCTATCTATCTATCTATCTATCTATCTATCTATCTATCTATCTATCTATCTATCTATCTATCTATCTATCTATCTATCTATCTGCTAATTAAAGTACTAGTGTGCCTTTGTGACAAACAGCCATTGTGTGTCTTTCGGAATGTGTAGTAAATATTATTGTCGGGTATAACTCACTCATCATCTTCTAGGAGCTCGTCATCACTGCATAAAGAACTGTACCGCCCCTTCACTGTCAGAGGCACTTGCAGGGACATTTCCTAAAAGGTGAGATTGTTGTCATTCAGACAGGTTCTAAATGAATGCAATTCCGACAAAGACCTCAAACCTCATACCCTGTCTAAAAGGTTCAATGGATGAACACTGGCATAAGATGCGTCCGGTTCTTCATAAATATCAGAATCGGAATCTGGTGGGCACACCGCTAAAACAATTCAGACAATTAGGATATAAGCAGGACTGAGACAACATAAATGCATGCACGATACTTTTGAAATACAACAAAAACCATGCACACACAAAAAAAGGATATACCCAATGGTATAGATTCAGAAAATGTGTAAATGGAACTAAAGTGATCAATTACACCGAGGTAATCAGCAGCAGCAGTCTTTGCAGCATTAACTTACTGCTGCTGGCCCTAAGAGCAGCTTTTGTTTTGCTTTGTTTACAACTCATGCAGCCACATCCGGTTCCGAATTTGAAATAAATCGGATTGATAGAAAGCGCATAAGAGAAAGATAAATATTCATAGTGCTCACTTGTTTGAGGAGGCGGCTGGGGGACTCCTTTAGCAGGCACGGCTATTTGAGTTGCAGCTTGGCTTGACTGTTGTGTGACTTGTTGAGTTTGCGGAGTCATGATGCGAGGTGGAAGCTTTGGAGTTTGCTCTTCAAGGAGCCCATCAGTCTTGCTAGGAGGAGGACTGGGGGACAAAGAAGAAGAGGAGCGGTCACCAGAGGTTTGGGGACCAGAGGAGTCTTGGAGGATCACAGTGTCGGTAGGTTGGGTCAAAATTCCCCACAGACGGCTGAGTCTATACATCCTCTGTTGGAAAGAATCCTTTCAACAAAATGTTCTGTCGATGCTCATTCCATTGGAGGAAAGAAAATGATCAAGTTTCTATACAGGGACTACAAAAACAAATGTCTTCAGACAACTTCCTTCCACACAACTCTGACAGCTGCTCTTGAGTCCATGTTTAGAAAAAATATAAACCCCTGCACAACTTGTCTCTCCGTTCTTCCGCCCTGTCAAATTTTCTCTCTCTACCTCTCATGTTGACAACATGTCTGAACCTGCGTCCTCCTATGAGATACTACGTGTAAACAACATACCACGGGACCCAATGTCTAAATGTTGGAGAGAAATAAAACATTAATATTCTATGATTTGTTTGACAAGAGAAACAGATTTGACTCATCCCTCTGAAGAAATTCCACCCATTTCAACATGGTGAACAACACGTGGGTGTCTTTTTACAGTCTCCCTCATGTGGTTCATGTCGGAAATTGGCACGCAAATAACCACAGCGAGTGTCAGTCATTGGAAAGGACAGCAGATAACTTTCAGTTTTATGTGGAATTAAAATGATAATAGGCCAGCACAATGAAGGAGTGACTAACATATCTCACAAAAGGATTCTAGTTCATCAACATATGACGAGTGACACGAACACATTTTCACAACAATGGGATTCAGACCATTGTGATTGAGCAACATGACGTCATACTAAGCATGAGCACTAACTAAAACCTCATCGTGTCATCATCAGGGTATGAGTCCTCTCAATAGGCCTCCCAAAAATAGGCCCACAATAACGGGAAACTGGACTTTTGGCTTAGTTCCTCCTATTTTTGTAGAAGAGCACTGAAAGAAAGGCACTTCTTTTGCTATAAATCAGTAGCTGCATATTTGGAGCGCTTTTTCTCTCAATTGTTCATTTACACAAACAAGCTCACATTAATTCGTATTACACAATCGAATTTCGGTTTTCATACAATGTAAATTGATGCCTTAATGCTTGTGTCGAATTCTGGGGACATTGATAGAAAACAGCACAAAGCCAATACTGAGCAAACAATTAAATCCTTCTATTTGACACACAACTACCTAATGATTTGTGGCAACCAACATTATGCAGCAATGCAGCTTGGGGAAACTGTTTCTTGTCCTGCTAAATATAGTAACCACAAGTTTAAACAAAAACTAATATTAACATGTTCCATTCATGTGTGCAGCCCCCAGAAAAAAAACATTCATTATTTTAAATACATTAAAATTGTACATAGACTGTCTCAGGTGGTTTTGTCGGAAACTGAACAAGAAATCAGACCAGCTAACCTGAAAATAGAAAACAGCAGAGACTTTATACCTTCCTTGTTTGAGATACGGAAGGGAGAAGGGGACAAAGGAACGATGGAGACAGCGAGAATATAAATCAAGTTACCTGTTGTCATGGTAAAAACAAGTCCTCTTCCCCTTATGTTGATACAGTTATTTTAAAAGACACGCTTGTCAGTAATATGAAAGTCAGAAGGAGAGAGAGAGAGAGCGAGAGCGAGAGCGAGAGAAGGAAATGGCCTGCTCACCAGAAAAAAAGGAGGTGCAACACGTTGATAACGACAACAGGACAAAATCTGAATGTGAGCAAAACTGTCGAGAAAAGGAAATCCACTTCCCCATCCATTACCCACTCTCTCAATCTCTCCATGTCACTCACAGGGTAGTTTGGAACATATTTTCGTTCTCTATTGTGACTTCCTACCTCTCACTGCAGCGACTTCCTTTTTAAGAGAGAGCAGTTTGCAAAGAGCATGTGTCCAACTCAAGAAGAATGACATTAGAACCATTACGAGCAGTTTAAAATATCAGAAAGAAAAAAAAAAAAGACATTTTTTGGCATGTTCTCAACTTCAGTGTAGGTCGTTAGTGAATTGTGTCATTGTGTCCAGCAGGTGGCAGTGTTGTCTCATAAATATTTGACTTAGTCCAGCTTGGCCTGCTACATAATCATCTCAGAAAGTTTTGCCCTTTAATAAATCAAAGTCCAAGTATTTGGTCTGAAACCTTGACAACCGTCGCGATAGAGGTTATGCTAATAGGAGTAGCAAACTTACCTTTCAATTCTGGAGGAAGAAAGTACAGGATGCCTGCTTGGTATTTTGGGGGGCCCTCTTGGTGGTGCCGAGCCAACCTTTGGAGGGAGAGGCGGAGCGTTTCTCTCTTCTCTGGGGAGAACGGTGAAGGCCATGGGGGGTATAGTTGGCATTCTATCGCTTCTCGAATCCTGGATCGACAGTGTTCGGGTGTGATGAGCCTGAGGTGGCTGGGCAGTTTCTCGTGTGACGTTCTGGGTTGAGGTGAAGGATAAAGACCGACTGTGTGCGGCTGTGTCTTTGATGAGCAACTTGGTGTGTTGAGGTGAGGTGGGGCTTTGTGCCAGGGGTGAAGGTGTCAAGGCCGTTGTGAAGCGTTGTGGCGGGCAGTTCAAGGTGCTTCGTGGGGGCACTGGCGGCAAAGACGTATCACAAGACGGATAAATGAGGGGGCTGGAATGGGAGTCCGGCAAGGCTGGAGCACTGGAGCGGAACCTTGATCTCTCTTTTGGTACTGGCCTCTTTTTCTCGGCATCTCCATCTGCCCTTTCATTATGTTCAGGAGTTACCAGCTCCTCTGTCCCTCCGGTTTTCTCTTTCATCCTGGATGCTTGTCTGTCCTTCGGGACTGGTTTCTCTCTTTCTCTGGGCGCAGGTTCAGGGGTACGCGCATTTTCTTTCTCAGCTTCACTCACAAAACGTATTTCCTGCGTTCCGGATATTGCTTCCGCAATCAAGGGTCCACTCTCCTCCATGACTTGCTCGTGCTCTGTTCTTGGATCCTGCGCAAAGATTGAATGCGCATCAACTTGCAGGGAGGTGACATCTCGAGTTTTGTTCAGACTGGCCAGGATGCGTCTCCGGTGGCCCGGAAGAGATATTCCCATCTGCTCCAGCTGATCTGGTGTGAGCTGATAACATTCCGCCAAGGTCAACAGGCCCGCGGTCTGAAACGCTTTGGAATACTGTTCGAGACGAAGCCCGCATAACCAGTCCCACACGGTGACTTCGGACTCAGAGTGAGACATGGCAATGCAGTCTTTCACACTTCAGCTCACCGTCCATGTAATCTGCAGAAGAGAGATCAATTTAATGTTTGTCTTTTCCCTGCTTGTAGCGGCCAGGTCAATAAGTACAGTAAGCAGATTGTAGTCTTGATTAGCACACTACTTGGGTAAAAGATATATTGATAATAAGTTAAAAAGATAATTTGAGGAATATTCCATTAGGCAGCCTCTGAAGACACGCAATCACAAAACACAACAGAGAGAGGAAGGGCAATTTACACCACAAACATCAGCGTGCACACACAGCTTGTCCAGTTTACGGCACGCTACTCTCTGCGGGCCAAATCAGTTATGAATGTGAAACCAATATTTACATATTGCCTTTGAGAGCTATTTTTTAAAAGCTGTTCATTTGCTGTGGGCAGCAAGTTAACGAGAAGACACATGTCAATGATGGAAGTCACTCAAAATGCATTGCTGCCGATGTTGACCCATCAATCAGGCGAGTCAGGGTTGCCACGGCAATGACACTATTCACTTAAGAACAAGCCAGTGTGCCAAAGAATTGTACCTGGATAGCAAAAGTCACACCACACATAATGGGAGGAATGGAAGTGTAAGATAAAGAGACAAGTATCCCTGCTGCGATTGGAGAAAGACATACTGCACAACAGTGAGTTCATGTTGAAACAAGTGCAATTTCCTGTCAGTTTGTACTAACTTGAGTAGGACAGTTTTCTGAACCAAAAGCCCCTTCTTTCAGTTCAAATTAAAAGAGCTTCATGGAAAAGTATACAACTCGATTTAGTGTCTTGCTCATTAAAGGGGATGTCAACTGAAATATTTTTTTAATTATGTGTTCTGTGCGGACCACTAGTCAAAACAAGGTCTTCAGAATAATGTTTTGTTTGTGGAAGATGAATTAAACTGGCAAAATCCTCCTGTTTTTATGCATCTTGCTACGTACTGTCGACTGCAAATGACATCATGGATGCCAGGTCTCAGATGACAACCAATCACAGTGAGCTGTGATTGCTTGTGACTTCTTTTTCTTACATTTAATCATTTACGTTACCCCATATCATTCACAACTCTCTTTTATGCGATGTGTCAAATTTAGACAATTTCACTTGAAAAGGACTTAAATCTGTTTGTTAAATTCGAACCAATCAACTGTGAGGCCTGCGTGCAATGATTTTTGCTGATCCCTCCTGTTTCTGTGCTGAGTTAGTCGAAACTTAGTCACTGTGAAGCTGTGAACCAGAACTCAAACTGATACCGATCTTGGACTGGGCGACCGACCATTTATCCAAAAATGTCAACACACTTCTTTAGAATGCTGAGATCAACATTGGGGTTTGCTAGTTGAGCAACAGCCTACATCCTTTTTGCAACGTCCTTTACCTCATTATGTGACAATCCCCTATAGTCTTCTCCTCGAAGTGTTTTGCTTTCTGCACATTTCAATTAATTTATGTCCCCACTCTCTCCTATTGTCTTGATATTCACCTCCCACTGCATCGCTCTCGGACACAAAGCAGCCAATAACAGGATCTCTGTGTGGCCTTCACAATGAAGCCGTCTGTTGCTTGGGTACACATGCACACACACGCACGAGCGCACACACACACACGAGCGCGCGCACACACACACACACACGCGGTTAAGGAACACTTGTAGCCTCTGGTCACACATTATATAACAAGCGATCACTTAATAATGCGTGTGAATAGGTGATGGGGGTCCCTGAGGCAGTGCTTCAGGCTTCATATCCTCTTTTTTGACAAGTATGCTGAGCCAGGATGCTTGCATAAAACTCGAAACTCTCTTTTTAAAAACACATCATACAAATGACAAGGGGAAAAGTCAGCGTGTTTCAGGGCTGAAAAAAGTATTCTGTCTGGATTGGCGTTAAGCTGCAAGCATGAAACACATTCAGTCACAATATTGGGTATACTTGTACAATTTAATGACATAATTTTATCATTTTTGGTGTGAAATGTGCTATATAAATAAAGTTGTATATTTTGTGAAATCAATAGTTTTCCTCTGGATGGTTGTAGTTTATATTTAACCCACTTGAGATTTGTTTCTAGCTAGACTTTTGAATAACCTTCATTTATAAAAAAAAAAAAAAAAAAAAGGGGGGGGGGTTGTAATCCATTCTATGGATATAACAGAGTTGCTTAAGTCATTTCTATGTGCAGTGAAGTCGGTGTGGCAATGTTAAAGGTGCCCTCTTCTATTTGGAGTTCTGCAAATAAGCCTTGCTGTGGTTTATTGCAGTATGGCTGTAGCCTTTAGGATTAAATGATGTTCAGGACGGCGTGTCACTGATGTTCAAATGAGAGCAGATCATCAGTTAATGAGATCAATGATTGTTTAGCTCTACTATTCAGCCATCAGCGCCGTACAAATACACCGCCTAACATAAATGAATTTTAAGAAGTCGCATATCATGCGTATATACGGGAGTATGGTACAATGTATTTTATTATTGCTTCTCTTTTTTACATGAAAATTGTATATCATAGACAAAAATGGTATTTAAACATTAGAAATCTCAACGTTTGTTTGTTTGCTTGTTTATTAGTTTACAAACTATATATAGCAAATACAGAAACCGTAGTTGTTCATCCTCTTTTTGTCCTGGTACATTATTACGAAAACAAGAAAAGGACATTTTCTCATTGTGGTTTATTAGCTACCGGATGCATTAAGCTCCACAGTCATGTGATTCCTAGCAGATGTTCAGAATGGCCACACAAAATACAAAAGAATCCTCTGATCGAAAATGAGTGATTCACTCACCCTTGGTCTTGCTGCTCACTTTTAGCCCACTTTCAACCGCATCTCAATGATGAGTCAGTGTTGCCGGTAAAGAACTGCATCCCAACAATGTCCCAGTCTAGTGAGCGTGCCACTGTGTGCGCGAGAAAAGGCACATGCTTCTTACTTCTCGGTCAACAACATTTCACACTGTTCCAAACTAAGGTTATGCAATCTCTTGTGTGCACATTTCCACCGGTTTGGACAGTTTCACATTGAATAAGACGAGAAAGTGTGACTGTTAGTTTATACTATACGCATGCAAGTAACAAAATCAGGATAATGTCAATGCAAAAACGACAAAAATAAGTCTCCAGGCCTTTCTCATCAGCCCTATATTATCCTGCCTAGTGTATATCTTTAATTTATTTATTTTTAAGCTCAATTAGTCACGTCCTATGTATCCAACATTTTCTTTATTTAACCTGCATAGATGTACATTCTGCTTGACCTGCCCCTCGATTCCCGCAACAACAAACGTCCCCTCTCAATGTTTCATTGACTGACTCAATCCTGAGTAATCCAATGAGTGGTGGATGTGACGGCAATGGAATAGAAAGGGGAAAAAAAGTGAATACTTTGGAATTTTTAACACTTTTTTAATCTCAAGGGATAATAAGTGTGTTGTGCTGTTTAATTTACTTACTGACTTTTGTTTGTTTGTTTGTTACAATTCAGACTCTTAACTGCTTAATTTATGCGAACACAGCAAAGCCTAGATAAGAATCAATACATTCCATTTAGAAACCACCAAATGAACGTTTTACCAAAGCCCCAAGTATATTTGTCTTTCTTTTTCTTCTTTGTTAACTTTTGACCTCTTTATATACACACACAACAGAGTGAACAACCTTTTGAATACATTTCAATAAATTCAAAAATGTACTGCATAAACTGTTGCAGTGACACCGTTTTCAAAAAAAAAAAAAAGGTCCACTTGTGATCATACGTCATGATTTCATTTACATGCAATAGCTGAAATTACGCAGGGACTGGGAAAAAGCAGAAATCAGTTACGAAAATGAGTGTTTCCCCCCAATTATGTTGCAAGCTGCTTAAGCAGAATGAATTCCAATGCGGATCAACGTGCTGCTCGTCACAAGTCCACTTGCTCGCCCTGACAAAAAAAATATATTTAGTAATTGCAATCAACCTACAAACGCCAGAATCATCCAACTGCGGCCACCAACACTGGCGATCACTACATGCAGAATGACACTTTATCGCTCATCACGAATGTCAGTCTTTTACTGCTGTGGGGAAAGTTAGTTTGGAGAAAGAAAAAGTTGCAATTCAATGGCTTTACCGTTTTAGTCACCGGCCGAGTGAAGTAACTTGCACCAGCATCCTCAACAACAGCGACGCCAAATAGTGGTTAACATTTTCTCACGGATGAAACAACAGCAAGAAATACTTCACAACCACACACTAATCATGAGTAGAATCAAGGTCGAAATAAAGTTCCGTTTAAGTATGGCAAAACAAAAATTCGAACGTACCGGCAACGCGAATGTCTTTTATTTTTGGACGCCCCGAGAAGGAGATTTCCGCCGATGTGCTTTGCGCACTGGAGGTGGTATAGTGCAGATGGTCAAAAGGTGATCACGTGACCGGTGAGCGCCCCAAGACCACAAACCAGTCAAAAGCTTCAACCCATCATGAAGTTTCCCTTACCCACCCCCTGTTAAAGATACACACGTCTCCGTTACAAAATAAGAAAACAAGAACAACAAAACATTTAGAAAAGACGAATACCGCAAGTGTCATGTTGCTTTGTGAATCCATATTCGTGAATTGCATTGCATTGCGTTGCCTTGGAACCTATTCTGTAATTTAGCATTTTTATTTATCGAATGACTGCTCGTTAAATAGGAATAACTTGACCAGAAAGTCTTTCTTTAAAACGTGCAGGGTGTAATTCAACCACAGGAGGGCGACAATACCCTGCGAGCATCTTGACGTCTAATAGACAGACGTCTGTCAGTGGATCACCAGCTCCCTGACTGTTGTATATTTTGGTGGACGACAGCGTGTGAGGCTGGGGACAATCACATCCGACACCCGGACCACCAATACTGGCGCCCCCCAGGGGTGCGTCCTCTCCCCACTGCTCTTCTCTCTCTACACTCACGATCTGTGAAGCTCCTGAAGTATGCAGACAACGCCGTGGAGATGACAGTGGACTTCAGGCGAGACCCTTCACCACTTTCACCCCTCACTATCCACAGTAGTACTATTCTCTCCACGGACACCTTCAAGTACCTGGGTTCCACAATCTCTCGGGACCTGAAATGGACCAGCCACATAGAATCTGTCCGGAAGAAGCCCCAGCAGAGGCTGTACTTTCTGAGACAGCTCAGGAAGTTCAACCTGCCACAGGAGCTGCTGAAGACTATCATCCAGTCCATCCTCTGCACCTCCATCACTGTCTGGTTTGGATCAACCACCAAAGAAGACAAGCACAGACTGCAACGGACAATCAGGACTGCAGAAAAGATCATTGGGACCAACCTTCCATCTATCCGGGACTTGTACCTATCCAGGACCAGGAAACGTGCAAGTAACATCTCTACAGACCCTTCACACCCAAGTTGCAGTCTGTTGGAACTACTCCCCTCCGGACGGCGTTACAGAGCGCTGTACGCCAAAAGCAGAAGACCTAAGAGACAGCTTCTTCCTCCAGACTGTCGCTTTGATGAACTCACACAGTCTCAGAGACATTGCTGTGCAATAACATCCTGCTCTCGACGCTTCATCTTTGAGTTTGTGTCCTCTCTGCATCCATTGCAGCCTGGTCATCCTGGAAGAGGCGATCCTCCCTCCCATCTGTGGTCTCTTCTCAAGTTTTCTCATTTCCCCTAGTAGGAGTTCTGAGTTTATCAAAAAGTCAAAGTCTGCTTTATTGTCAATTTCTTCACATGCCCTCCTGGGAGTTTTAAGATCAGGGGATGTTTGAGAATTTCAATTTTTGCACATGTTGTCCTGAATGTGGTTAGCTACCTAAATGTTGTACAGAGAAGGAGATGTACCGGAGTCAAATTCCTTGTTTGGCATGCTCAAACTTGGCAAATCAACAATGATTTGATTTTTAGTGTCCAACCTGAGCCAGTAGATGGCACTAGAGTGGAAAATACATCCTTTTTAAAATAACACCACATCGAGGCACTTGTCTTTTTCGCATGCACATTTTTTATTGAATATGTTGACAAGAGAAAATCACACTGGCTTTTGTCATCGATACAAGAAAGAAAAATAAATTACAGGACTCAGCTATTTCTCCAAGCATCACGACCAGTAACAAATCTGCCTTCACACATACACCATATCTTTTTTTTTTTTCACACTTACCGTTTTTTCTTGCTTACCGCTTGCTTACCGTTTCTCTCACCTACCGTTTTTTCTCGCTTACCATTTTTCTCACTTACTATTTTTCTCGCCTTATGTCTTTTCTCCCTTACTGTTTTTCTTGCCTATTGTTTTTTTCTCACTTGCTGTTTTTTCTCACTTCGTTTTTCTTGCGTACTTTTTTCTTACAATTTTATTCTCGCTTACCGTTCTTTTTTCTGGCCTACCACTTTCCCTCGCTTTTTTCCTTACGTGCCGCTTTTCTCACGTCCCCTTATCGAACTATTTTTCTAGTTTTTCCCGCTTAACGCTGCTTAGTTGTTCTCGTTTTCCGGTTTTCTCGCTTACCGCTGTTTTCTCGCTTAACGCTCGCTTACGTTTTTCTCCCTTACTGTTTGTCTCGCTGTTTTTTTCTCGCTTATCGTACTTTTTTCTCGTTGACCGTTCTCGCTTACTATTTTTTTCTCGCTTACCGTTTTTCTCGCTTGTCATTATTTCTCGCCTTTTTACATCATTCGCTAGCATTCCCCCATTCGCACGTTTTCATCCAGCTTCTCAAGATACTACATTCTCTTATCCTTACTCATCATCCAATCAGTCAAAATGATCTCTTGATCGGGCCAGGAAAACTAGCTTAACTACAAATACTGCGCATTTCAATGCAATAAACACAAAGCCAGGATGCACAAAGGCAATCAAAAAGAGAAAAAAAAAAATCATGCAAGTTTGGCTTTTTCTCATAGCCAATTAAACTTAAATATTATACTATAAAGTGGTTACTTTTGTACAATTATTCCACAAACCATCTATGGCTCGTGGAAAACGCTGTGCCAGTCCTCACATTTTAGCGCAGGCTGGTCTAAGCGGAGCTTTGCTTGATCTCCTTGATGGACACGAGACCCCACACGTTCATCTGCGTGATGCTTTGTAGATTGGCCTCTCGGTATTTGTAAGTCACCTTGTCGACGCCGTTGATTGTGATCTGGAAGTGATCGTCGGCGCACTTGATGACAACCTGAGCGACAACAGGACACCGTGAAAAAATCCAGTCATGTGACGTTCACGTTGCCATTTTCGGGACTTGTGATTTGCGAAGAAAATTCATGCTATTGCGGACATTTCTGAGCAGCATCACGAGGGGTCGGATGGTTCCTGCACTTCCTTTTGAATGTGACATTTCCATTCGATACTTTTTGTAGTTTGGGAAAGAAAATCACTCTAACCTTTATTAACTAGCGGCTAGGTTCTCTTCAACCAGTAAATGGCCGCTTCACATTGGCAACACTCAAGTGTTGTTTAAGATTGAAGTATGTTTAGGGAGGTTCTACAAGACGGAATAGGTTTTGACAGACACGGTTGTATGAATACGCCTTGCACATGTGAACAAAGATCGGAGCGACAATGGGATACAATTAACTTTCCGGCACCAATCAAAGGTAAGGAAAATTCCGCACAAAGGTTTGGAAACCACGAAACTGTAAGGCGGGTGTGTTCAGAAATACGGTGTGATTCACGTCACCTTGACTTCTTGTCCGGGTCCAGAGCTTTGTGTGGGATGCTCCTCTCTTTCGTTCCAAGTTGTGTTCACTCTGGAGTTCAGCCAAATCTTCTTGGTTACAAAGTTCAACTTGAGGAGCAGCGCGACCGCGTTGTCGTTGTCGTCGTCGTCAGGCACAAACAGGCCGACTTTAAACCTGCAACGCAGATGTACAACTGTGTGTTCGTGTGGGAGTGGGTGTGGGGGGTTGTGGGGTCCTCGTACCAATCTGCCAGTTTATTTGCTCGTCCTGTGATGGTGATGACGTTGTTCACACGGAGACCTCCCTTCAGCTTGATCATTGATCCAAGCTGCAAACATGTAATCAAAACATAACTGGTCATCAAAACATCTTGAGTAGAAATTGCATGTGAATGCTAAGATCTGACACTAAAATGAGATTGTGTGGAGATCATTACTACTGTCTTTTGAACCTGTCCAGAAACGTGGGATGCAGAGAGAGAGAGAAAATAATCAACTCACTGCATTCGCTGACTTGGCGAGCTTGCTTCTCTGCAAGAGCACGCTGTCACCAGAATGGCTCTCCTCTGCCTTCTCTGAGGTGATTGCATAATGCGCTTTGGGCATCTTGCACATGAAGCTGTTGGGTATCTTGCAGCTCATCTGCTTCCATTTTCCAGCCTGAAAGATGAGCAAGAAGGATTTCAGCGGATCGTGCAGATGTTCTCGCAAACGGTCAATTGGCCACGCACCTTTTGCGACATCGCCACACAGTCCTTTTTCAGGTGTTTGGGCTCTTCTGGGGCCCAGTTGGTGAAGGTCACCTCGTGGCGGTCCGACCACTCAAACATGCCGAGGACACTCTGGTCATTCAGTCCGGTCCACATGTCGCTGGTGTCTGCAGAGGACAAAGGCGAGAAGATCTCTCACCCAGCGTTCAGGGGCTAGTAGTTCTACGAAGACGGTGTACGCACCGAGGGTGGAAGCACTTTTCACCCACGTCTGCTCCACCTCGGAAAGGATGGACACCAGATCGGCACCCAATTTCTTACAGTCTGCTCGAGCAGCGGCCCACTCTTTCTTGTCCTCAAAAGCTTTGTAGCAAAAGCCCGCAAACTCCTCCCAGGACTCTCCCAAGCATCTCGGCTCTGCAGGTGAGATCCCGTGCGGGGTTAGCAGTAGTTGAGCACTTAACATGAAAAAATTCCGTGAACTCACCTCCGTCTGCAAATGTGAAGGCCTGATCCGTCGAGTCGCCATTCCTGCAGTTCGTACATGTGACAATGAGCTGGGCCTCTTATTGGTACTTTGCCATAAACGTTGGCCACTCACTTGAGGGAGGTGATCCCGTTCTGGGTGGAGCCAGCAAAGTCCTTCTTTGCCACTTCTTTCATCACGATACAGTCTCCTCCCATGTCGTTACGAATGACGCCGGCGTGAATAGCGGCCGCGCACACGCTTGAGTCCTGCACTCACATCAAGTCAAGAACTCAACTGACGGGTCACGATAGGGAGGATTTGATTTCCTGAGTGGTGTGTGGAAATGAAATCATCTTTCAAATGGAACTCATTTGAAAATCCCAATTGAAATGTAGGTTCATCTTTGAAATGTTTATTTCTGCCAAGAGCCAGTGCCTCTCCAGTCCAAGGGTCAGCAATCACGTACCTTATTGTAGACCAAGGTTCCTGTGACATTGTGTTTGGAGTTGGCGCACTTGGGTGGGCAGTGGAAGCTGCAGAAGGCAAGGACAAGCAAATTGACGACAGGCGCCCACCGTCGTGGAAACACCGGGGCAAGTGCGACTCACGTCATTGCCTTGGTCAAGTGGAGGCTGTTGAACGTGCTGTCACAAGTCATCGCATCTGTCAGACAAAAGGTGATATCAAAAGATGGGTTGGATGTTTTTCCCGGCAGCGGAGGGAGAGACTCGCTTACCGTCACGTGCGCATCCCAGGAGGTCAAAGGTGAGGCCGAAGTCAACGCTGTCCTCCAGCGGCAGGATGCGGACGTACTGAGCGGAAAACGCAGAGCCAAACCGGTGCTCCCCCCCTCCGGTAAACTAGCAATAGCACTCTCGTTTGTAATGGCAGGTTTGGGCAGCCCGGTCGGCGTCAGGTCGACTGGCTGGCCGCTCACCTTTTCGTCCGGGTGATCGGTCCAGCTTTTGCCATCCAAACTAATCTTCATCTCAAAGTCGATGACCCAGAACCTTCGGTCAGTATGAGGACAGCCCTGGGTGACGATCCCGGTCACCTTTCTCACGTGACCGAGGTTCACCTGGATCCAGCTGGTGGAGGCTGCAGGACACAAGTTCGCTCAGGAGACCAAATTGCCAGCGCCAAAGTAACTTTCGGTTGTCTACGTACGATCTTGTGACGGTCTCCAGCAGGAATTCTTGCTCAATTGAGCTTTCTCTGGGCTGGTGTCGCTCATAGAGGAGGAGGCTTCAAACGCTGAGTCGGCGATGCGCTTGTCCGCCTCGAGCAAACTGTCAAGACACACTGAGGACAACCCAGAATCATGTTGCAACAGATCCCTGATAACTGAATCCTTGTGTTGTATTGTTCTGGGCATTGTTAGGTGCCGTCGATTCACTAGGTCAATGGTCGCCAAACATTTATGGCGAGTGGTCCCCTGAACCTTTTAGCCATCGCATCGACGTCCGTAGCAGAACAGACCCTTCAATGTTCCGTCATACCCCAACTCTGGTCGGGAGATACCGCATTAGACAACAGAGACGTGAAGCCCACCTTTCCGTTCACAGCTGTAGACCATGTGCAGGTATTTGGAGACTGCAGGGCAGGTCTCCCGGACGCCCTCAAAAGGGTCAGCAAGACAATATTGACGGTTGTCACATTTCTGCCTGTAGTGAGGAAGGGCTCCTCGCACCAAGCAAGTCTCTGCAAGTCACAAGGCCGAGAAGCTTATTTGGCTGCAACGGTCGTATCGTCGGACCAAGGACGACGTCGCTTATGTCCTGTCTTACCCTTGGCTGCGTTCTGAGTTGGACAAAAGCTGCCGCTCCTCCGTCCGTAGAAGGCCGACTGGATGCGGATGACGCTTTGACCCTCACTCTGACAAAAGAGGTCGACGTGCTTCTGCTGGTTGCACGCAAGGATCTCCCGAAAACCTGCAAGCGCACCGTGATGTCTTTTTTCCGTCTCGCATCTTTTGACGTCAATATTCAGAATTCGGGGAGACTGACTTACCGTCGTGGCGTGGAGGTTCCGGTTTCTGTCCTGCGAGGCAAAAGCCAAAGATGGGCATCAACATGAATTGGCCATGAGCCACATCTTACCTCGAGCTCTTTTCTTGCATATGTAGTTCCTCTTCTTCTGGCAGTTGTCAAATTTCCAATTTCCCAGTTCACGTTTAGTGTGAAAGGAAAGGCAGCTTTCATCAGAGGGTTTACTAGGGCTATCTGTAAGGAGACGGCAGATGCTAAGCGCTCCTCTCCATTGTTCCAGACTGTCTGCAACAAATATTGGATGGCGTTTGGGCCGACCTGTGGTCCAGTGGGTGTAACGAAAGGGAGACCCATCAGTCCACTTGCTGCCCTCTTGCGTGACCGTGGTGTTGGTGGCCAACCACAGAGAATCAATGTTTTTATAATTGCTGGATAGACCTTTGGATCAAACAGAAATAAGATGACACCGGTGAATGACTTTAAGCCTATACGTATTGTAATGCCCCTCAGTGCGTCAAGGATGTTCAGACGGACACTCGCGCTCTATTTGTATCAGTGCCGAATTTAGAGCGTGGGCTGTGACGACAGCATTCTTGTAATTTGGGCGCTGAGCTTTCAGATACAGTTTTACGCTAAAGCCACCCACAAACCTCTTGCCCTGGAATCCTTCTATTAAAATGAGTCGCCCAAGAAAAAGCAAGGTGGACACAGTGCCGAGTGTTTAAAAAAGAGTGGCCAATTTGGCTCGACGTACACGACGTGACGTTCAAACAACAATATTATCAAACCATTTGTGTCCCTCCAAAAAATTAAATCCATCGATCAAATTTCTCGTCTTTTATCGATCGTCCTTTGTCAACAATGCCATGTGCCGCGCCGCAGTTCAAATTATTCCACAGGCCCATACAACACGATACATAAACTATATTTTAAATAACTATCACATAAACAACAATATTATCAAACCATTTGTGTCACTCCAAATCATTAAATCCATCGATCAAATTTCTCGTCCTTTATGTCATCCTGGTGACAGAGGACATGTCCAGAGGATATGGCGCTTTAAAGTGTTAATTACTTTGATTTTTTCTCTCTATTTTCATGTTTTGAATATGTTCAAGCTAAAGATATCAAAGCATGTGAAGTGATCAACTATACTAAAAATAACATGTGAAGTGGTCAACTATACTTGTAAGTAAGTGATGTGTTAATGATCAAGTAAAAATTTGTGAAAAAAAACGTATATAAGTCGCGCCCCCCCCCACCCAAACTATGAAAAAAAACACGACTTATAGTCCAAAACTTACGGTACTTCACACAAACACTACATCCATCTGCTCCTGGTTCGCCCCACCGGTCCAAATTTAGAACGCAGTTCGGCCCGCAAGTCAAAAAGTTTGCCCACCCCTGCCCTATACAGTCCTCAGCCTCCACAACACAACCACTTGGGGTCTGGTAACCAACTGCAGGTGACGTCACAAACAACGTTTTCTTTGTCTTGAGCAATAAAAGACAACTGGCAAAAAAGTTCTTTCAAAATGTCACTTTCTTTGGCATATCTAGCCTCTACAAATATCGCAAGATTCTTAACCAACAGTACCGATCGAGCCCATATGCCTACCTAGTATGTAGCTCTGCTCCGTGTAGTCAGTGATGCTGAGCAGGTCGCCTCCGAGGCGGACACAGTCGTCTCGTGCCTCCTGCCAGGTCTTGGCATGGTTGCGGTTGACCAGGTAGCACATGTCCATCAAGAGGTTCTCCACCCACGAGCCGCATTTTTCGCTCCGGCCTGCAAGCAAGACTCGCGTCACTTGAGGGCCAACTGGCCAATGACCAGGATGGGATGCCCACCTGCTTGCGGCTCATCATGGCGAACCTCTCGGATTTTGGCTGCAAGAACGCAAGGGGGATCAAATATGAGAGAGCAGTGAGAGGTTAAAGGGCAAAGTGAGCTGTGGTGACTTTTGGACCTTTTTTGCAGACAGACGGCTGCTCTTCAGTGCAGGGCCACTGATGAAATTGTCCAGAAGCTGACAGAGCAAAGCAGTCACCGCGTCCTGTAGACATTTCTCCCCTCAGCGTGACGTAGTCCTGCGGATGACAGGATGGATACCACTTGAGTGCGTTTGGTGTTGCAACTTATTTTCTTTCATATTTTTTTTTCTTTTCTCATAATTTTGGTTTCTTTGTGTGTCTTGACATGTGAAGAGATTGACAATAAAGCTGACTTTGACTTTCTGTACTCCATTTTTAACATAAACAACTACAATGTTCCTATTTTGTTCTTAGACTGTCCATCTGTAAAATTCTGCACTTTTATATGACCAGACAAAAAAAATCTGCATATAGCTTATTTTATTCAAGCTTGTCAATTTTATTTGTCTTAAAACAACTGCAAGTTAATCTGTGTTCGTGGCCCAGCCCCTTTGAAACTACACTTTGAAATTACAAATATTTTTTTCTGCTCTTGCAACATTGTGACCAACCCAACTTTGCCTTTCTCATACGCTGTAGGCGTTTTGCTTACTGCAGACGTTGCGTCGTTCCAGAAAAATTTGTTGTCTTTGTTCTTCTTGAGTCCCACGAATGGCCAATATCCTTTATCATCTCGCACGTGAGCTTGAGGAAAGCAGAACAAGCGCTAGTTGCAAAGATGCTGAGAAGCATTGCGGGATGATCGAGGTATTGTCGGTTTGTCTTGGCACTCACCAGTCAAGAATTTGATTTCGTCCTCTGAGTGGACGCTGGTCAAGTGACCTTTCTGTTCTGTGCAAAGTATCTCGGCCCAGTGCCAATTCTTACGTTTCCACTCAAAATGATAGCAGGAATCGTCGAACAGGAAGTCGCCGGGGTCGCAGGAGGAAGCTGAAGCCACAAACAAACTTGTATTGGAAAAGCACGGGCGGGACGATGCAGGGGTAAAAACAAGAATGACAGCCACTCACTCTCCACTCGATTGTAACCAAAGTCTTTCAAGGAACACTGCTGGCCCTTCGGGCAGTCTGCAGAAAGACCGCACGATTAAAATGTCCTTTTTGACATCACCATGACAACTCCTGAGCAGGCTTACCATCCAGCGGGCGCTCGCACATGAAGGCCAAGGAGGATCCGCACGAGGCTTGTCGCCACTTTCCTGGCGGACTCTCGGTCCACGAGCCTTGGTTGACGTACGCGCAGGACTCTACGTCGGAGCTGTCGGGAGAAGTCGTGAAAAGCATCGTACGAACAGGATAAATCTGAGGTTCTTTTCTTGCTCTCTTTTAATAAAAGCCTTTTTTTTCCTCCCCCCCTCGTCACATGTGCTCTTTCCCATTTTGAAAAGGGGGCCCAAAACCTTGCCTAACATTCAACACATGACCTTCTTACCTTCCAACCTGACGGTTGTCCCAGTTGGAGTAGCCCAACATCACGCGGACATCTGACCAAGTCAGTTCCTTTTGCTCCTTATCATACCGACACCAAGCCTCGTCGCATTTCTGCGGAGACCATTCCCGCTTGTCAGTCGCGTGCGTACCAGTAAAGAATCAACTGCTTGCGCTTCCGTCTCACCAGATTGGAGAGTCCGATCCAGAAGGGGTCGATGCCCATTTCCTTCTTCACAAAGGCTTCCTCGTCCGACGAGGCGATGGAGACCAAGTCGCCGCCCTCCCAGATGCAGTTGTGCCGAGCCCCTAGCCAACCGTTGGGGGTCGCCATCTTCTTGTAGCAACTGGACTGGTGAAGACTCCACCCCTTCTCACACGCTGATTTAGGAATGGCTGAGGACACCATTATTATGCCATTATTTAGAATGGCAGAAATATAAAATGATCCGCACGTAATGGCATGACTGTCTTGAAACTAAACTTCAGGGAGTTTTTTTACTAATCGTGTCAACTGCGGCACAGAGAATCAGAGGACTTTAGAAAAGGCCTTCCTTAATAATACTTTGTATCTGATGACGCAACTCGAAGAATAAGACCAATGTCAAATCATGCCTCTTCCTCTTCGCTTGCAGATGTAGCTGCTGCGGTTCTCCTCACAATCGGCTTTTGCCCAGCGGCCGTCGGCAGTGAGCAAGGAAAGGCAGTTCCCACCGGGGCCTTCTCCGGCGATGCCTGGAAGGAGACGACAAATGCTAAGCAGTCGTCCGTTCTGTCGCCAACAAACATTCCCCAAGTTATAGGCCGACCTGTGTTCAGGTTTTTGTAAGTGGACATCGATCCGTCAATCCACTCGATGCCGTTAGTGATATTGCCGTTGGCGCCCAACCACAGAGTGGGACTGCTCAGAGGACGGGCGTACAGACCTTTGGATCAAAGTTAAACAACGACCAAGAGTTTGAACATCGTACAGGTGCGTGTGTAGCAGCAGCAGCAGCATTGTTCCTTCTGGAGTCCACGGGGCATAAACTGTGCGAGCCTCTATCGTGTCCTCCGGGCAGTTTACCTTGTATGAAGGTCTGTTCATAGGAGTGGGTGATGCTGAGCAGGTCGCCTCCGAGGCCGAGGCAGTCATCTCGCGCCTCCTGCCAGGTCTTGGCACGGTTGTGGTTGATCAGGTAGCAGAAGTCGTCGGACGGGTTGTCCATCCACCAGCCGCACTTTTTGCTCCAGCCTGCAAACGAGACCCGTGTCACTTGAGGGCAAAGCAGCGACCGACCGACCACGTGTCGGCTGCAGGGTGGGGCGCTCACCTGGTCCCCATGTTGACGACGGCAAAACAGGGAGAGGCCCTTGGACCTTGGCTGCAAGAATGCAAGGGGGATCAAATATGAGAGAGCAGTGAGAGGTTAAAGGGCAAAGTGAGCTGTGGTGACTTGCGGACCTTTTTTGCAGATAGATGGCAGCTTTTCAGCGCAGGACCACTCATCAAATTGTCCAGAAGCTGACAGAGCAAAGCAGTCACCGCGTCCTGTAGACTTTTTTCCCACCAACTTTGTGACGTAGTCCTGCGGACGATACGGCGGACGCCACTTGAGCCCGTTTTGTGTTGCGCTTGGTTGAATGAGTTTTTCCATCCCGTGTTGTAGCGTTTCAACTTTCTTTTGGTGAAGTCACAACTTTGAGCGTTTTGGTGAAAACTGCAAACCGGGACCAGTTTCGTCGTGTCATCCTGTTTAATTCTCCGGAATTCCGTCAAATTCTGCACTTTATCCTACAAGACGAATTCCTTTTTTTTTTTTAATCTCATTCAAGTTTTCTTGTTCAATTTAATATCATTCTAAAGGAGAAATGCAAGGCAAGTTTGCTCCTCAAACGTTCCAGCTTACATACATATAAAGCATTGATCTATTCAATTCCAATCTTTTACCTTCAGGTAGAGGCAAATGCCAACTTTTTTAGAGTGCAGTGAATCTTTTACTTACTGAAGATTTTCCGTCAATCCACTCAAAGTTGTTGTTTTTCTTCTTCTTCAGTCCCACAAAAGGCTGAGATCTTTCTGCATCTCGCATGTGAGCTTGAGGAAAGCAGATCAAGCGCTTCAGCACAAAAAGAGCAACCACTTGTCGGATGTTTCTTGGCAGTTGCTGACCTGCCAAGAAATTGCCTTCCTCCGCTGAGAGGACGCTGGCCAGGTGACCTTTGTGTCCTTTGCAAAACGTCTCGGCGGCCCTCTGCACCTTCTTCGCATCCTCGAAACGATAGCAAGAATCGTCAAAGAGGAATTCGCCAGGGTCGCAGGAGGACGCTGAAGCCACAAACAAACTTGGATTCGAAAAGCACGGCGGGACGCTGCAAGAGTAAAAAAACAAGCGTGGCAGCCACTCACTCTCCACTCGAAGGTAACCAAAGTCTTTCAAGGAACACGGCCGGCCCTCCGGGCATTCTGCAGAAAGACCACACCACAATAGATATGTCCCTATCGACATGACAACTCCTGAGCAGGCTTACCGAGCAAGGAGCGCTCGCACATGAACGCCAACGAGGATCTGCACGAGCCGTGTCGCCACTTTCCTGGCTCAGTCCACGCGCCTTGGTTGACGTATGCGCAGGACTCTACGTCGGAGCTGTCGGGAGAAGTCGTGAAAAGCATCTGAGTATTTTTTCTTGCTATCTGATGGAAAAATTGACTAAAGGTCTTTTTTCCCCCTTATCACGGTGCTCTTACCCAATTTGGAAAGGGGCCCCAAAACCTCGCCCTACAGTGAAAGGATATCAAGACGTGATTTTTTTACCTTCCAACCTGACGCGAGTCCCAGTTGGAGTAGGTCGCCATCGCGCGGACATTGGACCAAGTCATCTTCTTTTGCTCCTTGTCATACCGACACCAAGCCTCGTCGCAATTCTGCAGAGACCGATGCCGCTTGTCAATCGCGCGCGTACCAGTAGAGAATCAACTGCTTGCGCTTCCGTCTCACCAGATTGGAGAGTCCGATCCAGAAGGGGTTCTGGCCCATTTCCTTCTTCACGAAGGCTTCCTCGTCCGCCGAGGCGATAGAGACCAGGTCGCCGCCCTCCCAGACGCAGTCTTGCCGAGCCCCCAGCCAACCGTTGGGGGTCGCCATCTTCTTGTAGCAACTGAAGCCGAAAGGGAGCCAGCCGTCGGCCATATCACATAACTTCTGATCGACTGAGGAAACATTTGGGGAATTGTAGAATATTTTTATTTTTATTATATAATAATAATATCCATCCATCTTCTGTACCGCTTTGTCCCCACAGGAGTCGCGGGTGTGCTGGAGCCTGTCCCAGTGGTCATCGGGCAGTAGGCGGGGGACACCCTGAACCGGTTGCCAGGCAATCACAGAGACAAACAACCATCTGCACTCGCACTAGGGGCAATTTAGACTACTCAATCGGCGCGTCAAGCAATGTTTTCGGAAAATGGGAGGAAACCGAAGTGCCCGGAGGAAACCCACGCGGGCTCGGGGAGAACATGGAAACTCCACACAGGGAGGATCGGATGTGGAATTGAACTGGCGCCCTCCTAACTGTGAGACGGACGTGCTAACCAGTGCGCCACAGAGCCGCCATTTTTTTCCTTAAATATATATATATAGCACTTATTCAAGCTCATCTGTTTGGACCTCCGGACGTGGGTAGAAAATAGAATTGGGTCAGCTGGGTCCCATCCAAATTTAACCATCAAGCAGTCTTGTTTGTGACCATCTCGGGAAAAGAAATTATATATCGGCTGTCTGGGATTAGACTTTTAACAATGAGTGGTTTGGTTTGTGACCGTTTAGGGTAGAGACTCAATGTAAAAAAACACAAAGACACGCTGACCAGCGAACACAATTGATTGTTTTTTTTTGCCACAGATTGTTGTGGAAAACAAGAAATTCAGACCAGCTGCAGTCTTCATTCCAGTTTTGCCGATTGCGTTATCTCCATGACTTGACAATTGACACGCTCACAAAGAGAAGCACGCTGGTACATTTCATTGAGAGGACTTCAGAAGCCTTCTCAAATCTTAGCGTTTGACAACATCAACGCGAATCGGCCAAGCGTCACGTTACCTCTTCTTCTTCTCTTGCAGATGTAGTTGCTGTTTCGTTGGCAATGGTGAAATTTCCAGCCACCGTTGTGGGTGACAAAGTAAAGGCAGCGTCCGCCAGTGGCGTCACCGGCATTTTCTGGAAGGAGGCGACAGATGCTAAGCACTAAGCAGACAAACATTTGCCGGATTATAAACCGACCTGCTGTCAGGTTATTGTAAGTGAACGGGGATCCATCAGTCCACCTGCTGTCTTCAGTGATAATGGCATTGGCGCCCAACCACAGAGTGGGACTGGCCACGACAGTGATAGCTTTGGATCAAAGTTAAACAACGATCAAGAGTTTGAACATTGTACAGGTGCGTGTGTCGCGGCGTTGTCCCTTCTGGAGTCCATGCGGCATGAACTGTGCCAGCCTCCATCGTGTCCTTACCTCGTATGAAATTCTGTTCAGTGACGTCGGCAATGCTGAGCAGGTCGCCTCCGAGGTTGACGCATTTGGCTCGCGCCTTCTGCCAGGTCACGGCATCGTTGCCGCTCATCAGGTAGCAGAAGTCGTTGGATGGGTTGTCCATCCACCAACCGCACTTTTTGCTCCAGCCTGCAAGCGAGACCCGTGTCACTTGAGGGCCAACTGCCGACAAGAACGCGACCACGGACGTGACGCCCACCTCGCCTGGATATTGACAACGAATGAGCAGTAACAACCTCTCGAACCTTGGCTGCAAGAGGGATCAAGTATGAGCGCGCGCATGAAAGGGCAAAGGGAGCCGTCGTGACTTTCAGACCTTTTTGGCAGATGCTTAGAAATCGGTTATTGGTGCAGCCGAATGTAGTAAGAAATGCATCACTGTAACGCACACCAACGCAGCCATTATCTAGTAATTGCAATCCTGGGGCGTCGGCCTGCACACATGACAGAGGTTTTGAGTGCATGACAGATTTTCTTTTTTTTTTTTTGCTCTTGTCAATTACAATTCTAATTGCTATCGAACTTGTTCCTGCCGATTTTCTGGAAAAGATTTCTTTGCAGCTCTTCTCGTAACATTGCGGCCATTCCGGATAAAGTTTGACGTTTTTTGTTTTTGTTCAAGAAAATGTTCATTTCCTGCTTAAATGACACTTTTATGTTTTGCATTTCAGTATGACATCTTCATTCTGGACAAATGACTACTTTTTAGGTTACTGTCAACATTTCACTTACGGTAGATGTTCCGTCAGTGAACTTAAAATTGTCCTTCCTACTCCTGAGTCCCACCCAAGAATCGTAATTGTCTTTTAAGTGATCTTGAGAAAAGCAGAACAAGTGCAAGTTACAAAGATGCTGGTGAGCATTGCGGGATAATCGTGGAATTGTGGGTTTGTCTTGGCGCTCACCTGCCAAGAATTTGATTTCGTCCTCTGAGTGGACGCTGGGCAGATGACTGTTGCGTGCCTTGCAGAAGTTCTCAGCTTTCTCCCAATCGTAACGATACAAAGTGAAATGATAGCAAGAATCGTTGAACAGGAATTCGCCGGAGTCGCAGGAGGAAGCTGAAGCCACAAAAAAACTTGGATCGGAAAAGCTTGGCAGGATGGTTCAGGAGTAAAAACAAGCGTGGCAGCCACTCACTCTCCACTCGATCGTAACCAAAGTCTTTTAAAGAACACTGTCGGCCCTCCGGGCAGTCTGCAGAAAGACCGCACAGTTGAAATGTTCCTTTTGACATATGATAATTCTTGCGGGCTTACCGTCCGGCGAGCGCTTGCACATGTATGGCAACGAGGATCCGCACGAGCCGTGTCGCCACTTCCCTAGCTGAAGTTCGGTCTTCTCGCCTTGGTTGACGAACGCGCAGGACTCGACGTCGGAGCTGTCGGGAAAAGTTGTGAAAAGCATCTCGGTATTTTTTCTTGCTTTCTGATGAAAAATTGACAAAAGCTTTTATTTCCCCATCATCACGGTGTTCTTTTCCATTTTGGAAAAGCGACATTTTGACAGTAAAAGGGCGCAAAAACGTAGCCTTCTTACTTTCCGTTTAGACCTTCAGTCCAGTTGGAGTAGGTCACCGTCACACGGACATCCATTTTGGAAAGGAGCCCCAAAACCTTGCCTAACATTCAACGCATGACCTTCTTACCTTCCAACCTGACGGTTGTCCCAGTTGGAGTAGCTCGCCGTCACGCTGACATCGGACCAAGTCAGCTCCTTTTGCTCCTTGTCATACTGACACCAAGCCTTGTCGCAATTCTGCAGAGACCAATCCCGCTTGTCAGTTGCGTGCGTACCAGTAGAGAATCAACTGCTTGCGCTTCCGTCTCACCAGATTGGAGAGTCCGATCCAGAAGCGGTCCTTGCCCATTTCCTTCTTCACAAAGGCTTCCTCGTCCGACGAGGCGATGGAGACCAGGTCGCCGCCCTCCCAGACGCAGTCGTGCCGAGCCCCCAGCCAACCGTTGGGGCTCTTCATCTTCTTGTAGCAACAGGAGCCGAAAGGGACCCAGTCTTTCTCACACGCTAAGCCCGGATCAGCTGAGGACACATTTGAGACTTGTATGACGTACTGCCATAACTGTCTTGTCAGCAGCGTCATGGCATTTGTATCGGGCATGGACTTAAATTTGGCACTTTAAAGTGTCATTTGTTTTATTTTCTCTCTTTATGTTTTAAATATGTTCGAAATAAAGATATATCATCATCATTAGTCACACAGTCACGTGTCGTTGTGTCCTTGGGCAAGACACTTCACACACATTGGCTCCAGGTCACCATTGTAAACGAGAAAGTGTTCTCAATGGACTTACCTGGTAAAACATTGAATGGATAAAAATAAAACAATAAATACAACAAATGTTGTTTACTTGTATGTATAGTGTGTACTATGTCTTGTCACCGTGGGATAGTGGGAACGTAATTTCGATTTCTTTGTCTGTCTTGGCATGTGAAGAAATTGACAATAAAGCAGACTTTGACTTTGAAAAGCGGCGCCCAATGTAAGAACGAGCGCCTTCGGGTGCGTTCTCATTGTCTGGGAGTCCAAGGGGGGGCAAACACCCCGCGGACTGGCGAGCGGGTGCTTTCCACTTTCCCTCGCACAGCGCACGGCTTACAAACAGCAGGCGCGCACACGTCGCACACGGCAGGATGGGGGGGGGTCTCACCTTTTGGGCTTCGATCCGGGCCCAAACCTGCGAGTTTGATCAAAGCCAAAGTGGTGACGTAGTTTTTACTTTTAGTTTGTTATAATGGATTCGCCGGTGACGTCAATTGCTCGTTAAACAAGAAATAAGATCGAAATCATCCAGAAGACCTTTAAATTAGTCATTGGTCACTTAATTTTTATTCTATTATAGTTTATTCATCATTCCTGAATGCAAAGGATTTAGAGGTTGTACTTTTAGAATCTAAACGGTTTAGATCCTTTGCATTCAGCCCCACTTGTTCAATTTAGCACATTTCTTTTCATGCCTGCACAGAATATCCATGGACACTACAGTGCCGTATAGGGCAAAAGATTTTTTACAACAACTTCAAAGTCTCAAAATACGGAAGAGGATTATGGCCAGTGAAGGGGGGGATTCAGACTTTTTTTCCCTCAGAATTCTGGTTTCACTTTAAAGCGAGAATTGTGCATTTGAAGTCTGAATACTGACTTTAGAGTCTAAATTTTGACTTTAAAGTCTAAATGTTTACTCTAAAGTGAAAATTCTGACTATAAACTCTAAATGCTGACATTAAAGTGAAAATTCTGACTTTAAAGTGAGAATACCCACTTTCTGACTTTAAAGTCAAAAGTCAAATAATTCTCACTTTAAAGTCAGAATCCTGTCATCCCTTTTTTTTCTTCACCGGCCCTAATCCTCATCCGTACCAATCCAACTCCGAGATCACAAATTACTCACTTGACAAAGTCCACGCGGCGCTCAACGCAAGAATACGCACAAGGCGCGCGGCCAGTGGGTTTCTCATCCTTCACGGGAGAGGAGATTCCACGCTAATAGTTTGCAGTCAACAATTCGACTCCAAAGCAAATGATGGACGGACTATACTAGTCACAAAAGACTTGCGTGTTTTGATACCACTAGGACGTCGGCCACCACGTAACGTCACAAAAGCTCCTAACACGTTTGCAAACTTTGCACGCCTTTGACCTGGCGAGAGTGGACGTGACATTTTAGACGCCTTTCACTCGCAATAAAAAAAGACCGCAAATAAATAAGTAGGGGGGGGGGGGGGGGGGTCGGGGCACAAGTTTTGTCACTTACAAACCTCCGAGTTGGGTTTGGATCAGAGCCAAAGTAACGCCATGTTTTGTGTAAATCCATATGGCAGCGGCACATTAGAAATGACTGTGCAAGGGATCACCAAGGATAAAAACACTGATTGCTCAATGGAATACCTGTTCAAACCAAAAATAAACTTTTCGTTTTAGCATCAATCTACAGTTGTGTTTAAACACAATTATATTCATCACAGGGCCACTCAGAAATCAAAAAGCATTGGCGCTCATTGGAAACGTAGTCACCGTCTTCATGGAAAACACTACCCGTTTTGTCCATTGGCACTGCCATGATCAACAAATTTAAATTTAAATATAGGCCAGTGGGCACAGCCTCACGTGCAGCCTCATTCATTCAGTCAGTGATTTGCATGAGGTGCTGGACACTAAGGATTTTTTTTTTTTTTTTTGCATGCAAGTTTCTCTGAAAGAACGCAAAAGCCCATTAACATATGGGCTGATGGAGGGACACAAAACACACACAACAACCACATGACGCGAACACACAGACACAAAAACGACTCAAATGTCAAGTGAAGTTTGAAAACCACTGTAGGGTTCTGTATTAAATTTGTAGACATACATTCATACATCATCTTGAGGAGCGGAAGAGAAAGAAAATGTGTATTACAGCTGCATTGTTACATATGTTTCTATCATTGTGAGGCCATTTCGGGTGGAACATTTTGGCTGCTCTTTACAGATTTTGTGTAGTTGAGCATGAACATGACCGCATCAGGGCAATGCTATTCAGTCATTGCTTTATCGACTATCATTTAAACCAAGTTGGGATTTTGAGTCCTCCCAACTGTAAATTTTTGAAACCTGTGGAGTCTCCCTCTGCTGGCCATTTGAAAGATTGCAGGTATAAGGCACTTCCACATCAGCATCACCTATCAATCCAGGAGACTGCTCATTGCTTTTACAGTTCATAGATTAGAGATTTGAGTTTAGATTAGGATTTAAGACGCTATATCAGACGGAATCCTCGCAAGTATAGAAAAGATGTTCTTTGAGTTTTGTCGTGAGCTTCAGCTGCCTCCTGTAGTACACCTGCATATTTCTTGTGTGCTTACAAAATATAAGTACAACTAATGACAGAAAGACAAAAAGGAAAACAAAATGGGGACGTCTTTTTTGGAAGCATATTTAACTATGTATGAACTGTATTTTTGCAAATTGCTATTGGAAATACATCCTTTTTATTTTTGCTCAGGTTTCAATACGACAGAGGCTACCGTAAAAACATCTAAATTGTAAATTTACCGAAAAAATGCTTTTCCATACCAAGCTAATTTGAAAACATTTCAAGGCAAATCGCATTTACAGACATTTGACGGATATTACTAAGTTGTAAAAAAGATACTTGCGGCCCATCGCAGCAAGTGGGTGTGTGCAGCTGTGAATGCTTCTGACATTGGCAAAATATGCATGCATGCATTATGTAGGAAAACATGGAGCTGACTTTGTGAAATGGCCATTTGCATCTGAATGCTCCCACAAAATGTGCAGTGAGCACGAGTAGATATACTAGTAGGGTGCGCGTGTGTATGAATGAATCTACATAGCATATGTGTAATTGTGTATCTGGCGTGCATGTATCCCTGCATTGATGGATGCGTGCGCATGAATACATGACCCAGGTCTAACTTGCGTGTGCACGAATTAGTAGCCGTCATCTCTATCGTGGGTCTCAGACAGGGAGCTCTCGTCAATATTTTCCAGGCTCTCGGCATGCTGAATGCTAAGCTCGGAAAGCGGGATGCTGGGTAATGTAGTCTGTTCAGGGTACAGCCAGGGCTTGAATCCAGGGTTGTGCCTCTGCTTCCAATCGGAATACTTCAAACACGCTTTGTTGATCGACTTCATTGCCTATGAAGGTAAAAATGTAATCATAGCAAAGAACAATTAATTTGATCCTGGGCTTGTGAAGCGCCCACAATTCACTCATGATATGTGCAAGCTAATCAGAGTCTAATCAATTGAAAAAATTAAATCATACAAGCACTAAAACAACAAAAAATACTGATGAAGAAGTTCAATTTGTGCTTAACCTATTGGAATAAATACGACAGAGAGAAAGCTACTCCTCTTGACATGCACTGTTTATGTTCACTATGGAGCAGCTCAGGAAGAACATTTGTATATCAAATGCGTCCATCTATGAAGAATGTAAAATGAAAAGATATACAAATGTCCACTACAACTGAGACGTCCAATATTCAAACGCCGAATTAGCTTCTTCATTTAATTCAGTTTCTTTTCCAACCATATCTTCAACAGTATATCTAATAAATCCTCACTTAAGTTATTGGCTGGTAGTAAAAGGACAGTTTGATGAGCTTATACTAGGACACGTATATTGGTTTGATTTTGTTTGGTTGATGCAGGCAATAAAACCACAATGTGACCTCAGCATGAGCTGGTCTTGCATGTAAACAGAGGACTTGAAAATCAAAAGTGCTTCGCCAAGTAGCTGTCTGGCACGTAGGCAACACAGCAGCATCAGCGTATAGACTCTATACTATAGAGTGAGCTGGCCCCGCAGCCTCTGTTGTTGCTTCTAACAACCCATCTGCCATGTATTCTCTCACCAAACAGTATCATTGTTAAAAATGGGGGGTGCTGAGGGGAGGCGAGATCTCGTCTACAACCACTAAACCTGACAGTCTTGTCCATAAAACACATTTTTCTAGCATCTCTATTAAATTGTAGAAGACTTACGCCCGGTGCAAGGAAGTGGGAAAACTTTTTGACAACCCACTTGGGTAATGAACCTGGGGGAGAAGAAGGGAAGAAAAGAAAGAGTGAGCAATGCAGGCCGCTGGTGATGTGAATGACATGCATTCAAGTGTTGTTTGCATTTTGCTCAAAGTGCGTCATAACTTAGTTACCCCGTGGATCTAACTGTGCCATGTATGTGAGGACACAGTGGTTGGGCCCCTGGCTCTGCACCATGTAGCCAGTCTGTATGGACACGGCTCTGACCATGTCCTTTTTGGGCGGATATTTCTGTAGAAAAACAAAAACACAGATTTCCCGTTGAAATGTTTTCAAGGGCGTTTATGGCTTTGACTTTTTGTCCACGCAAAACACAGCTCCTAAGTTTGATGAAACGATTGCCAGCGCTGCCCCCTTTACTTATATTTAATATCGTCATTTATTATTCAGTATGATAAAGTCGCCAGTTGATAGCCTGTGCTAATTGGAATAGGAAAGGCCCTGAAGAAGAAATCTGATTTGCAGAAAATAGAACCGGCTTCTACGTTATCTATTTTTGGTGCCTGCCCTTGTACTTAATTATATGTTGCTTCACAGTTTCTGAGCTGAGTCCAATTCAAGATACTTCATGATACCGCCTGCTAGCTTCAAATAAAGAAAATGCAATTTCTAGCTCCAACAACAGATGCAGCATTGCAGGAAGCTTATCACCAAAAGGTAAAATAACACCTCCCACGAGATTATTATTATTGTTTTCATTGTTATTTTTGAAATAAAATCAAATTACAGAGACAAAACTATTGTAAGTTGGACATCATCATCCTAGTGAAACATTTTTTTTTTCATCCTAAATTATAATTCCATGAACAGTTTTGTGCCCAATTCCATCCAAAAAGTGTGATTGTCAAGTTTCTGCAGAGATGAAGCTACTCATCTTTGTCACATTCGAGCACAGATTCATCTAAAACCACCGACCACTGAATGGTTTACCATCAGTGACCATTTGTGGTGTTTCCTGTTTGATGGCAAGTCAGAGCCTGCCATTCGCATCACGTGATCATGTGAAGTTTGCATCGGAAGAATATGAAATTCAGCCTAGCAGTTAAGTGCTTTGCCAATATGGCACGTTGAAAACTTTCTTAGTCATATGATGATTCATTCATCGAACCATTATCCAACTTGAGTAGCTACGATCAATCGTGCTGTGTAAATGATTGGGGGAACAATAATGAGTAATAGAGGTCATTTAGTAAGCAAGTTTATGAAGTCTTTGGGTTTGCCTTTTTTCATGTGAGGGTAACTAACGCATATGCATACCAAAATAGTTTTTCATTCATCTGTATGTTTTCATGATGATTAAATTGTAGTTATTTACTTACATCACTAAACTAGGCAGTGTTTTAGTGGTTATACTGGATTCATTTCTGACTCAAGTCCATGAAAACAGATGGAAATTCTGTTTAAAAATGTATAAAGTTAAAATGGCTTGTCATTGAAAGTTTTTTCTGTGTGGTTCCATAAATTGATCGAGTGCTCTACATTCCATTTGATTTTGTTGTCTTTTTATGCTTTCTACGATCAGGTGCAACTGTTTGCCATTTCTTGACCTTGGCAATGCGTGTGTGCCTCAAGTTGACAAAACCTTATCATGTGTCCTTGCCTACTCGTGTATACAAAAATAAACAAACGTTATTTGGTGACATCCTTCATTATATTGCAATAATATCTAAAGACCATACTGTGAAACCTAATGCTTGGTCTCAAAAAAACTGAACAAGCTACCCGTGATTTTAATACCGACATGTGAGTTGCAATGCTGTCACTTGAGTGGGTACTTAGCTGACATCAATTCCAGAAATTAAAGCACAGGATCACATAATCTGGTGAGAAGTTTCCCAAATGGGACTGTTGAATAAATAAATATACAGTATAGTCTAGCAATTCTATGCAGCATAGGGGACATCGGGACATAAAGCACACACTCTGTTCTTTGTTTTGTTTTTTTTCCCACGCAGGAATGCGGAAGGCGAGGTGGAAGTGAACAGCTAATCATCACGCGAGAGCTCTTATCCTTGTGCAAACATTTCATGAGTGACTAAGACTGAATGGCAATGGAGGCAAATATAAACCTGGGCACATGGAGAGACCTAGGTAAGCCTGGGAGGGTCTAAGAAAAAGTATACACGGGAAATTATACAGTTGTTTGTATAGAACAAACTGGGAGATTAGCGTCACCAGCTGGCTACTTCCCCGGTCATGTGATACAAAAACCGAGTTCCTGGAGATATAAATAAAGCCCAATATTTTAAAATACAATCATATCTGCAGGCTCGGTAAAAAATAAGAAAACTCTTTCTTGAAACTTGCAAATGAACTTTTTTTTTTTGCATGAAATAACTACCTTGCGTTAGGAAAACTGTTGGACATTTAAAACCTGGCTACAGGCATTTTTTAAGTTATCTAATTCAAAAGCAATAGGAGCATAAAACACGCTTGAGTTATTCACGAAAACATGCACAGATGCACACGACACATTCAGCTCAAAAGCTTGCTGAACTGAACCGCCTTGATCCAACGCATCCAGCGTGCACTCGTCGTTTGTTTCACTCGGCTACATCGGTATCTCCACGCACCTTTGAGTTGCAGCAACCAACTTACCGCATGTTTAACCGAGTAGTTCATGATGATGTAGTCTTTCCCCGTTTGCAACCAGGAGCGAAGCGTGACGACATCTCGGTTACGGAGCGGATTTGGACATTTCCCTGTTGTCAAATTCAGATGCACAAAACCGTTGTGATTTTGAGTAGGTTACATTAGACATGTGCGTGGAACATACATGAATAATACCCAACATCTGCATTGACTGTAAGCTTTCCAATATCAAAGGTCTCGATGACGTTTGTGTCCCATTTTCTTCTGTACTCAATGTCATGGAGAACATCATACATGGTCTCGGCTGACACATCCTTCGTGACCATCCGACACTGCATCAGAAAGAGAGAGAAAAAGGAACATGCAATCAATTCATTCCTGTGTAAGTGTGTGGTCAGCGATCACGTACAGAAGCAAGTAACGAAGCGGGCGTTCCAAATTTGGTTAACTTAGTATAATGTCTGTCTTTAAGAATGATTGAAAGTCTGTACACAATGATTTTACATTTTAAAGTATGGCTTAAATACTTTGTGACTGTTTAATTCTATTTGAGTATTCTCAAATTGTTACGCGTGGTTATGCCTAAAAACCAACGGGGACTACCTGTTAGCTAAAGAACAGATGTTTAAAATAGATACAAGCTGAGGGCAAATTGCCGCTGTTACCACAGTTACAATTCCGGAGGGATTGTGTTAATAAGAAGACAAAACAAAAGCAAAGATACACTTCAGACAAGGACGCGTATAGAGTGCAAAAGCCGTACCAACGGGAGAAAAAGTGGTCATTGAAACACTAGTGAGACAGAGTGAACGAGAAAGAAAAGCATTGACTGTCGGTGCCTTTTGGTCCCCAGTCACTTTATTACAAATCAGACCAGAGGGGCTTGGGGAACATTCTGCTCTTGTACTCCATGGAGGATTAATAGAAGAAAAAGGCAGCTCTCTTTCATCGTCACTTTCTAGTTTCTAGAGAGTGGAGCTTCTGCTCCTCCGCAGGAGACTGCTTAGGCATCTTTCGAGGATGCTTCTTGGACGTTCCAGGCACATTCCACCGAGTGGAGGACATGAGGAAGACCTGTCTCAGCTCCACCCAGAAGAGATGGACAAAGCGGGTGGGGAAAGGGATGTCTAGGCTTCTTGTTGGCCCAGCGACCCAACCACGGATAAGAGGAAGAGAATGGATAATCAATAGTCAATTAAACACACCTTAACTCCGCCCTCAAAAGATTTAGTCATTTGATGCTCACTCAACTGAGCTTTCGTAAGGTGGGTTGACATCTTGGGTGTTGCTGGCTCACCGTAATCGTGGTTAATCATTTGGAATAACAAAAAAACAAACAAAAAAAACACAAAAAAGCCAAAGAAAAACTAAACATGCACTCGAGAATTCATCTTTGACTTCTTGAGCGACTTTCAAGTGTTTATTTAAAGTGGTTGTAAAACCATAGGCGCGTTTGGACCTTCGATGTGCTTGGTTGAATCCAGGAGAGACAAGAGTGGAAGTTCATTGAGTTGAAACGACTCGAGGAGGAAAGAATGGACGTCAGTATTTGCAATCCAACTGAAACGGGCGGAGCTTTAGAGAATGTTACGCTGAGCTGTCAGAGATGTTCTGGTCAGAATGGAGAAAAACAGCCCAGCAAGTAGCTTAATTCGTTTACATTTTAATTTGGTTAGCTCACCAGATGAAGCAAGGAGACGGTGATGACTTCAAGAGAGATAAACCGATGATAGTTACCCAATGTACTGCGTGTTTTGGGGTTTGTCAGTGGATCTTCAAGCCCAGTTTACTCACTATGCACTCAACCATCCATTTTCTATTCCACTTCTCCCAATAAGGGTTGCCGGAAGATGGAACCTGTCCCAGCCGTGCTCAGACAGACAGAGTCGAAAATATAGACGATCATTCACATCTAAATCTTTCCCATTACTGAGTAGAAACTGACCCCATGATACAAGTTGAGTCTGAGTCCAAGCACACAAGTCAGGCTATTGAACCACTACCAGGGGAGTCCTAATCTAGTCCTCGAGAGCCACTATCCTGCATAATTTAGATATTGCCCTCCTCTATTTTCCTTCGATGACTGGATTTGGACAGCCCCGCACAACACCATCGGAGAGTGCCCACTCACGATAATAAATGATATTTGACCCTTGCCTTGCATAACCACTCCACGCAAACCATGACTCATCAAAGTGTCTGCGCTTTTCACAAGCTTCATTTGGTGCCAGTAAAACATTTGTGGGCAACAACAAAACAGGGGGGAAAAAAATAGATCTCAGCCTGTGAGTGGATCAGAGGCTCCCCTCAAGAGTCATCAAGGAGGATTCCGCCTGTGTGCGTATGGCAGAAAAGCAGCAGAAATTATTTGGTACATTGGCCAAATTACAAAATGTAAACAAAACCATCTATGTGTTTAACAAAAAATACTGACTCCTCACATTGTTGCTGTTTTTCGGGTTTCTCTATGTTAAAGTGGCTTATGTGTATTTGGTGTTGGATTATGAAACTGATGTTCATGACGAGGCTGCGTGATGAATAAAAGGTACTGTGACGTAAACATAGTACTGTACGTTCAGTGACTGCGCTAACTGTGTGATGTCAGAGCTCAGAGAGCAAAGCAAACAGACGATAAAGTGACCATGAAAAATGCATGCTTCCGTTACACTAGCATTTACATTAACACGCCAATATAGGATAGAAGCACCGCCCATATGTGGGCGTTTGCACACTTTGTCTGCTGAGCCTGTTCTGTCAAAAAAGGGGGGGGGGGGGGGGGGAAGCATGAGTAAATAGCTTCTTATTGTGTGCACACACAAACACGGAGCTGCTGCAAACATGATACACCTTCACTAGAACAGCTCCAGGATGTACCTGGAGGAATCGTGCTGGCTAATGAGAATGCTATGCCGTCCTGAATGGTGCCTACATTGCAAATTCTGGGAGGGGACTGGGAAAAGCCTGCTGTTGCTGTTCTTGCACACAAAGATAACACCCTAAAGCACACGGACGCACTTTATTCAGCAAAGTAAACAACCGTTGGCTGGATCACACAACCCTGACCCGGATATACCCACAAGAAATGGCATCCTGAGCTTGACTTGAATGGAAGCCATAAAGGTTTTTCAGAATCAGTCTACCATAAAAGCATGCAGTAGTCAAGGCACATTTGAAGACAAGACAAGTTTTCAACAAGCAAATTCGCATTGCAATTTTAAAAAAAGGTCATGTGCAATGGCCGTACGAGGTTAAAAATGTACATTAGATAATAAAGACCACAACAAACTACTAAAATGACGCTTGACCATTGAAAATCCACAGATTTTTTTATTCTAAACCCCCAAAATTCTTCCAAAAATGCTGGTAAACTTATAATGTGCGTTTTGTGCATTATGTGAATAAAATTAAAGAAATAATAATGAAAATATGTTGAACGATTAGATCTGCAAACTAGGTGAATCCACGTGTGCTGTGGTCCACTGCATTAATATTCCTTAGGGCTGCAACAAAAACTGGTTGGAATAAGGAAATTGATTTAAAAAAAAAAATTTAGTACAACAGTGCATTGAATCGGATCATTCCACTTTCAAATACATTAAGAAAAAACATTATTGGAGGAATATACCTGAAAGGAATGCCTAAGTGACAGCATTGACAAGTTCATTCATATTGATAACATAAAAACTCATTGCATCACATTCTCGCAAACTGGGATGCACCATATCGAATTAAGTTATAATCCTGTTTGTTTGAATTATATCTAATTGTCCATCAATTCATTTTCTAGTTTAAAGTGACATCGCAGTTCTGACGAAGCCGCCATCTTACCTCCCACGACAAATATTCAAATTCCGACGCAAGCAATTTCTATCAAATGTGGAGTGGAGCAATGGGCAACGATTAAAAGATTGTGTGTGGAGTGTTGGAGATACTTTTCTACTTAACCTTTCAAAACGTAATTTGCCTCCTTTATTGACACTGTCAACATGTCACTTTATAAGAGATGTTGCACTTAGTTTTTGTGTAAAAGATTAACATTTAAATTATATTTATTTCATAAACCTTCAGATAGCTATTTATTTGTTAAAATCTTCATTGAACTTGATCAAATGTGCTGCCGACCCTTGGAACCGCCTGCACTTTTGTTTTTGCTCTTTTCGATCCAATTTGCAAATAATGATGTCATTTGTTTAAAAAGAGAAGGTGAAAGTAATACATCAAAAGTGAATGTGAAAAGCTGCTGTTTAATAACCATATGCTCATTGGCATTTAAATTGGCATGTACGTATAAGTTTGTATTCTTAAAAATAATGGATGCCAAAATGTTCCTTTTAACTTCAAATGAATATTCTCTTAAAATATCTGTTATCAACCTCTTGAATCACCAATAATCGATATCAGGCCTGCGGTTGGAAGGGGAATGGAAGAGTAAAAAAAATTTAAAAAATCCATTTGCTGTCACTTCACGGTTGAAGAAGTACATTTGTCTGCATACATGCAAGATAGTTGGCGGTCATTCATAAATAAATGAGTGAAGTCGGCATGTTCATAGAAGCGTGTAGTCAATTTCATAACATCTTTTGATATTGTGCAAGTTAGATATAGTTTCATAGCCGCATTGGGGCAGCTAATGTTTGCAGACGTGCGTCATGTTGCTCAGCAGTTTCATATTTGCATATTATACACGCTATTCTCGTTTGCATGATGTTGCGTGTACTCACCTTAATTTTATGGACAGACTTGCCCTCCTCCAACGCCTGGCTCCACACGGCGATGCCCCCCTTGTTGTAGGTCACAGTCCAACCTTCCTCAGTCAGACACTCCGACTTGAAGCTGGCGAACGCCTGGTCGTCCGGGATGGTAACGTTTCGTCCAGACATGTCTCTGTCCCGGGAGAAAAGATGTTGGGACGGGAGCGGAGCTTCGAGAAAAAGGAAATGTTGCAGGGAGTCTCCCTCCTCTTGTGTTTGAACAAGTTAACAGCTTAATTCAATTGAGCGAGAAACCTGCAGCGCGGTCTTGTGATGTGTGCGCATGCTCACTCGGGGAGGTACAATGAAGTAGTCAAATAGAGGTGTGGACACCGCCTCCGCCGCGCGCACAGGTGACAGTCGAGTTCTGCGTCGTGAAAAGCACCGAAACGGTTCAGTCGAAGCTTGTGTTTGTTCCAAATAAGTTTCGCTCGAGCAGCAGTCCTAAAAAAACAGCCGTTCTGAAGACCAACCATATGGTTACGTTTCCGCTTGACACTCACCGACGCACTGTGGCTTTCACTGCTTTATTTCTTCTTCACTGGTCCTGTGATGTTTGGTTCCAGTTCTCCATCCCTGCAGTCGGTGATCATTGGGAGGATGCGGCGTGAAACGAAAGAGGGAGTGGGAGGGAAGGAAGGAGGGAGGGTGACAGCGCTTGGCTTGATCCACGTCAGACAGGCGACGCAGTAGACGGCTTCAATGGGAACGCCTCCGAGTGATGCATTCAGGGCACCTCGTAAATGTAGCAGCTAGGATTCACCCATTTGCTCGCTCACCGATGACGTTGCACTTGACTGAGGCGTTTTCAGGGACACCCACGCTTATGCAAGACAATAAATACCCCGAGTTATCTAAAGGCTTGCTATACCTTCTTCCGAAAATGATTGCATTTTCTAGTGGACAGAATCCTCTTTATGCTTTTCGAAATACTAAACAAACTGCCACAAGCCAAGAAGAAAGAAGACCCAAGACTGGGTGACCTCCACTGTTACACTTTGATTACTTTTTACTTTTAATGATAAAGGCTATCTTGAATGTCTGTGCGAGTCATTGTGTTGCAATGAAACATTTATGAACGCAGTTTTCTGTAAAAAATAATAATAATGGCAGTCAGTATTAAATCTGAGGCCAAGGCTGAATGTACACATCAAACACTGTTGCACTATATTTGTTGAGAGAAGATTTTTTTGGGGGGTGACGACGTGCTTGCAATGACAAATTTACATTCAATGTGACCTAATGAAATGTCTGGATAAGGTGCAAGTTGATTTATGATAAGAGAGCACGATGTGCTCAATGATTCATGGCGTGGCACACTAAGTCTGCTGCTGCGACATAAAATATCCACTTCATAAATGAAACCTCTACTGCTTGGTGGAAGCTGCCGCATATTTTACAGTAGCTATTTTGAGATTGCATATAGTCGCAGAACATTATTTATAAGAAAACGTGTCGTGACTAAATAATAATAATAATATTTCATGGGCATACTAGTTTACCATATAAACAAGGCACACAAATAAGAGTTGGGCGAATTACTCCTCTCCATTTAAAAACTATTTCAAACAACATGCTACTCTTTCATATTAAACTCATGTTTTGGAATACCTCACAAGTTCAACACACCCGACCTGTCATCTTGATCTTTTGTGAATTGGCGCCGCCTAGCGGCTGTAATATAAAATAACAGCGTTGCGCCAACGCACATGCGTACATACTGTATAATACACGCAACGAGACTCAATATCCCACACTGCACCGCGCATTCGAGCACTATCCATTCGAGGATGAGGGAAACGTTTGAAAGCGTGTGGATGTTGTAAATAGCTACACGGTTAAGGCACTCCGGCGTCACCGTTTCACTCTGCACGACATCTGCTTGTCGTGCTTAACTCATTGGCTACTGACGCACGAGCCGTTTTCTTCCCAGATCCGTTGACGGGTGAGTTCTTGGCCATGTTATCGTCTATTCCCACTAGATTGTTTGCACGAAGGTCGCGAAGCCTGTCACCGTGCAGGCGCGTCCTCCAGACTAGTTCGACCGCCTCTGCGTGTCAGCCCATAATCAGAGAGCCGCCGGTGGATAACAACCGCAACCCGATCGTGTCCACCTCCCGGGTGTCAAGACGGGGGATTTTGGCTGATGACACCGCTGCTAACAGCGTCAACCAGTCGGTGCAGTATCACCACCTCGCCCCTAGATGGCTGTCAAGCCTGGAGAATCGTCGAAGCTCTTGGGCCGCGCTGGCCAGCAGAGGGCGCAACAACAACATGTACTGGGAGGACGCTGATCAGCGAGCCGGAGGCGAGGATGGGGGTTCGAGTGGAGGCGCCAGCCCGCTGAAACTGGCCTCCGCTGGTCTACTGTCTGCTGCTGCTGTGGCCTTCTGCTTGAAGAAAGACTCTGATGACAAAGGTAATGTAGATTAGGTGCCTTGATGTAACAATACAACTCATTTTCATCAATGTTTTCATTTCTCCATTCTTATTATATTTTCACTTCTCAAGGTGATGCACTTTTGGAGGCAGCAAGAACCAATAACCCCCAAGATGTGGCCAGGTAATGAACTTGTTGACTACGCATCATGAGGAAAAAGTGTGCTTGCTGCTCAAATGAGTTGAGGTGTACTACAGATGAGCAACACAGCACATAACAGTAATTAGGATTTGTGCCAAGCATCCTAATACCAACACTAGCTTGTGAGAGGCAGCATGGTATGCAGACTTTCCAAAAAAATAAAAATAATGCTCAGTTTTTTATTAATAAATAATAGGAACTGCAGCACTTCACTTTGCTATTTGCTCTTCAGCCCTTTGGACTGACAGCGAATTGTGAACAGTGAATATGAACTGAAGGATTTTCTTGTTATATCTTGTCTATGTTTTATGTCACCTGGGAACTGCAATTGTAAATTAATTAAATAAGACTACCAAGTCACATGGCTAGGAAAGCATCATGTTGCTGCAGTCTTATTTGTAAACCAGCAGGTGGCAGAAAAGAGCTGCAGATATTGGATTTACATTTTTGTTTCTGGGACTCCAAGAACTACTTCTCATGTTTAGATTTATTTTCAGCGGCATCAAGATAATTAATTCTGCCTGTGAAGTAATTGTACTGTTGTTCTTTAGCACTATGTATACTCGAGCAAATAGATTAATTTGCTCACTTTATTTACTGCAAAGTAAAACCTTGAATAAAGAAAATATTGTAAACATGTGCATAATGAGATAATGTATGACATTTGGAATAACTTGCATGAATTCCATAAGTGTATACAAAATTGGCCAAACCTAATGCAGGGATATTATTTTGCATATATACAGTGTAGATCCAATTTAAGAACAAATAGGCAACAGGCAACTGTATCGGGCACTATTATAATGAATAGAGGGCAAGTAAACATAAGCAGATGTTTCTGCTTTGAGATAGTTGGGCACTTGTTTGATCATTTGTAAATGTCAGAAAATGGCCCAATAGGAGTGCAGCACCCATTTTATTGTACCGTAGCATTACTCAACATTTCCCACGTGTCTGTGTGTTTATCTGTGCGTGTCTATTTATAAGCTTGGGTTACCTGTGCACATGTGACAGATGGTTTCGGTGAGAGTGCAAGCAGACAGATGTGTTAAGTGCTTTGTGGTTTTTCGAAGAATGTCGGGGGTCAAGGTGTGTCTGCTCACTCTTACTATACGGACAAAAGTTTTGGACATGTAGCCATTACACTGATAGGAACTAAATATGAAAGAAAATGATGTGGTGACATAGATGACTAAATACCGTATATTAATTTCCACGTATACTATTTGACCCTGGGTCTTTGGGGAATTCAAATTTTGGAGACCTATAATGCTATAGCAAAGGTTTTAAATGTTTTATGCCAGGGAGCGAAACAGACCCAGCGAATGGAGTGCAGATTACATGGAGGCCATAGTGTTGACTGTAAACAAACACTCTGTCTGCCTGTACGGCATTAGAGACGACAGATGGACACACACACACACACATAGACACTCTCCCTCATTTAGTACGCTGTTGCAAAGTACTTGATGGCAGACCCTCAGGCGCAGAACTTAACACACACCTGGGTTACACACACTTACTGGGCATAGGTAGAATGTTCTGGTCCCTTGGACACATTGACTTCCCATAATGTTTGATGTGGATTATGATATAAAAATAAGATAAGTATTATTCTTTCTGATTCATGTCCCACCAGACTGTTGCAGGAAGGGGTGGACCCAAATCACCGACACCGTCTTGGTTGGACCCCACTTATGGTGGCTGCCATTAACCGTCACCACAGGTGTGTGTTTGTTTTTGACTCAATAGACACAAAATTAAGAGGAAACGATCATACCTGATGTACTTTACTGAACGACTGACTTTTTTTTTTAGAAACTAGAAGAAAATGAATTACATAATTTTAGTGTTCCAAAGAAATATATTTTCCTAAATGTTGTTATTTTCTTATTTTGCACCAAAACATAATCGAAATATCTTGATCTCAATTTTTACTATGTTATTTTGCACCAAAACATAATCGAAATATCTTGATCTCAATTTTTACTATGTGGTCATTTACTATTGTTACAAAACAGAATATTACAGTGACACTTCCCGTCTTTCATTTATAATACTAACTTTAATTTAGGAGTGATCATGTATTCATTCACAGTTTGTTTTTTGGTTATAGTGTGGCATGTAATTACGATTATGAATACCTCTTTTAACTGCTAAAAAAGATATATTTATTTTGGGAACGTATCGTACAAGTTTCATGTAAAGCGTAAGAGATGCGGAAACAAAGAAAGCATCAGAAGGTGGTAGTGGTTTGAATAATGTCATTCATGTCTTGGTGCCCCATCTCCGAATCATCCAGCTGTCTGCTTGACTTATTGTGTGTCATGTCCCCGCTTGCGTTGTTACAGCAGGTCCTCAGAAGTGCAACTTTGAGAGTAACAGAAGGTCTTTACCCGGTCCCCCGTCTCTCGGTCCAACAAATTAAATTAGCCTGCTGGCCCCCAGAACACACACAACACAGAGAGGGGCCGAGGTTAAGACCAGGCCAAATCCAATTTCAGCAGAACCCCCCCTCCCCCCGCATCAGGACTCTGTGGTCATATTTTTATTCTTCTCCAGATACCCCACCTGCTTGTGAGAAACATAATGTGTAGCTCAAAGGTGAACATAACACAAGATGAGCGCTTATACGACCGAGTAACAAATGGTGCTGCACAGTCCCCTTGTTGTGCTGTACATTTTTCTCTTTGTTGGATTACTGCTTTTCTGCGTCGGCTATTACGGTGTTTAAATATTCATCGGGACTTATTTTTGCATACACGTGATTTTCAGTCGCGTCATATTACTTTAATGTTACAGCATGGAAGCGACGCACGTGTTGAGTGATGGCCACCATGCGTGACGTGTTAATGATGCGGTGCGTCAACTGTTTTTTGGTTACAAATTTGATGTTTATGTCCATACTTGGGTTGGATGTGTGTCACAGTGTGCGTTATGAGTGCTATAACTCAACCGAGAGATGACACTCGTTGGTTTTTAATCCCGTCCACCAACCCCCTAGTGAGCCGTGACTGCTGCAGGGAAGACGGAGCTTTGCTTCCCCGCACATCCCTCACGCAGCTCTCGCTGCTCATGGCGCACACATACACAAGACTCAGTAAGTGTGAGCGTTAATGCACACAAAGCCATGAAGAGTTTTTACTCAATATCTTATAGGCCAACTGCCTATTACTCAGTCACACACCCAACTTTATTTGCAGCAGTTAAGTGAAAAGCCAGGGAACATAACTCATGACCGAGGTCTAGCCTGTCGCCCAAAAATGATTCCTGCCCAACTGAATGTACCTTGGACAGAAGTGCCAATTCTTCAGACCAGTTATATAGTTGTGTAGTATCAACCAGACATCCAAATGTAAGCGTTGAGATGTGACTTTAGTAACGCCACAAGCAGAAAAGTGTGTGTGTGTGGTGTGTGTGTGTAAGAATGAAAGGTCAGACATTCAGTGGGTGGGCATGAGTTGACTTGGCTTTGATGTGGGGTTAAATCGGGGAGGCGCAAGGCCTGGCCCACTGTTTGCACTCTTTAACACACAATAGCCATCTCGATCTCTATTTCGCTACCTCTATGGTTCCCTCGCCGTATTCACGTGCACAATGAGCGCTTAGCCGGGTGTAACGCCTGTGGGTCGTCCCGAGCTGTCCACGGGGTGGCTGGATGGAGGGAGTCAAGATGGGAGGGTGGACTGAGCGATGCAGTGGTTCTCTTCTGGATAAGTGGTAGATATCTGATGGATGGATAGAAGTAGGGAGTCACTGAAGGGCAAGCAGCAACAACGGAATCCTCTTATGTATGCAATAGGGCCCACAGGAAATTTACAAAATAATGAAATGGCGTTAGTAAAAAATGTGGGTCCCGAAGCTTTTGTCACTGGTTATATAAAATGAATGTATCGTTTGTATCATTTCTAACTTTAAATGTTCTTTGTCAAATGCTTCAGCGAGCTCTCGGTGCCTGGTTAAGTTGAGGTCCCCTTAAGGTGAAAGGTCATGGTTTTGGCAAGTTGCGCATGTACACTCCTGACTGACCAATAACAGAAGGCAAATAGGAGGTCGTTGGCCTCCAAGAGACAAAACTGTCCTATTTTTTAATCCGATCCCTTTTCCTTCACAACTTATTCGACTCTCCTCATTCCCGGCACCTAGTTGACCTCGGGCGCGTAGCAGGTGAGCCAGGGTCAATTGAGGTCCAGCGTCTGGGCCAGGTGGTCAGAGACATGGATGGTCAGTTCGACTCGGGTGTCTATTCTATTGCGGGTGCGAAGGAAGTGTCTGCTTCCTGTCTTCCCTTCAGGGCAGGGGATACAAAGACCCCCAGTCACTTGTTTGGCACCCGTGGAGTCCAAAGTTGGAATAGACCAACCTCAGCACCAGTCACATTATGACTGCTTGCACGGTATAATGACATTATTCAATGCAAATACTCTGCTTTTACCAAAATACAAGGAGAAAGACGATTAAATACCTATCACGATACATGAGGTGCAATGCGATACAAGGACGCTTCGATTTTAGAATGGAGCGATTCCATTCGGTTGAATTCAATGCAATCGCAGCTAAAACCGGTTTCCTGATTCAAATCAGTTTTACGTGTCTAATAAAATACTTCATATATGTCGCCAAGAAAAGAGAATTGCCTTCTAAGCCTTTGGCTGCCAAAGAGGCTCCATTCTTAACCTTGTGTGTTATATTATCTTGTCATCAAACTGATATGGTAATCGGATGTCTCCAACCTTAAACAATTCCTTGTCGAAAGCGAGTTAAACCTAATTAACCTCTGCATCTCTTTTGAATCGGCTTCAAATGAGTGCTACAACTTCTCCCAAATAAAGTTAGTCACTTGATCATCAGTTAATTAGCAAAACTACACAAAGTCTGTTTCAAAAGCTCGTTAGGTTTGGCAGCATCCTTCCGATAATTAAATCTCCTCCTTTCATCTTTTTATCTGCCCGTCCATCCTTTCGTGCATTGCCCCTCCTTTGCCTCCTCCACAGCTTTCCACTCTTTATCCTTGGCTGTTTACTTTCCTGATGCTATTAAAGCTTTTCACGCCACCTCATTTCTTTGCACAGGCCTGCCTAGCTTCGTGTGACCCAGCCCCCTTAGGTTGCTGCCTCTGAGGATGCGGCCGTGTGTTTGTAGAAGTGCTTGCAAGGGTGAGAGCAGAGCCCAACGTGGGTCAACCAAACCAGCCCCCCTCCGCCCTTTTGCCGGCCCGGTCACAGGGATACAGTAACAAAAGAGGACCCCACGATAGACCCCCTATAGACATCCTCGGCAATGTCAGACACAAAGACGTGGCCAGCCAATTCGCAGCCATTTTGCTTTCACCCACAAACATTTTTAAAACTACACTAGGATGCTTCACTTTCAAAGCATGTTCAAACAGTGACAAAAAGTCCATTTTTCTCTCTCTTTAGACTGGCCGACCATCTTGCCTTGCTTACGTTTGTGTCTCGAGCTCCAAGTCACCGTTATTCATTTTTTTGCAGAGCTACCGTACCTGAAATCACGTCACAGTGAATGGTGTTGCCGAGGTAGTGTGTGTTGGTTCCCAAAGCCGGTGGGTACGCACCAATGAAGGACAACACATATCCATACGGGGCCGGAAACTGGGCCGACCCTTTGCCCCCTACTATATACTCTTATGTACATATGACGAGGCAGACTAGTGTCTAGTGGTCACTGGGCTGTATCCACCATAACGAGACAAGACAAGAGGTGAACCAAGCAAAGCCTCAAGGCCAATGTTCTTGTCTTTATGTCTGCCTTGAATGAGTGTTGCAGGCCTCGTTTCCATATGCATGTGCTTGGTCGAGTCGCTCGATCCGCATCATTAGCACAGCATGGGTGGGATTATGGAAACCCATAGGACCACATAAAGTGATTTTTTATTTTTTTTTAAATGCAACTTTTTTTAATATATTACGGTATAGAATCACAACAATTGTGTCTGCATTTTGGTATGGACAAACTATTGGGTCTTTATTCGTAGTATATGGAACTGTACGGGAGAATGTGCACCACCATGAAATCCTTAAAACCGATGCGATATTGCTTTGAAATATTTACGATAGGCCGATTTGAAATTTTCTGTCAAGGGACAGCTGTAGTTGAAATTAACACGACTCAAATGATGAAACTAGAAAATAGGGAAATATGTCTGTCTGCTGTTTATCATTTGAAATGATATAAATTTGTATAAAAATAATAATAATGTGGATCTTAATGTTAGCTCCGTCACTGTGTTTTATCTTGATTTGTTTTATTTAACAGTTTTCAATTTCCCCCCAGTGTGGTGAAGGTTCTGCTCGAAGCTGGTGCTGACCCAAATGCTGGAGATGACTTCAACAACGTTTATGACACTTCAAGGGAGAGAGGCATCCACTCACTGGAAGGTAATACATATATTGCATATATATGACTCGCAAGTGACAAGTACGCTACATGAGGTTTTTGCATAACGATTAGCATATATGCATGTTTTATTTCCTGTGTATTATTCATTGTATATGTTTTCTACTTAGTCGTGCACATGTTATTTGTTTTCCTCCTGAGCTCCGCACACAGTCACACATCCACAAGGCAGGGTGGCACTGACACACGCTTCGTCCCCTCCCCGGCCCGCCCGTGTTGCGTTTCCGCAGACATATTTATATGGGATATGTATATTGCAGACATTTATATGGCTGTCAGGTTTGAGTCCACGTGGGGCCAGCACAGCGTGGGGAAGCGTTTCCCAGATGCACACTGATGGATGGGCTAGGGGGGCCTCTGCGACGCTTTATTGGGTTAGCTCTGATTATCCCGCCCTGCCCCTCTCTCTCTCTTTTTCTCTCTCGTTCTCTCTCTTGCGCACACACACATTGCAGAGAGGAACTGTTGTTGAGAGTGGGATGCGGGAAGAGGAAGACTGATGAAGGACAGGAGGAGGAAAGGAATAGAGAGACGGCAGGGAAGGAGCAAAAACGTATGGTGCAAAGTTAAAGATGGAGGGCACCATGCAGTGATAGAGGGATGCAGGATTGATGGAGTTGGGTGGAATGATGAGGGAGAGGAAGCCAGGAAATGGATGAGACAAAGTTATTGGGATAGAGGGGGGGGGGGTTGATGAAAGGAATTGATGGATGCCAAGGAGGAGAAGAAGGTGGAAAAAAAAGAAAGCAGGAGGATTGAGTGGCAAAGATGAGTGCTCTTATGGAAAGGAGAAGTAAAGAGAGAACAACGTCTGTTAGTGAGCACACAGCTAAACACGACTCCCATTGTTGGGCCGAAATGTGTGGAAAATGAACTCTAAAGCGAGAAACGGGGAAGTTGATTTTGTCGTTGCCGCTTGCTGCTGTCATTAGAACGCACTGTGGAAATGACTTTTTAAGTTGGGGAAAGTTATTACGGATTGAAACGCTCCATCCAGTCTGATACAGTTTTCCTTTATTTGTAATCATCTATCAATTTGTCACCAAACCTATCAGGACTAGTCTAGATGTCAGGACTTGCTTGCAAAAGTCTCTCAAATTCAAATATTTCCTCTTGCTGCAGTGCTGGTGTCCAGAGAGGACGAGTTCAGCAGCCGGCTCAGCAGCAGGGCTGGTTTCCGTGGCTGCTCAGCACTTCACTACGCTACACTCGCTGATGACCTGGGCATAGTCAGCATGCTTCTCCAATTTGGTACGTCACACAACATTTCCATATCATGAATCTTTATCAGCGTTTTCAGAAGAATTTGGGGGGTTTGTAAAAAATAAAAATTGGGGTTGAAATATCCTTAACAGCCAAGAATAACATCTTAGCTCCGCCACTGCGTTTTATTATTACAACAGCGGTCCATCTTTTGTCCAACGTTTGAGTTGCTTTTTAAAAAAAAAAAAATCATAATTATTTGGCCCCATTCAACTATAGAGGATGCTCTGTTGAAATAGAATTTGCTTCTTCCAGTGTGGTACCGTCTCTGCACATTGGCAGTTTTCCACCACTTGAACGGGTACATCCCTTGAGTGAATCCATAATATTACAAAGCACATTTGAAATTGATCACTTGTTCATACTGCGTTCTTTTTCACCCCCGGCACACTCGCACCTGTCGTTTGACACACACAGACACGCACACATACATTTATAGACCCTGGAGGCAGAATATCCCCCCTTAGTTTCCAGGCGAGCAGCTCTTAAACAAGCCAGGCCTAGTTGAACTGTGACCTCCGCACAGAACATGCCCTTGGGGTAACACCACACTCACAGTCAGGAAGTGTGTCTTTTGTGTATGTGTGCCGGAGCAAAATGTCTTTGTGTATCTGACCTGCTTTTTCAGTGATTTCAACCCGTCTATGTATTCATGAGCGTTCGTTCATTTGCCAGTAATACGTCGATATTGTGGTTTATGCCATTTGCCTTTTACTGACTTTAACACTTTTTTTGTGAAATGACATCACTACGCAATCTCTGCGCCATATAGCGAGTATTAATGTCTTGTTTATATTCATGATGGATGGTGCGTTCAAAGCCGCCCGTCCCATTTCACCCCTGCCCCTGTGAGCACACTTAAACAAATCACCCTGTGTAACTCGATCACATGCATTCCCGTAGATGCATTTTTGAATTAAAAAAAGGTAAGAACTTTCACAAAGCCAGGGCATTTGTTTTTGGACAACAATTGGATTAAGGCTGGGTTTGACTGTTTCCTGTTGGGCCCCATCATTGCTTGCTTGGCGCCACTATCGTGACCAATAACCATCTGGACATCATAGTGGCCACAAATAATGCCACACTGTCCTTTTTTTTTTTAAATGCTTTTATAAAGCGGTTTCTGAGATTTGAAACGTGTTCTAAGACAGCCAAAACAGTCCACTTGTGATTGATTGGGGGTGGCATATTTATCCCTCACATTAATTTCCTAATAAAAAGAATTGGCAGGGTCGTTAACAGCTCTCTTGTCTTTAGTAGATAACATTTATTTATTTTTATTTTTCAATACTACGCTACACACCAGCGCACGAAAAAACTTGGGAAGCCACAGCTTCAGGACATTTTGATGTGTGTGCCATGTATGTACACTTTGTGTGTGTCCCATACATTGTTATTTCCCCTGTGTTAGTAAGTCCATCCTACCATAGTTGCCTTGGGTTTGCTCTTTTGGCCTTAGTCGGCCCTTCACTCACATCTCCATCCATCACAGTCTCCTGGCTTCACCCTCGGGTCCCTCCGCACAACCACAAGTCCCTCTCCCTACCTGGAGACTTTTTCCCAAGGTTCCACATCAGGCCTGCGGCCAGGGGGCTTCTGTTCTGGACGTCTCTGTAGGTGGTGGTAGGCCAGAACGGCGGGCACACATGCTCCGAGACGCACACAATGCGGATACAAGGACACACATGCACGCACAAAGACCAGCAGGGGCTCTCTCCTGCCAGCTGCTGTGAAAGAGAAGGCGGAGGTAATAGGAAAGGGGAGGGGGACCCTAATAGGCATAACTAAAGCACTCCTAATGAAGGGATCCTGTGTATGCAAGTGTGTGTGTGTGTTTGAGTGTTCAACTGTGGTGTGGTTGTGTGTCGTTAGTGTTGATCCAGTTATAAAGTGCTATGGCCCAGAGGGTTGGCCTGATATTAAAGCACCAAATGATGCTATTTATTATGTTGTGCGTTTGTGTGTGTGGTCGCTCGTGTGCGTTTTGGTGTGTCTGCGCACCCACCTTATTGCTTTCCTCCCTCATGTTTTTAGTGGGGTGTGCCGCTATATTACTGTTTGAATCAATAGCCTCATGAGCAGGTCACAATTTTTCGGGGTTTATCGATGTCGTTATTAGTCTCCGTGGTTGCTGCTCAGACAAACAGGAACACGCTCCATCTGTATTGATTGCACACACTGAGAATGTTTGAGTGTTGCTTACTCATCTGATTCTTACCGATGCCCCATTTGTGTACTTTAAAGTGATTACAAGCCCCCCCCCCCCCCCCCCCCCCCTCGTGCATGTGATTTGCATATATGCTTTTTATCTTGAACGTATGATCCCGCTCTTCGAAAAATAATTTTCTCACTAAGCATTCAAAGTTGCCGGAATTGACTGCATTATTCGAGTTTTATACTGTGGTGCTGAATGTTTTCTTCATTGCGTGAGGGCACGTGTGATTGGTTTTGAAGCTTGTGGACCTTAAGTGAGGGCAGAAGGCAGCGCTAACCATCCTCATAGACACTAGCGCGCTCCACACATGCTGCGTCATCACGTTTGACTGCCATTGATGGTCTCTTCACTTCTATCAAGCTGTTTCAACTGAACCCTTCCTCTGCTTGACCTTTGCCCATGTGTTCATATTTATGTGCTTTGTGTGAAGGTGGACCCCCAACTTGTAACTACCCACAGTGTTGAGATTGTGTGTGGCTGTAGGGCCTCTGTGACCCCCTGAACCTGTGTGACCCTCTTGGCTGACTTTTTCATCGACATTCGGAACCTTCTGCCGATAACAAATGGATATGTTTAAATTGCCAACCTGCATTCCATGTGTTGTTGACATCCAGGTGCCAATCCTCTGCAGGCCAACGGTTTGGGACACACTGCACGAGCCTATGGCAAAGATGGAGAAGTCAGCACACTACTGCAGGAGTGGGAGGGCAAGGTACACACACACGCCAGAATGTACAAGCAATTAGAACGACGTTGCTTTGAATATGTACAAATGTTTATTTCCTGGTCACTTCATCCGTTTTATTGACGTGCATCACACAAACACTCATCAGGAGGTCCGTGTATGAGTGGCAGCTGCTATGGAGAACCAGAAATGTGAAAGCTGGTAGAGGTTAACTGGGGTTAAAACCCCAGACTGCGCTATACGTCATCAACCTCCGTTGTCAAAGTCCCCAATTTCTACGATTTGTCAGTCCCCAAGTGGGTCTTTTGACCAATCTAAAGTGTCTTGCTCTCTTTGACAATACAATGTTTACTGATTGAGAGATGTTTCAATCCACATACGAATAAACACCGAAGTGTTGAAATGAGCAGACGAGCTCCACGACTTGTGTTCCTCCATCCAGTTCAAGGAGGCGCAGGCTCGACGGGAGGCGGAGGAGAGAAGGAGGTTCCCCCTGGAGAGGAGGCTGAAGGAGCACATCATCGGGCAGGAGGGGGCCATCAATACCGTGGCTTCAGGTAACTAGGCGAGCGTGCGCAAGCCGCATCACTGGTTATTGATAGGGAGCATTACGTGAAGCTCAACCCGCCCGACGTGTTGCACAACTCTTCACAAACACTTGCTCTCGGGCACTGTTTGTTTTCTTTGCATTGTTCCCCGCTTTCTTTTCTTCTCTGCCCGGCGGTCCTCGAGCAGGAGGCGGGTTCAGACAGACCGGTGGATGCCGTAATTGGTTAATTGTGATGAATGCGCTGTCTGTCAGACGCGGTACACAGGTGCTGTGCGTATGCGCGCGCGAGACAGCTGAAGGAGGCCAGGCTCGGAGCCGCCGGTTAACGCGATTACTGAGAGGGGAGACATAGTACAGACTCCCCCCCCCCCCATCCTCCATTTGGCTTTCTCTCTTCAATCCTCCATCTCCATCACACCCACTCCTTCTCCATCCCCCTTCTGCCTTTTTCGACATTTACTACATGGCCTCCATGCTACCTACAGAATCTCCCCATCATTGTTCTCCTCCTCACAGATTCTTGACTAGACGAGAGACACTATGAGGACAAAAGTATTCGGACGATACACTTTTGTCGTTTCCTCAGTTTTGGGAAAATTATGATTTAGGGAGTATGTCAGTCGGTAGCTGAGAGGGCCTCACTCACAATCTCTTGTAGTTCCATCCCAACGGTATTTCGGTCTCCAGTGAGGTTCTTGCACACCCGCCTCATCCAAGGATGCTTTTATGGACTCTGGAAACGTTGACAGTGGAGGCGGTGATTAGTGCAAAGAGGAAGGAGGATGAGTTAGAGCACAATAACGCAGCAGACAGTAAAGAGCTGATATTACACCGGGCATCCAGAGAGGCCTGGTATTGATCCGTATGTGTGTGCATGTGCCTTTGTCCGTTTGTATATGTGTATGTGTGCGCACAAGTGAGGCTATGTGTTATTTTTATGATGGTGCAACTGTTTCAGTTTCGATTTTGCAAGCTAATCAACTACCTCCCAAAGGTGGAACCCCAAAACTGTAAACTTTAATACCTTTGTAGGAGCAAAAGCTTCCTAACAGTAGCTTTTTAATTAACCGGTAGAACAAAATGGCTCTTTATGGCAAATGGCAAATAAACCGGATGACCCCAAGTGTGTAAAACATCAATTACACAGACCAGATCGCATGTAATTCACGAGCTTTGCTTTGCAGAGCTGCAGTGAATCACGGCTCTTTGGGATGGTGATAAATGGTGACTGTTATCATGGCAAATTGTCCTGAAAGCCATACAAGACGTGGCCACATTGATAAGGGAACAGTTTATTGATCCCAGAGATGTATTAAAGTCACCGAGACACACTTGCACCTACACACACACACACACGCAGAAGAGGGAGGATGAAAGTCAAGTCATCCATCAGCTAGAGCACGTTATCATCAGTACATTGTATATATATTTAAAATATCTTCACCGTCAGCCTAGTTTAAAACCTTTTTTTTTTTTTTATATCGGTGCATTTCTTTTTCTTATTACACGGCTATGTATATAATATGTCGCTTGTCGACCCTTAGGAATTAAAAACAAACCTACGGTAGCCGAGGGAATCGATTCCGAAATGCTACATTTAAATAAACGTGAGCAAAGCAGTAGATTTACTCTCTCGATAAAATGATGCATGGACTTATTTCAACAATCTGACAAAGGAAACTTTGGTGAATGGCCTTCTTATCACACAGCAAGGCCTGCAGCTACACTAGCACAAAGTACAAATACACAAACACAGGAAGGAGGTTAAATTGATCCAGGTTTAGCTCTCAGGGCTAAGAGTTATTGAAGAGAATCATCTAGCTATAATCATGTTAGAGCCGACCAGACCTGCCCAATACACACATCTGTGTGTGTGTGTGTGCGCCTGAGCGAGTGTGTGAGTGCGAGAGAGCTCATTTGTTGTGTGCCTCCTTCCTTTCTGTGTTCTTGTCAGGCTCCTCTGAGAAATGTCAATGCGTCCTTCTGTCAAAGTCGCTCTCAATCAGCTAAAGCGCACACAGAAGGTTACGCTGTCATTCGCGCAGCCATTGATAACACAGACGGAGCTTGTCACGTTTCATCTTGGCGGCCATTTCTGACACACTTGTTTGTTTCTCAGCCTCGTTGTCTGTCTGCTTATCTCCATCAGCCCCCTCTTTATCTCTCTGCCCCTCCCGCCCTTTTCCTCCCATTATCTGTGTTCCTCCCCGCATCTCACCATCTTTGCCTCCATCATCATCATCGTCTTTCCACCTCTGCCAAGTATCAATTCTTGACAATGAGCATCTATTCTTGGCTGCAGTACTTTATAGCACTTGTGCAGGAAGTAAGCACCACTAGTTTGTCTTCGCTGCAGCAGCTCAAATAATTGAGCAGGAAGTGTTTCATAATGTAATTTTATTCAAGTGTATGTGTAGGTTGCCTCTCCAGCTCTGCGCGGAAGAGATTCAGCGCAGTGCACTCTCGATTTTTAATGACAGGCCCGTTGGGTGTGGTTATAGAGCTAGTCCTTGTGTTTGACTCCAGAGCGGGCAGGAGCAGCTTAAGTCAGTGTGGGCTGAAAGCGAGAGGATATTCACACTGCAGGCAAAACTTATTTTGCTGAAAAGTGACACATGCACTCCGCATACTGACATGTAGCCACTTCCATAAAACGCTACGCCCTAAATATTGCTCTTTTTCTTTTCGTCGCATGAGTTAACCGGTTTTCACTGCATTAAAAAGAAATACTGCACGTTGATTTCAGCTCGACTTCACATTGAGGTATCTTCATGCAGGAGTCTGATTGCATGATCACGACCTGGCGAAATTCTCGAGTCGGAAACCGCACTGTTGACTCGGCCGCCGCGCAGCTCATCATCCTGCCTTTGTGTACGTGCGAATGTGGTTGCTGGGGTGATGGCAGGGTTGGGTAGGCACTCCTCTTTAAGCAAACGTGTGTGTGTGTGAGGCTGCGATCCATGCTAAACTGATTTTGCCATGGCCGCGCCAGGGAGGCTAACGCAATTACTGTTGGCTAATGGCCCCACTGACTGTGTGGGGGGAAGGAGAGGCTTTCTGGAGGTCTCTCGTCTTGCTCTCTCACTCGCTTTTCTCGTCTTCTCTCTCTCTGTACCCAAATGCATCTGACCCGTTTCTCATCCCTGCCCTAACACCCCTTTATCAAAGTTTCTGGGATACCAGCCGCCGTCGGGTCAACTCGGGTCAAATGGATCTCAAAGCAAAGTCAACAAATGCAAATGTTTCTGATAATAGCCTTCTCCTCACCCCTCCCTCCCTTTCTCTCATTCACCCCGCAGCCATCCGAAGGAAGGAGAATGGTTGGTACGATGAAGAGCACCCGCTCGTGTTCCTCTTCCTGGGTTCATCGGGAATCGGTAAATCGCTTCTAGGTTTTTCGACCCTAACCCTTCCTCTGCTAGCTTGTTCTCATGAGGTGACAGCAAAACACTTGACAGCCTCTTAGAGCATGCTGCCAGAATAAACACAACGCTGGTTTCAAGACTGAAGAGTCTTTGTCCTTCTAGCAGAGATAACAGACTGGCCAAGATTGTAATAGTAATTCCGTCATCTTGAAAATTCAGTACACGGATGTTATCAAAACAACGCCACTGTTGCATGCCTCTCCACAACTAGTCTTGCGCAGTATAACCAGTGTGAAGGGAAGAAAGACATTAAGGAATGAGGCGATTGCTAGAAAAGTTCAAGATGGTAAAATGGCAGGCTCCAGAGATAGATGAGGACCGACACGGTTCATATTCTCCGTTGCCCTCAGCGACAGTGACATCAATATTAAACACAGCAACAAGAAACACACATGCACGCATCTGCATACCAAACACAAGACATCAATATCTAATATGAGCATTTATATGCTGAATATTTTCCAGACAATCTTAAAGTGGCCTTCTAAAGATCGCAATCGCTTTTTAGAGGTCGTCACTGAGATTTAACACAGATCACCCTCCTATCCAGGAAGTGGATTTTTATTTATTTTTTTAAGTTTCCCCGAAATGTAAAATATTGCTTCTATTTTTTGAAGAATATGAAATGCTGAAAAGTGTGTTGGTGAAGAAATGTGTGCTGTGTTTCGCAGGAAAGACAGAGTTGGCTAAACAAGTGGCTCGTTACATGCACAAAGATATCAAAAAGGTGAAGTTACCCCTACACAATACATGAATGCATCACTAACAAACCAAATATTAGCTACAACTATTAGCTCTCCTTATGTTGTATAATGTATGGTGAGTGTGTGCGCATGTCGTTCTAAGTCAAGAGTAGAGACGTCAAAATTAATTGATTAATGAAATTAAAACAACAATAAATCGATCGCCTCATATTTTAATAATTGAGTAATCGTTTTGAGTTTAAAGATTGTCCAAATCTGATTTCAGGCTGTGAAAATGAATAATTCACTGATTAACAGATTCTAAAAACATTGCCATTCCAAGGCAACAAGGGAAAAGTTAGTGTAGAGAATTTTTCCAGCCAGGAGGACTACAGTGTTTTCATTTCCATGGCAGTTATAGGAGCAATTGACCCAGAGTCACTGAATCTGCTACCCTCACAAAGCAGCTTGTTGGGACTCTCTGAACCATTGTGCCGTTACAGGGCTTCATCCGGATGGATATGTCCGAATTCCAAGAAAAACACGAGGTACCTTGCTCTTCTGCCTGGATTTCTAAATACCGAACATGCAGTATATTTATGGACAGATTTTGTCCAAAGCCTTGAATGTGTCAAGCAGTCATTCAATTGGGCTAGGAAAATAACTTTGTCCCGTACGTCTGGCTCCAGGTTGCCAAGTTCATCGGCTCACCACCAGGATACGTCGGACACGAGGAAGGAGGTCAGCTGACCAAGCTGTTGAAGGCGTGCCCCAACGCCGTGGTCCTGTTTGACGAAGTGGATAAGGCTCACCCCGACGTCCTCACCATCATGCTTCAGCTCTTTGATGAGGTTTGTGTGAACGAGAATGACCCGGCGCTCGTCTTATTGAAGTTCTAAAAGGCCGTTTGTGGCGGCTGCGCTCCCAGGGGCGTCTTACGGACGGCAAGGGTAAGACCATAGAGTGTAAAGACGCAATCTTCATCATGACGTCCAACGTTGCGAGTGACGAAATTGCCCAGCATGGGATACAGCTGCGGCAGGAAGCGGAGGAGGTCACCCGCAGGAAGTTGGCAGCTAATCTTGGTGAGATGATTATAAATGCTCATTTAAGCCACGCCCCTTAAAGGCACACAATTATCTTTGTAAAGAGACAACTTCTGATATACGTAGCTCTCGTATTGCTTCTCATTTGTACAAATGCTCATGATGGTTTCCTCAGAGGATGCACAGAAAGGTGATGACATCACAATTTCCAGACAGTTTAAGGAGTCCGTCATTCGACCAATCCTTAAGGTAACTTTGCACTTTGACCTGAAAGAATATTCCAGTAACAGCCTTTAACTTAATTCTTGCGTTCCTACTCAGGCACATTTCCGGAGGGACGAGTTTCTAGGTCGGATCAATGAAATTGTCTACTTCCTGCCATTTTGTCACTCTGAACTGCTCCAGCTGGTCAGCAAGGAGCTCCACTTCTGGGCTAAGAAGGTATTGAGCATTGCTTTGATTTATATTGCACAAATTCACGTCGGAAGGTAGCAAAACGCAACTTGCAAATTAAGTTATGACCTCGAACATCTATCAGTTGCAAAAAAAAAAAGTTTGCCCACCCTTGACATAGATAGTCTTTGGTTATGTGCATGTACGTATGTATATGTATCTAACGTTAGAGGCCCTCACCCAACTGGCTCCTGCAGTCTACACACGCACACACACTAGATCAATATTATCAGTGCTGCTCATTCTAATGTGATTACAGTGTTTAACATGTGGAGTCTTTATCAATATTTAATTATTAAAATTACAGCTGCTGTCCTGATGGACAACTCGGCCCCGCGGGCGACTGTTCACAAGCTGAATTATGATGCAGTACGCAGCGCTGCACCGCTGCCAACTCGTTGATTTAATACGTCTCGAAAGAGGCCAATGAAAAATTAACATTTCTTTGTAAAGGTGGAAAATATCATACAGCAGCTCGTTTTTATGATAACATATTGTTGGACAATTATTTGGATGCAGGTGATGTAGTATTCTGGGTTGTTTACATCGTCATCATCGACTGAAGTGGTTAACGTGTTGCTAAATGAGCAGCGGTGATCATTACTATTGATCAGCATTTGATAAAAACGCATTAGGGAAGTGTCGATTAGAGCCGGCAGAAATGCTGCTGGACAACTCACCTGCGCTTCTGCATTCTTGTCATGCTGTCTCGGTTTCACCTTTCCGCGCCGGCTGACTTTTCTCTCTTTGTGTGTGTGTCGTCATTAGGCCAAGCAACGCCATGACATCACCCTTCAGTGGGATCGGCCCGTCCTGGACCTGTTGGCGGACGGTTACAACCTACATTACGGAGCACGCTCCATTAAGCATGAGGTGGGTGCACAGATACGGATCATATGGTAGCGTAACTGTCTGAAAAGGCTGAATCCTTTCACTGAACATGTCAATTAAAAGGTCGTTTTATGCAGACCCTTGTGCGCGATCCCGTTATAGCGTATAAGTGGTCATAATGTCATCAGCCTTGTTCTCGTTTTTCCATCAACATTCCAAACGTGTTCCGGTCCCGCCGAATGGCATGCTTGCGGTAACCTTGGACATTCAAAATGTAATTTAGTCCCCACAAAAGCGGAGAAAACAAAGACGTCTCGTGCGTGTGTGTGTGTGTTTGTTAGGTGGAGCGGCGTGTGGTGAACCAACTGGCGGCGGCCTACGAGCAGGAGCTGCTGCCTAAAGGCTGCACCCTGCGACTTTCCGTCCAGTCCGACGGCCACGAGGAGCGCGGCGCCTCCGGCTTGCGCCTGGAGGTGGTCGGGGAGGACAGCTCGGCAAGGACGCTGGACATTCGCCCTCCGCTCAGTCCTGAACACTAAAATGGTTGGGAAGGTCTTGTCACATAGCTCACGTCACTGCCTGGCGTTTCACAACACATGTACAGTCGTACCTTGACGCACGAGTGCCACAATGTAGGGTTGTTTTTTTTTTTTTTCCTTTTGTCACAAGCAAAAATTTGAATTACAAGTGAGCACTGAATAGGCCACACCCCCTCTGACTAATCCATCCTATCTTGAATCGAAATTCTACTGAATCACACTGAATCAATTGTTCCATTTAAATATAAACTGGTTTGCATGTGTGATGAGATCTTTTGTCACAGTCACTCTTGAACATTTTGCCATTTATTGATCAGGATGTTCAAAGACACTCACTTGGCCGCAACCCTTGAAGGCGCAAGAGTAGTAATTAATTACACGATGTTTTTTTTGTTTTGTTTTGTTTTTTATATTTTAGGTTCTTTAACAATGTGGTGCTATTTTTTTTACTTAAAAAAAATGTGTGTTTAGGGGTTGGAACTGATCAATGGCATTTCAAATAGGGAAAATCGGATTAGCTTTGTGACGAAATGACTTGAGGTGAAGTCAAGGTACCGCTGTACAAGCAAATAGAGGAGGAAACTCATCATTTAGAGCAGAGTTGTGTAGTAGCGCTTCATTCATGTCGTTAATGTGAAATCTCAGATGCCACGTTCACAGCTCTTACGCCGCAGCCATGATTAAAATGTTTATAAGATTCAAGAAGACGATTCTATTTATCACAAATGTGTGCTTAGTTGCAGGCAAAGCCGAGGTTGTAGAAGCTGTGAGGAAAAATAACTGGATGATGACTATTATCTCATTGGATGATGATACCAGGATTGTTTTTGAAAAAACAGGAAGGTTTAGCTGCCTGTTGTTCACTTCCATGAACATCCAATTGAATGAAATCTAGTTAATTTATTGCTGTGTAGCGTGAATTGCTCCCGATTATGCATGCTAATTGTGAGGACTTATGTCCACATTAGAGTAGAATATTCCCACAAATTGATGGATCATGAATGTTTGATCAAGTGAGATGCAATGGAGCTACATTTGTCACATTCATGTGCACCAGCCGCCACGCTGGAAATAAAAGTCAGCACAACAAAAAGGAAATTCCTCCAGTTTTTGTTGCGTGTGTTTGTCCTGATTGACATCGCTGATGGATGCGTGTGTGTGTCTGTGTGCGCGCGCGGGTGGGTGGCAGCCATACGACAATAACGCTTGTCTACCTTGTGAGACGACATGACAGGAGAATTTCTTTGGAATTCTGGTGTGTAGAGAACGTCACATACACTCGGCAGGAATGTCGTCTTCTCTGTAGGGAAGAATTAGCACACAGGGGCATAAAAAAAGGATTCATTCTCTGCCTGGACCCCCCAACAACACAGGAACAAATCTAGTGTCAACTAGTTCATCCACTGCTGCATTATTTCATCTACATTCATAATTTATGTTTAAAATGTAAAATGTTTATTTCGTGTAAAATAATAATTTCATGTAATAGGGCTTGAAACATAAAATGAAAATATCAGAACACAACATTGCAGTTTCATTCTCGTCAAAATATGACTAACAATACTTTGGCTTTCGATTCTTGGAAAATTCTAGTTCTTCTCCATCAACTTTTTTATATTTTGCATAATATTTGGATGGATAATTTTGTAACTTTAGGCTGCAGCTAACAATTCATTGATTTTTTTTCTCAATAAGATTTTAAAAAGAACACATTTTCAGTTTCCATCCCGTTATTCAAAAACATTTCAAATTGACAGGGCAGAAAATGCATACCATAAAATGATCATTCCGTTCTTGATTAGTTCCAGAACAAGCCAGACAATATTCAAAGATATGTTGCTGGTTGTTTTCCAAATTAAGACCAGTTGTTTACAAATGTCTTTTGAATAAACAGTCAAATTCCACGGAGTACGTTACTACTAAAACCTTGAGTATTTAATCTTGAGTGGCTGGGATTTTAAATTTGACTTAAGTTTGCCTCAATGAGAGTAAGTCTCTCTGAAATATAGCAAACACGCTGCAAAAAGTAAGCAAGATACATTTCTCATTGTCTTAAGTAGCTGCTGGATCAGGTTTTGCACTTAAGGTCTGAAGGTGCGCGCGTGTGCATCGATGCAAGTCTCCCCGAGGATGAAGACAAGTCGGAGGGGGAGGAGAAGAGGCTCTTAGTGTGTTTGCCAGGCTATTTCTGACTGCTGCCATTTCTCTGATTAGATTACGGAGAAACACAAACCTGGCTCTCCATCATGCCCATAAGCTCCCTCCAGACTCGCTCGCTCTCTAGTGTCCACCTTCTGCCGCCAGGACAAACGGAGACGAGTTCAAGGTGCTGCAAAGAAAAATGATGCAGGAGAAGTCAAGCTTTGTATGGTTTGTGTTCTGGTGTGTTTTTGTTCAATGTGACTGTGGTTGGTAGCAAAATTGGAATAAGCTGCCAAAACAAAAAGATTTGATGATGGAAACTGAACTGGAGAATAATAATGTACCTGAGCCAACAAGTGTTTAGCACACTCAGTAATTGCCGTTTTTGGAAATTGGGCGACGAGTTGTTTTTCCTGATTAGACTGTCATGGCGCCTCACAGTACGGAAAGTCAGGAAGGACATATGACGTGTGGCCGTAATTGAAAAGCCAATTAAACCCGTTTCTTAAAAGAAACACGGGAGCCACAACTTCTTTGGTCATTTAAAATGAATATTTCTTTTCATATATCAAGTACACACCCGTTTGAAACGAAATGCCAGCAGATCTGTCATATTAGATGTGGTCATTGTATTCACGATAATTGCCTCCGCCCCATCCATTTTATGTGCACGATTATCAAATGTGTCCCTGCTCTTAACGTGAAATTTGCAGGCACGTCACTTGTCTTATCAAAGTCCTGAAAAGACGATCGATTAAGTCCACTCATCAAGCTTTGACTTTATATGTAGGGCCACACTCTATAGCCATCTTCTCTGGTGCTGGGTCATCCTTTTCAGGGTCGCGCGTTGGTCGCTGATCACTCAAAGGGCCACACCGTCACTAAGTACGTCAGCCCACTCTGCCCGCACCCGAAGAGGCCACTACAGGTAATTAAGGCAAATGTTTTTGTTGCGGTGTAGGATTGTAAAAGTGCGCGCTCCCACTTACGCGAGCACCGCGGTTACCTCTGGGCGGTCACGTGACTTGTCCCCCGTGGGAGAATTCATAAAAGGCAAATAAAGGAGAAGCCACCAGTCTGTCCGTCATTCTTTGGAGAAAAAAAGAGGGGTGGGGGGACAAATCCATCGCGCCTAATTCGAACCTTGCTCAGGGACAGCTCGCGTGGCAGATTGCAGTCTAATTAGTTTAGCGGGACGTTTAATTCAATTAAGTTTCCACAGCTCGCCGAGGCCCCGCCGCTGGGCTGCTTTGAGAGCGAAGGGGCCAGAGCTGCAGATCGAATTAGCTTGTTTGGAGAACGACTGCGTGCGCCTCCTCATCCTCATCATCCTCGTGCAAGCCCGCCCGTACGCTCCAGCTGCGGCGCGCGTCCGCATGCTGCTCTCCAGGGACCTTCTTTTTTTTTTCTCTTAAAAAGCTTCTTTTTTAAGTAACCTGCCTCTCTGCATTAGCGTCACGAGCCCTGCATACGCCATCCGCGGTCTGTTGCAAGTTGGTAGTGCTTTGTTTTGATCCAGCGCATAAACACATCTATGATTTCAGCGTCAGATATTCATTACAAAATAACCATTAGCCTACAATTATGCAATTAATTTTGTTTTTACATTACTAGATGAGATGTGCATGTGGAGGCACAATTGGGCTTTTGTCGTGACAAATTTCCAATTATTTATCAAAATTGAATTAATTTGCCTAATCTATTCGTCTAACTTTTGTACAGCATAATCATACATGTCATGTGTACATATGTTATATGTTAAATGTACATATGTGCAATTGAGTACATTGTCATTGCTGAGTATATTAGATTACATTATTGATTATTGATATCATTTTGTTAATACGATTGTTGCTGTTAATAGGTTACAATTATTACGACAATGAATATTATTATCGTGATCAAAATTGTTACCATAATCATTATATATACAGTGTATACATACAGTATCTATATTATTATTATTATTAAATTATTCTTTATTTGTTTCTCCATTTGTACTATTTTGTTTCACTTTTACATTGTGCAAATTAGTGACCTGTCATAAGAATAGGAACTATGTCAATTCATCGGAGTCATTTAAGGTGCCGATTTCCAGTGTTGAAATTTTGTTCTCAAACAATGCTGAGGAAGCACATCAGCACTTGAACGCAACAATCGCTGCTCGTCTCTAACCTGCTTAGACGCGCGTGTCTTCATCTCCACGCATGCACGCATAGACAGCGTCACGGTGCATTGCGGTAATTGGGAGCAAGGGACGCGGAGGACATGCGGGGAACATCCCCCCCTCGTCTCCCATCCATCGGCTGAGCCGTCAAATGGCGCACCAAGTGATGGGCTCACTTTAACATTGTGACGGACGACTTTTGATTTGATTTTACGCGCTGTTGAATCAATGAGGGCCGATGACACATGCAGCTTGTAAGCAGCTGCTCGAAATGGATCAGTATAGACGCGCACCGCTGTTTACTGTCGACGTACGTGGGCAGGGCAGGGGCTCCCCAATTTACGACGGAGATCCATACCGATAGCACTGTTGTTCATCACTAAAGACGAACTTTACTGTAAAGGCAAAAAAAAACAGCTAGTCAAACGCCTACGTGAATTTTTTGCGCTATTTTGCGTAAACCGAAAACCCATATCGGAATATTTTCTCACAAAATGACACTCTGCCTTCAATCATAATTACTTAAGTTCTAAATACAGATCTCAGGGAGCTTGGATGGTGGAGCAAAAAGAATCGACTTTAAATTAAAAAAGTGTTTTGAATGTACCAATGTTTTATTCTATTATTATTATTATTATTATTATTATTATTATTATTATTATTATTATTGGACCAACGTTTATTAGGTCCTATTGGTCATTATACACATGCCACCTGATTGATTGAAAAGCTGCCACCATCTACCCAAACTTGGTTTTCATCGACTCTGCCGTCACAAAACTGCAGCCGTTTGTAATATTTCGACTCATTTATCTAAATATAATAACAGAAACGTCGAAACTGGTTGCAGCATGGTGAAGTGCAATTCAAACTGCAATTGCAATATAATAAACTTAGTACAATATTGTTAGAAGCAATATTGTGTTGATGAAGGCATGATGCAAACAAATGAAAACTGATAGTGCAGTCAGGTGGAGTGGCAAATGAAAGCCTCAAATGACGCGAGGAAAAGAAGGCACGCTCAGTATACCGTCATAGATGTTCATTTGGTTGTTTTCCATACAAATATGTATTTTAAAATTAAATAATAATAATAATAAGTAGATAAAAGTTGGTTAAAATTCCACGACGGCAATCTTCAATACAATTTTAATAATAATAAGTAGATAAAAAGTTGGTTAAAATTCCACGACGGCAGACCTCAATAAAATTTTAAGTTGGGCAATTATGTGAAATAAGTGTTTATTGTCAACGCAACAAATTGTTTTAGAGCAAACAACTTGTTACTTAATTTGTTACCAAAAACGTCAATATATTTTAAAGTTAGTATTCCAATTTAAACGATTATTCTCGGCCCCAATATTATATATTGTGGGTTTTTTTCAGACATCGACGCGGCAAACGGCATGCGACGATGATGTGCTCTTCTTTGAGCGTCCGTGATGGATGGGGCTTTGATGAGTGACACTTTGCCGAGCAGAGCCCCACATATGGGAGCTGACCTCCCGCAAGGCTCCCATTCTTCCATACGGCAATCTTTTACGCGTCCCTTTTTGCCACACACATCAATCACACACCCGCGCACAAGTAGTATCCCCCACACGATACCTATTTTGTAATCTAACTACATCATACAATCAAACGAAAATGCCATAATTGGTATTATAGTGGAGGACTGCATGATTAAAGAGCCCACGCCCCCCCTCCCGTGCAATCACCACCCCAGCGGGCCTATATAATCCCTGGAGTTGGGCTCCCTCGCTATGCCCTATTGTGCCCCCCCCCCCCCCTAACCTCCTTGTTGACTCAGACGTCATGAATGAAAAAGATCCACGTTACTGTTTCCGTCAAACGGGCCCATGAATGTAAAAGTCCAAAGTGAAAACCTCCGCGGAGAAGAGGTCTCCCCCTGTGCTAAAGTGGCGCACCAAAAAGGCGGATTAGTGGGCCTGGAAGAGACCCTCCATGCTTTGAAGGGATTAAATTGGTTTTTTTTTTTTAGGCGGGGGGGAGCTTCTGGCTCCATGGTTGCTCTCTTTTTAGGGGACCATGCAGTTTAACTTGGAAACTGTTTAAGTTTCACGGCAAACTCACCTTTGAACCCGTGATCAGACTGCATCACGGGCCCTAAAGCCTCTGCGACGATCTATGCTTTCAAAAACAGCCAGAAATAATAAAATAATAAATACATTGTTCATATTTGTGGAAACTTAATTTTGACTGCAGGTGTAATAAAACGTTTTGGAATCATTTAATGTAACGTAGATTATTCGTTGCAGAGGATCTCGCAACGTGAGACGATTACGCCTTCGTTATTGTGTATATTTGACAATAAAAAAAATCATTTCAATAATTACAATTTTATTTCTGAATAATGCAATTGGGTTGCGGTTTAGGGGTGTCGGGTGACCAAAACCTAATTATATCCGCGGTGCATTTACTTTTAGTTAATTGGATCATTTAAAAAAAAAGAAAACGAAAAATACGTGTTTTGTCAACTAATGGTCCTAATAAAAAAAAAAAATATCAATAGAATATTCTATTATAATAATAACAGAATAGTAATTGTAACACAAGCTGAGAAATAATAAATAAAAAGTGTAGTTGACGTTGACAGCACTTGAACACACATATTACGTTTTTATTATATAATACAAAAATGAGTCCAAATAACTGCTGCGTAATTATACTAAATCAATAAATAGTGACGGCTTTGTTCCTAAAGTAGTCATTTTCTAAATACGTTACACTGGATGTGTTCATTTTCACCACACTTATACAGGTGTGTGTGTGCGCGCGTGCGCGTGCACGCGTGCGTGATACTGGATATGACTTATCACATCTTATGACATCGAACAATAAACTTAAACCAATTTATGGGGCGTCAATGTGTTTACGGTGACTTGTTCGCTTGTCTCCACGGCCTTTCTCTCTCTCTCTCTCCCTCTCTCTCTCGCTCGCTCTCTTCCTTTCTCTCTCTCGCTCTCGACGTGTCAGTGTCGTCCATCCATCAAAGTGACGCGCAATCTCGTGACGCGTGCGTAAAAGTTATCGGAATCAAATCAAAGCTTTTAATCTCAACAATCACCGTCAAGTGGATGTTACTCGCCACGTAAAGACCCCCACCGCCCCCCAGACGGTGCTGCAAGCTGTGGCCGAGGTGCGCCCCAAGGAAAAAGTTGAATAAATACGTATTTGCGTTTTGCACACAAGGCAAATTTATAGACAGCAAACATTAACACGAGCAAAACAATGAGACCCCATGGAAGATAGGTTTCACGATGATGCTCATATTCAGTTTTGATTGGCAGTGAGAGAGGAATAAAATATATAATATATGTTTATTATTGAAGGACTGGGAAGGGGTACAAATTAAGAGCTGTTTTTAATTCTGCTCGTACGAAAGATAATAATGTCCAGATTTGTCTAACACTAGATATTGTTTTAACAATACGGTTGCAGTTTGCAATCATGAACTACTACTTATATTTTGGTTGCCTCGTTTTGCAACAAGTCAAAAAATAAAGGAAGCAGCTATCATTGCTGCGCCACAACAGAAATAATAAACAATACATAAACTACATCTAATCGTTTTATTTGCGTCAATTAAACCGTAATTATTAGCTTTTTGATTAAAGTCATCTTTTTCATACAATGTGACACCTTAGTATTCATATTATGTATGACCCGGTCAATTGAAGATAAAATTAAATTGTCATTTGAGATTCAAGCTAACAATGTCATTTTCATAAAAGGAAGTAAAGTGATGTTCAGACCGCAATTAAGAGCTGTCCGTTAATGGGCGCAAAGTAAAGTCCAATGGCTTTTGATGGAGCTGCAGCTGCCCTGCGCTGCGCTGAGTGGGCGGGGCCAGCATTGTCATGGAAACAAGACCACCGCCTTGCTATTGTGCGCCGCTCTGGCAACTTTATTATAAACAGGCAACGAGCGGCGGCGCTGTCAAACGCGGCGAGCGAGCGGCAGCAGAGACGGCAAGTATAGCGGGGGAGAGAGAACGCGCGCAACCGGTGACGGGATTTTATTCTAAGACGCACTGACATTTAGCGCCAACTTTGGGGAGACGTTGTGCGCGGATACCGGAGCGACCTTCCCCTCCATCCGTGACTCCCAGCGCCCCGGTGCCGCCACCGGCTGAGCTCCATGTATAAAATGGATTACTCCTACCTGAACTCCTACGACTCGTGCATGGCCGCCATGGAAGCGTCGGCCTACGCGGACTTCAGCTCGTGCAGCCAGGCCAGCTCGTTCCAGTACAACCCCATCCGGAGCGGACCCTTCACCAACCCGGCCTGCACCCCGCTCAGCACGGCCAGCTGCACCCTGGGAGCCCTCAGGGAGCACCAGCCCACACCTTATTCGTCAGGTACACGTCGAGAAATGAAAACGGGAATCGTCCAAACTGCACAGACAAAAACGGAGGCCTTTGGCAATTCTATTTGTATGAACATTAAATGTAGTTATTGAAACGTTAAAAAAAATCCCCCCAAGCCCCCTAAAAAATGTATTTTCCATATGAATGGAAATTGAACTGAAAAGAAAAAAGGAATTAATTTGATTACCTCAAATTAATGGGCACATTATGAACCAATATTTAACCAAGTATTGTTGACCAGTAGAATAAAAATGTTTGACACTATAAATGCATTTCATACTATATGGACAATATGTGCATATAGGCATATGCATTAAAAAATTGCATGTATATGTATTGCAGTGATATGCAGATTATAGATTATACCAAAAACCTATAGATTTAACATAAAAAAAAAAGGATTTGCTCTGATTTTCTTTTGAGCGTTATATAGTTTTTTTTAAATCTGCAGTTTATTTTCTAAAATGTTGACTCTCAACAAATTATTTCTCCCCATCCTTTTCTAGTCCCTTACAAATTCTTCTCAGACCCCTCGGGCCTGAACGAGAAACGGAAGCAGAGGCGAATCCGGACTACATTCACCAGTTCCCAGTTGAAGGAGCTGGAGAGGGTCTTTGCCGAGACCCACTATCCGGATATTTATACCCGAGAGGAGCTGGCTCTCAAGATAGATCTGACAGAAGCCAGAGTACAGGTGAGACGAGCGGTGGTCTTTCGAGATGCGGCGGATCGGATTAGCTTTATTTGACCTCCATCTGAAGTAGTACCACTTTGTGTGTGTGTGTGTGCGTACCAGGTGTGGTTTCAGAACAGGCGTGCCAAGTTCCGCAAGCAGGAGCGTGCCGCCAACGCCAAAGCCAACAGCTCTGGTGCAGGGGGCAACACGAGCAACTCCGGCTCGGGAGGGAAGAAAGGCGGCGAGACCAGATCTTCATCGGACGACGACGAGTCCAAAGAATCCACCTGCAGCCCCACTCCCGACAGCACGGCCTCTCTGCCGGGCTCGGCTAACGGCAACCTGGGCAGCCCCTCCAGCCTGAGCCCCAGCCCGGCCCCGGCCAACGGCGGCTATGTCAACGCCTCCGCCTCTCCGGTGCTGCAGGGGCTCAAGGCGGCTGGCTGGTCCAGCCTGGGGCCATCCAACCCAGCCGTGGCCCAGCCCGCCGCCCAGACTCAGGAGATTCTGAAGGCCTGGCAGCCGGCGGACAGTATGACGGGGCCTTTTGCCGGAGTCCTGTCCTCCTTTCACAGAAAACCCAACGCTGGCATCAAGACGAACCTGTTCTGAAGCACAGATGGAGACACATTGAAGACAGATGTTCTTCCCTGACAGCCTGGACGCAAACGGCCGCCAATCTGACTCCAAACCCATCAAAATCCACATTTCATCGAGGACACTCAATCTTGCCTTCCAACACATACACATACACATGCACTACACATCAGAGCTCATGAGCATGTCGATCAGGTACGAACGAGCCCTAAGCAGAATTCCAAACATTGAGCAACTAACAACACACAGCTCCAGCATAAGGAAGAGGAGCCCCTCAATCCAATTAGAAAGACCCTCGATTCATGGCTTCCTCCCTCCTTTACTGTAACAAGTCCGGGCCGTGACCTCCCTCTGTGACTCCTGGTGCTTTCAGGCCCATTCTGCCTTGCCTCACTAAACACTGGCCACTTTGTTCCCAAAGCAGAAAGGAGAACAACTTGAGGCCGCTTTGCATCGGCCAAAGATTCCCGCCTAAGCTCGTCTTTCAAGTACTTATTACAGACCTGCGGGGATTTTACTCGTTCGGGACGTTTGGGGTGATGACGTGTCACATGGTTTTGCTCAATTTCAGCTGATGGGTCCATTTTCTTTCTGAAAAGTGTAAAATTGGAAGGAGGGCAATATCATGTTGACAGAAGAGGCTCCTATTGTGTCTGTTATATATGACGTCTCCACCTGAAAAAAAAAAAAAAAGAATCTGTTCATCTCCAGAGATTGCTTCATCTCTTTGTACTTGTTTGCAATCCCTTTCAGCTGTGATAGCTACTGAAAAAAATGTATTTATTAATTTTTTTAAATGTGTCACTAAGGAACTCTTGAATTTCTTGTGAAATTCCTCATAACTTTTTGTGAGTGTAAATCCTGTAATTAGTAATATAAAAAAAAATAGGAATATAGAAGTTTTTTTTTTTTTTTTTTTCCTGACATTGCTTACTAGATTGATTTTACTGCAATGCATCTGTCTCAGAAATTCCAGTGAATGAGACCTTATAGCACTACTGATTATTCTAATAAATCACATTATGGAATCAAGACACAATGTGTTCAGTGACGTGTTTTTTGTATGCATGGTCTTAAATGTTCATTACATTACCACGCCCTTTCTTTCCATGAGGCATGTTGTATGTATGAACATCCACAGCATCTCTTCTGTTTTTCTATTACACAATAGAAGAAACTGAAGTAAGGAAACATGTTATGTTTTAATTGGAAAAAGAATATTATGCAGCTATCCAATTTTCATTAAATTAAAACAGTCAACAGCTAAGAACTAAGCAAAGAACAAGACATGACACGCACGCGCGCACACACACAGGGTAAGGTGAAATGGGACAGATGTTGATTTTTTTTTAAACAAAGATGTGTCTTATTCCCGATATAGACATACAATTCAGTATATGAAACTCAACGTAACGTGACATTTGAAGTATTCTTACAGGCCACAAGTTAACGCCAAAATTAAACACTATAATGGCTTTTAAAACAGGAACTCGTTTAAGAAATAATAAAATGAACTTGGTCAGGTAACATAACTCGCATTGGTTGTATTTTTTTGAACGAATAGTGCGAAGTGTTCAAAATGGATGGTGGCAGTATTCCGAGCTGATGATGTAGCAGCAGCACCATCTAGCGGTCATGACGAATACCACGTAATGAGAAAAAAAATCCTTTCTTTTATCAGTGACCTCTTCTAATGTGCAAATTGACTCCTTATCTACTATAAAATACCTCGTTTGAAAAGCATTCTTAGGTGAATAGTTGTTTCTAACACTGCAGTCAATTATTTTTTTCAACAGGTTAGTGAACTTGGCTTTCTTAACAAATTTGAGAACAAATTATCTCCATTTCACATTAAATTGTGACATCATCAAGTCCATGAACCTTGAGTTGCACTGGTAGAGTAAATTGAGTGCGGACATGAGAAATGGAAACATCAACCAAGTTCTCCGCACTTTGAGCTCATTCATTTATGATTTGCACCATATTCCCTTTACCCTCACACAAACAAACAATATTATAAATATGACGAGAAACTGAAATGGAAATCCCGACCACTGCAAAAGAGCGAGTTCAGTCCACGTGATTGAGAACCTTTCTGCATCATGCTAATGCAGCTACCACTTTCACTTTGACTTTTTGTGGCTTGACATTTGCCCTAAGAGGGCTGGCTTCCTCCCACATGTCTGCTAGGTTGCGACCATTCACGAGGAAATACCTGAGACTTGGCCCACTTTGTCATCAAAAGTGGTGGAGCGCATACAAGGCTTGAAATGCGAAGCCGGTGCAAAAAGGCCTCCATTTTCCTCCTGCTGAGGTGACTCGTGTCACAAGTTAGAAAAAAAGATTCCTCTCCAGTATCGTGTGATTTGTTTCTCATGACAGTATGCTTTCCTTCTGTATTACCGTGGCATCCGATGACCTTTAAATAAGGCCGCGTCCGGAACAACCAGTTCAAGGGTGTTTGAAAGAGGATGTTGTCAGCAAGTCAAGAGCTAAGACGGAAGTGTACGCACTCTCAGAAGGCACACTGGACGTCAAATGGCACATTTGCATTCAGTTCTGCCGACGTTTGGCCTTGTGGGAAGGCAGTGTACGTTTTGATTGCTTTAGAAAGTCCTCCGAATCCTTAGCTACAGTTTCTGTTGCTGCCTGAGGCTCTCCAGCAGGATGCACTTGTGGGCGGGGTCAAGTACACCTGCCTCCTCCAGGTCCTCCTCTGTGATGTCACTGCCAAATAATAAAACACAGACAATTTTTCCTTTTTACATTGTGCACTACAATAAACGGGCAGGCGTGTCTGACTGGAGTATCTAAAAGCATGTACCTGAGAAACTCCAGGTCATCCCAGCCGTTGTGCAGGAGGCCCTGCTCGTATCTCTCAAGTCCCAGTCTTTGCAGCCACTCCCCTACTGAAGAGTCCCCCACAGACAAAGAAGAGCTGCTGCTACCCCAAAGTGCCTAAAAGATGCAAATGATTAATGAAATGAAAATTAATGCTTCTTCCAAACTGAGGACAATCACATGACCCCTATCCGAATTTGCTATTTGTAACAAGTTGGAATGGTGTCACTTGACTCGCGCAGTTTAAATCTGGCCTGACAACATTAGCAATACAGTTTATTTCAGCAGCATTAAGCTTCTCACCTCTTCGGGAAGATCCTCAGCAATACTTTCTGTGATTGCATTTCTGGGTGGGAAGGTGCGGCAGGGGTCCAGACCTAAACCCATGGCCTGCCCCCGAAGGGGAGGCGGTGCCGAGGGAGCGCGCGGAGGCTGCCCTGGAAACTCAGTTTCACTCAGTGTCTTTGCCATCTGCAGCACAGAACAAGACTGGTCGTCCAACGCCCCGCCGCCGATGGCCCCGCCGCTAACAGCGGCACCTCCTCGCCTGAAGTTTTCCTCAAGGGCCAGCGGAGCACCAGGACCAACCGCCGGGATCTTGACTTCAGCGAGATCCGGGTGAAGTGAGCGGGGCTTCAGGAAAGATGCTTCCACGGCCATCTCCATGGCTCCCTTCGGAAGGGGAGGGGGAGGGAAATCCGGAGGTGGGCGATTAAGTGTGCTCCCTATGGTGGGAGCTCCCCCTTGTGCCCCTCCGACACAAACGCCTCCATCGTCCTCTGAGGACCCCTCCTCATTGATAGCACGCACCGTGTGACCCGTCATGGGCCTGCGTGGGTGTGACGGGCCCGTGGGAGCACAAGGGGGTTTGGTCCGAGCTATAGCGATGGGAGGGGGACCTTTCATCGCTTGAGGAGCGGTGGGCGATGGGAGAAGCTCAGGTGACATAGCAGCGGCCGATTGATTGGGGACCCCTTCCAAAATATAGTAGGCAGGGTTGTTGTAGCTGTTCTTGCCGACAGACTGATCACCATCAGACGAATCTTGCTTAGGCCTGAATTCACAAAAGAGAACAGCTGCTTGATTAAACACTTAATTTAATTTTTTTTTTTTTTTAAATGACGATACATTTTTTTAATGCATGTATTAAAGATCCACTATCTTAACATAACATTCGCGAGGGCAGTTGTGGCATTAATTGCGGTCTCCAGCAGAGGGGAACCTGTGTCATAGGACAGATTCTTGTCCATTTTTAAGGTTGGACTGTAGTAGCGCTCATCGTGCTCTCACCTCGCAGCAGTTTCCTCCCTGCTGCTCTTCTCGCCCTCTTCGTTGACCTTGCCCAGCTCTCCAAGTTGTTTACGAACAATAGGTGGCCTGCGGAACAGTAAAGTTATGCGAAACAAATTGTAAACAATAGTAGGGGCCGTTTAAGATAAAGTCCGCACAACAGGAAGCGCTGAGAAAATGATAATACAGTACACCAAATGATTTCAATGTCATCAACACCCATGACATTATAAATACAATAACACACACGCTACAAAAACATTTTTATGTATGATGCTTGGTGTTTGAATTGTACTAACTTGACATATTCGTGCCCCACTCTCGACGACATGGTAGATTTCCCTTTGGGTACCCCCGTTTCATCTTTGTCCACACTGATCCATTCTGAAGTCAAATGGAACAGAGATTTCAACTTTCAGCCTATTTTCAAATTTGACAGCAGCCAGCAAAACTGCTGGCACTCGGATGGAGAAAGTATGTAAATCTGTAACTTTTTAAAATGATCCATTCACACATGTGCAAATACCATAAAGCCTCTCCCTGGTTCCCATTCTTTCGGAAGGGACTCTGACCCTCATCGAGCCCCTGATGTTTCCTGTTTCCTCGCCGCGATGAGACAGGTAGGTGTGGAACTGCTGTGGTGTGCTGCCAATCATTGACTTTAACGCTAACACGCACTCTCCTGGCGAGGACACAAACACACAGGATGAAACTCCAGGTCAAATCACACCACTTGCAAAAGAAACAAGCGACTATAACTTTATGGACGAAAGAGACACACGGCGCTTATACCATAAGATTCATATCCATCCAGGGATTTCACAGTGAGCAGCAGGTGTTGGTCCTGAAGGTATTCGATCTCCGACAGAAGAGGTTTGAGCGTCGTCAACTGCTTGTTGGACCAGCCCACGCGGAGGAAGTTAATGTTATCGCTACTCTGACTGTCGTTCTCGTAACTCTTCTTGAATTCTACGTTTGAGAGAAAGAGAGAGAGACAGAGAAACGCAGGGCAGAAGGGGTCGGGAGAGGCGACAAAGGGAAGGGAAGGGAACGAGAAGTTGGGTCACGTTTCTTTGGACTTTAATACAAAAGTGCAATGAGAGTGGGCAGGCGGAGGTGGGAGCAACATAATGTAAAGGTATACTGACTCCCTGGAATTGGGGAGGGAGGTAAAAAGACACGGAAAAAAAGAAAGAGATGAAGTTCTATTATAACCTCGAGGTAGGAAATCGACAATCTTGTGGCAGGTGAGGTTGACTTAGTTTGTTAGTTTGTGGGAGATGTCTGTCAGTCTGAATGCAAGTGAGGAAAAGATTGCTTTGTCTCACCTTCCAAACACGTGGAGTAGAATTCGATGAAGAACTTGGTTCTGCTAGCAGTCTTCACAATGGCCTCGATGCTCTCAAATTCAATGTAAGCCTGTTCGGAAGATTTAGGCAGCCCTAGACAACAAAAATAACAAACAAACAAAAAAAAAAAAAAAAAAAAGATGTTGCGGTCGTTTAGTTGCATAACTGTTTTTTTCCTGCTTTATTTCAACTGTTCTCAGATGAGTGCTTTATATTATTTGGTAAAATTCCAGTTTGAAAAAAAAGAAAAAACATTTACAGAACGCAAGAATGTCTCTCTTGTCAAACCCCACAAATAAATTGACTACAAGATCTGGACTACACATCTAGGACAGTTTACTAGTTGATGATAATATTTATGATGTCTCTTCCATTTATACCTTTCTTGGAGACAAACTGCGAGGTCACCCCCACCTCAAATGTACCAAACACTGGGGAGTGGTCACTGGTCACAATATCATCGGTGCACCCTAAAAAGAGTATATAATGATAAAAGTATTGGTAGGTGGATTTAAAAGAAAGTCGGAAAAAAATTACTAAATGAGATATTATGAACTGTCTTACCGTAGGAATTGCAAACAATGTGTGTTTCTGGGTAAGACTTCCACAAGATCCTGTCACACCACGATGGAACATTCGTCCTCATCTGACAGCAAAGGAGACCAAACCACAACATTATCAAAGCGGCTTGCAATGAAAACCACAAATGAACTAAAGCTGTCAGGCATATGAGTGATGATTTGTGTATGAATTTCTAAACACACCCCAGTGGCTTTCTGTTTCTGCCAAACATACGTGTCCCTGGAGCCACGCTCGTATCGGTAGGTAGGCGGGAATGAGATCTCTTCTTCTGCTGTAAAACGACATTCATAACATTTATGTAAAAGGTGTATATTAATTATCCAATTCATTTCAATCAAATATTCATGTAATGTATCTTGAATTAGCCCTTTGGTTGTTTTTATTTTCTATTTGACACTCGTCCTGGCATAATCAAATGAGGAGAAGCTGTATAGAAAATGTTTTTGAGAAATGTCCCCAAGCAGATATTCTATTTGAAAGCTGGAAAGTGAGTTATACCAACCAAAGCGTAAAAACACTTTGTTTTTCTCTCGTTCCAAGTTTAGCTGGTCCACCTTAAGCAGTGGATCAAATTCCTTCCTGTTAATGTAGTTAAGAATCTCCTGTGAATATAGAAACGCGAATAATTAATAAGTGACTTCACAGGCACTCGGCATGATGTGTGTCTTAACGGGTCCTGCTTCACCTGTATGTCCATGTCCAGCCTATAGTTGAGATCTCCAAGCCAGAAGAGATGCGTGAAGCGCAGTGAAATGTCAAAGGAACTCAGCTGTTTGTCTCCAAGTGAAAGCAGGCGCAAAATGTCCAGATAGTTTTGGTTCCTCCTGCAAGAGTCAGTAGACCAGTGTTTCTCAACCGTAATTGAGGCAAGGCGCATATTTCACATTGGAATATTTGTTTACGCCACAACACTTGGCTAAATGATTCACAAAAAGTGGTTACACAGGTTAATTATGTATCTGCACTTATTTAGTGGAGGAGCATTTGATTGTTTTGCCTGTTACTATGGTCGGTAGAGAGAAATTAACAATATATATCAATATATATATATCTATCTCTCTCTCTATATATATATTTATATATACATATATATATATACATATATACATATATATTGCTCTTATTTATTTATTGCTCTTATTTATTCATTGTATGTGCCTTCTTGTTTTTACTTTTTGTATTGTTTACTTGAATGTTTTGTTTGTCCGTGGACCAATTGGGTGTAATATGTCTTGTCATCGTGGGATTGTAGGAAACGCAATTTTGATCTCTTCGATCTCTTTGACTTTGACTATACATAATGGAAACATTTAAGTGAGGGAACAGTACCTTGCAATCTTCTCGTTCCCTGAAGTCAAGTGACAGTTCACAAAACCAAAAGATGTTCCGTTGAACATGAAAGAAACACCCACAGCGCCTTTGTTACCTGGAAACACATATAGTGGACCAAACGTTAACAAAAAAAAATCTGCCACTGAACAGTTAAACCACACAGAGGAAATTGCATTTCAACAAGCTGTATATCAAATAGTCTTGGATCTCATTTTAGGAGAAATTTACACAAATTGTACTTGACAAAATTTGGCATAGCTTTACAGAGTAGTTGTGAACCTCAATTATGTACTTATAAGACTGCACTATATCATTTCTGTTCTATCTTTAAACCGTGTTCAAGAACATACAATGTTTTAGGTTTTAACCAGTGTGAAATGCAAAAAAAAAAAAAAAAAAGATGAATACTGTAGCACGTTATTAAGAAAGAAGTGGTTCCCTACGGTTCCAACTTCATGGTATCAAATGTTTAATAGTTGTCTGGCTCTTAATGTGCCCTGTAATTGACTGGCAATCAGTCTGATTTATTGTTCTTCTTTTACCAACAGTCAGCTGGGATAAGCTTCATCTGAACAGGAACAACCGTTTGGAAATGTGCTTGTAGTATTGAAGTTACCGAGTGTATTGGCGATGCCAGTCTTGACACTGGACATTCCAACATGGCTGATGCGGTTCTCATGTTCTGGCTTCACCAGCACAGCAAGCTTGATGTTCCACAGTGTCTGTACCGCTATCTAAAAGCAAGTCAAATAAAAGCTAGTTAGGAAACAGCGTCTTTGTTTACCAATTATAAAATCAAATAAATAAACAGGAAGCACATGTGGTTCGTGCCTCACGGTCAAAAGGTTCCAGATTTAAATCTCATCTTTGGACTTTCTCTGTTGTGTTTGCATATTCTTCCTGCTGTTATGTGGATTTTCTCCAGGTGCTTCCCTCTCACATTCCAAAATATGCTCGCTCGGCTAACCGAGGAGTCGTCCGTGTGTGAGTGTGAGCGTGAATTGATGTTTGTGTCCTGTGACAGACTGGCTAACAATCCTTTCGAGAAAAAAAAAAAAAATAGAAGGATGACGACAACAAGCTTTCCTCACCGGTTTATAATCCAGTTCTGTTTGTTCTTTCAACATGGCCCGTAACGACTCCACCCACTCCCGATCGCACACAGAGTTTTCTTGCGTGCCAAATGCATACAGGTCATGTGGAATAGTGACAGTCATCTCGTCTAGAGTCTTTCCGAGTCCTCGGCACAACACCCAGGAGGCGACTGATTTGGGAGCAGGAACCGAGCCTGACAACCAACGGTGGAAGAGTAATTCAATATTTGATGATAATTTACAACTCAGATGATTAGACACAGTTTACGCAGTATATGAAAAATACAGTGTTACAGTTATTGTTGCCAATACAACTATTCCACAGAAATATTAGTCAGGAAGTGTGGTTATTAGTAAAGAGGAAATCGAATCGCTGAAAAAATGTCTCACCCATGTTCCAGGTGCCGATGAAGACAGATATCATGTCAGGCTCATCCTGGTTGGAATGTTTGTTTTTCATCAGCTGTAGCAGCTGGCAAAAGGCCTCCCGCTTCTAAAACACACACAAGCACACATGCGCTTAAAAACCAACCTTAAGTTGTAACATTGTGAGTAATCGATCGTGTCTACAGTATAAAATATAAGTTCAGTTTTTAAGAATGCCTTACGACAGTGTGAATCTATTGTCTGTGCCATTTCTGTGTTCATGTCAAGATTATAATGTGCAGGTGTTTAGTCTTGGCACTGTGTCCATATATATGTGTGTGTGCACGCAGAGACCTTGGCACTCGCAAATATGAAGTCTTTCCTCTGGCTCTTGTCCTTTTCCTTCTCAAAAACAATGCCCAGCTTATTCTGCACCCGCTGAGACTTGATCAGCTGACGGACTGAGAGGTCAACAGACAAGAGTGATGGGACGGGAGGAAAAGGCAAAGAGAGAAATGGAAAGAGAAGATCAAATAAAATGTAATGTAAAGTACAGTTTGCGGTATCTGTTTTCCGTCATCTCCACTTTGATTTGTTTCGCTTACTTTTGTCATGCGTGAATGTAGTCCAGTCTTCCTGGCTGTCCTTCACCTTCTTCATCACAACCAGTCTCCCTCCTTCCACGTCTACAGACAGAGTGTACTTCTGACTCTTCCCTATCTTGGTCAGCTCTGCCAGGTAGACATCCAGTTTGACCTGTGAGGCGTGACAGAAATAATTAAATACATTCGTTGACAAGTTAAGGAGAAACTATGGCTAATTTCATAACCAGGGATACAAAGTAATCAAATACAGTAACACTCCCAACTGCGAAGGAATAATGTCGTATGAAGACCAGCCAACATACCACACGATTACATAAAATATCTCCGACGCCCTTATTGAACATTAGTGTCAGATGAAAGTTCACAGAATCCTGCTCATTTGAGACTTCGTCGTTGCACTGAATATTTTTAAACATGTTTATTTTCAGTGGGCTTTTAAAACCTTGACTGTTGCCTGTTGCTGTCCCAGAGGGTGAATCAGATGCCACATGTTGAACCCTCTGTGACGAAAATATCTCTATTCCTGTGCAAACAGGAAGCTGTTGAAAAGAGTTCACCACAGAGAATGCCAAATCGGCTGAAGGCTAAGTATTGCAAATAAGACATCCCCATTTATCACATTACCATTTTCACAAGACCCCTCGGTAGTTTCTTCGTTTTTTTTAACCCAACAAAACTTTGCACTGGTGTTGGTACAAATCTAGGGCATACACTTAAGAACTCAAAATGGTGCCTCATTTCTGGGTAAATGGGAGAACAAAAGTGCCAAATATCATTGGGTGTGTGAAAACCACGGACGATGCTACGGGAAAAGCATTACAAACATCCCTTTGGTATCACATTACTCGTCTGGGAAACACTTCCTAAAGCATGATGAGCAATCCATGACTCCACAGTCTGCTCAGAGTTCAAGTCTGCAATGCCTCGTGAAATCAGGATTTGCAGCAGAAATGTTCTCTCCATAGGACATTGAGTATACTTTCATGTTAAAACAATCACAGAGGGAATAATATTCCCCTGGGGCTTGAAGAAAAAAAGGTGACACAATGGATTCGTACCTCGAATAGTTGCACTGGGATGGCTTTGCTGTGACGCATGGAGAGAGGAGGAGGGGAGCACAAGGTGGACAAACTCATGTCCTGAAGAGCTTTCAGAGCCTGAGAGGAGCATTATAAGATAAATACATAGTGTAAGTATGTGGACCAAAAAGATAAACCCGAGAGCGCACACACAAGCATTGCATTGTTCTGGGGTACAATGTTGGAGTCAACAAGGAAACTGTTAGCCATTTCCTGGATGTGACCTAATAGAGAAGGTGGAGCATCACTTGGGTTGAGACATGTAGCTTGCTCGATCGCGCTCGGTTGGTTTCCTTCCCTGTCCCATGTAAAGGCCAGCGTAAACTATTTGGCTACAGTAGGGAAGGCACAAATGGGAAGGATTCAAGCCCAACCACTAAACGCGTGATGTGGTTACCTTCTTCTCTATGGATGACAGGAGGTCTTTGAGAATTGCCAACTTGGTCACAAGGTTCTCCAACTCCTGGTCTCCACCCTGATTGACCGACTGCAAGATATAAAAATGCAATCGTGCGTTTCCAAGGAAGATGAAATTTGAACGGCGTCAAAAGTCTTCAATAGTGTAAACACTATGGTTAAGTGTTTCATCGGGGTGCATTGTTTCAATGACAGTATGACTTTTGTTTCACTATTGCTTTATATCCTGAGAGAAAAAACTGCAGAGAATATCCTGGTCTCATTAATATTAAAACCAGTGACACATTCATATTGTCTCAGCTTTCATTTCACCTTTCTTGCACCAGGCAAATCTGTGATTAATATATAAAGAAACGCAGTTAGACATTGAAAGGTACAGAGGACGTACTTGTTGAATCATCTTGGAGACCATGAAGGCACTCTGCTGATCGAAGACTTTTGACAGGATCTCGAGACCAGACAGGACCTTATCCACTTCCCTTTTCATGTGAGGAGAAAGGGGGTTTCACAGGTCACTTGTGCTTCAGCATACGGTATACAGCAACAATGAGAAAAGTATGAAAGCATTTCCGTTCGTCCTACATCTTTTTAATCCGTCCACCACAAATTCGCCCATGAGCGTGTGACCGAATATCTCTCTCACCCATTGAGACGCTTGCAAGAGGCCACAAGTGTTTTGTTGAGATGAGGCAGTGAGCAGGCTCCCTGTTTGACAGCCTCAAGGTCTAAAGCGTAGCTGCCCTTCAGATACTCATGGGAGATGGTGGTCAGGCCATTCGCTGTTGGGGCACTGAAGCATGACAAATTAGTTCGTAAACATATTTGAAAAACACCAACACTATTACCATATCTCTTTCCAATGCAAAGGGCTCTCTCACGTCAAAATTACCATTCAAGAACAGTACAAAACGTCTGGACGAGAAACATTCCGTTTGAGAAATATGAGGTCTACTGCATATTTGCAGTTTGGCATCCAAAGAAATTTCATAACAAATAGATTAGAGCTGCTTTTCATGACAGCTACACTCATCTGTTATCTAGGTGCCTTTCGACGGGATGTGGCTTGCCTTATTAAGCAGAGAAGGGAGGGAGGGCTGCATGTGTGTGTGTCTGTGCCTGTGTGTGCAGGGTGCAACTGAGCAACTGCACGTGTATTGCAGGGAGGCACACGTAGCACAAAATAAAATCAAGACAGTGTTTGTGACTTAGTGGTGCACTTTGTACCTGTCGGTGGGCGTGTCTGAACTTGGAGGAGTAGATGTGGAGGCTGAGCGAGGGGGGAGGGGTGGCTTCTCATCCTCGCCATCTAACATTCATGGAGGAGATGTTTAACCGGAAAACATGACAACACAGGCCACCACTGGGCTTCTATTTGCAGAAGTACCTGAATAGTCACGGTCATCGGGGATGGCGGTTTCCTCTTGGTCAACAGCGTAAAGCAGAGTGGTCACCAGACCCTGACTGGGCTGCAGGTACAGCGACACAAGCTCTGGTAATGTTTTAAACCTCTTGGGCTGCACACCCTGTGACGTCTGGGAGGAAGACAAACGGAAGGATATACCAAAAGACACGGGAAAAGAGGAAGTGTTATTTTTATAATGCAGACATGGAACCAACTTTGCTACAAATAGTCTGGTCATGGTCTGGTGGCCCAAATAATTCAGTAATTCATGCCGCAGAAGCAAATATGACCAGCAGTCTAAATATAGTAGTTGAAATCAGGAGGAGGTGTTTTGGCACATTGCACACAGATTCCATTGAAGCCAGCCAGATGAATCTTTGAGCTGGCAAAAAACGCTAAGTGTTAGACGTCACAGTTAAAGCAGCAAAGTGTGTTTGCAATGTGGGAGAGCGCCATGGTGGCGTGTGCCTGTGAGGCATGTGGGTGGCATGTGGCGATGGTGTGGACTGCACAGCTGTTGAACGACACACAAAGAGACTGCTGTTGGCACCGTCTGTGTGTGTGTGTGTCAATGAGGGAGCCCAGAGCCAAGCAAAGCATCTCTGCCTGCCTACCAGCTGCTACTGAAGCAAATACGGTTTTTTTTCTCTTGAGTCCACATGTTGAACTTTTTAAGAACCGAGTGTGTGTGAGTGTGTGTGTGTGTGTGTGTGTGTGTGTGTGTACTGTACGTGGTTGTGCATGAGTGTGTGTCTTCTCTGCACCTGCACAGCCAAAAATCCTTCTTCATCTGGGAGGATTCTGTATGTGTGGACATGCTTCTGAAACCTGCACACAAGATTAGAGAGAACTACAAATGAAACCAGAAAAAGTATAAAAACAATCATTTCCTCTGCAGTATATATCAGCTAGTTGGGCCGTGTGTGTGTGCGTGTGTGTTCTAGAATGGGGGAGGAGGAGTCTGGAAAAGTTAAACCTGTTGCTGTCGATTATAAATAGAGAGCAGTCTGCATCCTTATAGTGGCATGATACAGTGGACCATTTTTTACACACAGACCATTGAGGCATAAACACAGTCAATAGTGGAATAAAATGCTTTTTAAAATAAAAGTTGCTTTCGTCATTTCAACAACATCAACGCAAAGCGCCGTTCTGATTACTAAAACACTTTTAACTAGTTGTCCGTCAATGTTGTGACATTGGGATTGCACCGCCATGGCTGTGTGCCTGCAGCTACGAGCTGAACATCGATGGTTTTCATGTCTGTGCTCAGAGTCTGCTCAGTGGACCGGACATAATATTCAATTTACCAAGCAAACCTTGCGGGTTGTGTACACTGGCCGTGCGCCTCACAGTTGTGTGTCGACCTATGTGTGTCAAGTACTTTAAACAGTCTGTTGTATATTTGTGCATTTCTGTTTACAGTGTGTTTGGACGTGAACAGAAGCAACATACGCAGTCTCAATCGTTCTCAAATCTGAGCAGATGATGGGAAAAATATCCAAATGTTACTCAACAACACAGGGAATCTTGTAAGCAGAAATCGTTTAGAGTCACAATGGTATCAGATCCATTTTGAACTTTAGTGTGTCTGTCATCCTGTTGAAGGGTGACAAGATTCTCCAAGTGTTGTTTCAAGGGGGAGGGGAAGGAGAAAAACTTTACAGATAAAATTCCAGAGAGTATGCTCTATGCAAGCATGTGTGTGTCTGTGTACTTGTGTTGATAACAACAGAGTATGTTGACAGTAAAAACCCAATCACTTAGCCTTGCCAGAAAATATACAAACACTTACCGTCAGAGCTCAAGTTAATTGGAGTGGGAACTTTTAAGAAAGATTGAGTGCCTAATCAAGTTTCAAAACAATGGCCATCCAGAAAGATTCCCAACCTCAAACTGAGATATATTTAGAGCACACAATTAAAATTATGTTTTAAATTGTTATCACCTATGCACAGAAAGACAAGTCCGAAATGCAACGTGTTTAGACGCGCTACATGGTTACCAAGACAGGAATTTCCAATTTGGTTGGAGCCGTCTCAAATGACAGAGGAAATCACACACTGCCTTTTTATAAGACCAAGAAAACTGAAGAACCACAAAGTGATCTCGGGGTAAGGTTGGTGCTAATGGATGGGGGGGGGGGGGCATTCTTCAAAATGTAGGAGTGAGACTCACTCACCCCTTTGTTGAGAACACGATAAAAGATGACTCACAGGAATTGGTCACCATCCTGGTCACCAAAGCAATCTCTCACCTTGGACTATGAACTCTTGATGAAATACGATACGGTATAAGAAATGTCAGGAGGGGTTACTTTAAAACGTACCCCAATAGCAGTGGTTAATTGTTTAAAATTTGTAAAGTGCAATTATATTAAATAAATGAAATGAAGAAACTGAACTTAACATATTGAAAACTCAATCATATTCATATTCAATCATCTCGAGTGGTGTTTTCCTTTCGTCGAAATGGAGAGCGACTTGGTTAAGCAGATGTGACATGCAAACCTCTGAAGACTAATTGGCTGGAGAGAGCAGTGTGAAAGCAGACTCTTCAAATTCTCCAAGACAAACACTCTTCCCTTCAATGTACCGGCATACATTAACATAATGGAAACACATAGATGGGTCCAAAGCCCACGTGAAGGAAGTACATGGCTGTGTATGAGTCACCACAGGGCAAGCATGCTTGTATCTTCTATGCGTACAGTATACAGACAATAATAGAGTTCCAATTTGTTGCTGGTTTGAGGTTTGAGGAAGGCCCTTCTTTGGTCAAGCATGACTGTGCCTCAGAGCCATAAAGGTATGCTTGGCTGGCAGAATGTGACTTCTGACCTCAATCCCATTAAACATTATAAATTATTCTTGGGGAATTTGACAAAAACTCACACACAGAAGAAAAGCAGAGTTGTCAGATGTTTGAGTTTGTTAGAATTACTGACTGTTCTGATAGCTGGACCGGCATACTGAAATTGAAACTTCTTTCAATGGGATTTGTTGATTTGATTTGGACAGTGACATTCATTTTGCTATGTAAAGTTTAAAGAAGCCGCGCCGGAACTGGATATTCGCTGCTCGTTCCATAGTCATGAGTTGTGGTTGCTACACGACGCAATGTTTCACAATGCGTCACGTGATGCAATTCGGCTGTTGTCGCCTGTGCAAGAAACTGCCCATCCAAACTGAGGTGCATGCCTAAAATCAGCATGGAGTAAATGATCAGACAGAGGATGCAGGTCAAGTCAATGACACAGCACTAGGCCACGTGACACGCTTTTTAATGCCGGCTGGTAGTCTTGAATGAGTGTGTGGGGGCAATAACATTGTCATGTGACTTACCTTGTCGTTTTTAGACATGGTATGGTACATTTGAAAAGAAAATGAAACATCAGTGGCAGTTGTGAAGTTTGTCTAGATGTGACGATCTGTAATCTGTTCATGTTTGTTGTCTCACGAAAGGGAGTAGTGGATAGATGTTATTTGAATGGAAGATTTGTTTTATCATTTATTTCTGCCATGAGGGCTGGGCTATAATATGCATCCTTCCTGTCAGCAAGCACTGTATAAAAACACTTCTTTTTTTTTTAACCACGGCTATACTAACTACATTTTAATAGCAATGTTGAGCACCCACACACTGAGCCGGGCGCCCTGTAAAAGAAAATGACGCTGCAGGCTACCACATCTAGAAGTAGTGAATGTTATGCTGGAGTTTACGTGCCTTTCTCTCCCCTGCTGCCTATGTCCTCGAAGTTTAAATTGCAAGAATGTACAACCAGTAACAAGACATTAAGGTCAAGCAAAATAATAAATAAATAAAAAAATAAAAAAATCACCAAACTTTAAGACAGTGAAGGCATCACGCCTGAATGTATTTGTTCACGTTCAAGCAGTGCCAAATGAAAGCAAAAAAGCAAGTTGGGGCAGAAAACAAGAGTAAACACGACAAGGAGTATTGTTTGTAAACTATGAGTTTTGTATTTCTGGAACGATTAAAAGGTACTTACAGAACACACAAAGCATAAGCCCCGTTGACACTCTCGCTGTCCCGTACTAGGAAGCTGCCGTCTCTCCCGGCGCGAGCCAGCAGCTCCTCGGCCGCAGCTCGACTGAGGTCCCGGTGATACCACATCGGCGGTACGGGCCCGAGAGGAGAAAGCCCGCTGCAGCCACCGCCTCCACCACCTCCGGCCATGGCCAAAGCCCCTCTAACCGGCGTCAACTGCTTCCCAACTTGCACGAAAACCTCCCAGCCTGCCTCCGGTCACGGGGAGGGGGAGTAGAGTTGAGGACCGAGGAAAGTGTCGAAGATGTCGGCCCAAACTAAGTACGGCGACACAAGTTTCCAAAGCGGGGAGTGAAGTTGTTTGCTGTGTGTCGTCTCGGTTCCTGAAAGGCTCGGCAGTCGCCACCCTCCTCACTTCCACGGAAATCTGGCTATGTAAATCCACATTGGAAAACGGGGAACAGCGGTGGTGGACACAGCCTACGTAGCCTCCAACTGTAAACACATAAAAGTCTGGAGGAGACTTTCACAGTAAAAGCTAAAATTGACCGATCACTTTGCAGATATTTTATTATTGTAAGCACCTTTCCCATTTCGTTAAAAACATTAGTTTTAATTTTTTACTTTTTCTAATGCGACTTTACACAGTGATCCCTTGCTACTTCGCGTTTCGTTTATCGCGGCTTCCCTACATCGCGGATTTTTCCCCCCAAATTAAAATAAAACATCTAAAAGTCAAAATAAAACTTCTAAATTGAGGAGACATGTGTCTAACATTTAAGACAATGCAGTATTGCTCCAAATGTTTGTTTACATTCCTTTAGAAGTCCGTTTTTGCGTGTTAGCACGATCGCGAATTACCACCTTTCCGCTAACGCGTTAGCCTGCCCAGTATTTCTTGTTGGTGACTGTACTTTGCGGATTTCACTAATCGCGGGTGGTTTTTGGAACCAATTATCTGCAAACAAATTAAATGTCTCTTAGTGATTAGAATATTTTGTTCCCCAAGCTGCTCTCTGCATCCGTCTAGTTCACAAATGACGGTCATGTGCTTCCTCCTTCTCCACATAGGTTTTGTGGTGTGACCTGCACAGCAAAGCAATGCGCTGTTTGATCATCAGCTTGTCCTGCATCCAGCACTGAGAAAATCAATTTATGTGTTAATACTCTCCGATCCTGTTATGCAATCTTTTCCTTTTTTCAGAACATACATACACACACACACACACTAGAGGGCAGAGTGTCACAACTGAAGACTTCTATGGTAAGTCCTTGAAAATGTATTGTGACTGTAACTCTCGTGGTCAACAACAATGTAAACTTCCGATTTGACTATTCCCAAATAAGTCATATTTGCATGTTCCATTTGCTTAGACACACACCTGTTTGCTAGATGCATTGTAAAGCGGCATTGTTCATGGGAGTGCAGAGAGCATCTTGAGGCAGACAATTGATTATCTTATTTTTGCTTTATTTTTGGGACTATTTAATAATAAAGGCCTACCCAATGACAGAGGAGAAAAATGGGTAAGATATTAAGTCTCAATTGCACACAAAGTTGGAATAATGTCTGTCTTGTCTTGTTAAGTTTCAAGAATCCATTACACATGAGTTCATTCCACATATGAGACACAAAACTTCAGTTCAAATCATCATCATGTGCAACATCATGCAGAGAATGAGCAAATCTCATGAGACTTCTATTCAGTGAGCATGTGAATGTGTCTCTTGAGTTTTCATGGGTTATGAAGCTACCACAGAATGGTACCAGTCATGGCAAAAAGGAAATATACACGATGACAATGTTAAACCAGAGTTCCCACTTCACATTCCAACCACTAGTGCGGCACTGCCCAGCTTATTGCTCCTGTCCGAGCTGCTTAAATGTTAACTTTTTATGTGGGCCTCATTTTTACTAGTTTGTCAGGGCCATCTTCGAATCGTCAGATAGTATAACTTTAAACTGAGTCATACTTTGACATTCAGAAGATTTATCGTGCAGGACCTTGACTTTGTCCCGCTTACGGTTACTAGCACGTACAGTATGTTAAGATAAAATTGTCTGGATGTGATCATTTTGGTTTGTAATGTTGTCGTTTTTAGATAACGGACTGAGTCAAATGTCATGAAGCAATTTCCATCTAAAATATCAATGCCAGTTTTGCAAAATACGCAACATGTATCGGCTCTCATTTATTTAAACAATGAAATGTTTGCTCTCTGATAATGCTTTTGCATTAGACTCACTGAATGTCAGTGTTAACAGATGTTTTATACTTTTAGCCTAATAGTTCTTTCAGTAAATGTATGGCTAGTATTTTGCTACTGTTATTTATTTTTAGCTTTTCCTTTAGGGTGACACCATCTGTTTCTAGGGGCTGCAGATGAAAAAATAGCTTTCTTGCTAATTCTGGCATATTTACAGAAATGTTATTAATATGTACTGTTGCTGGTATGAAATAAAAGAAAGAAAACTGTCTGAAATGTCATCACTTTCATCTCATTAATGAAAAGAGACTTATGCGGTAGCTTGGATTGCACAGAAGAAAAAAAAACTGTCACTAAGTTTTTTTCTGATTTGTGGATTTATTTTTACTGACTAAACCAGATGTAATAAGCCAGGAAAATAGAGCAGACACTTCATGTCAACTGTCTAGATTAAGAACCAAGAGGTACAGGCAAGTAAATGGCTACATTCCAATTTAGCTCAACGCAGAAAGAGATGATATAGCCAGGAGTAGCAGTGATGCGAGTGAGAAATGACCAGGTTGCTGAGCATTGTTGAGGTAATACTCAGCTACCTTTTTGTTTGGGTTTGGCCCAGTGAACCAGAGCTGCATGCACCGCTCTGATGTATTGGACAGTGTGGTATAAAGGTAGGACTGAGACCAGATTTGTTCACACATGGATTTAGGCGTTGGGTAGACATCAGTCCACTTTCTGCACTTGCTGCCTTCAGGGCATTGGTTAACACCTATAATACAGAAAGATGATTATTCATTTTTACTTGGTCATATTAAACACAATCTGAGGATAAGCGCCTTGGAAAACAGATGGACGGACAGACAGATATTTCAGAACGAAACAAGTATCTTTTAGCGTTCGTGTCCAAGAGTAAGTCACATTTGTGATGAGAACACACCTGTGCTCCAGTCCCATCCTTTGTGCCAGTCCGTCTTACATGTCATATCATTTTTGCAGTCTTCCCACCAATTGTGGCAGTCTTCCATACACAGAGGAACATTCAAGATTCTCTCCCTGCGCCACTCCTGATCCACCTGCACAAAGTATGAGTAACTCATAATTAACAAGATGATGCATTGTGACACAATAGCACCACAAATATTAATTCTGACAAACTTTCTACTTCTTGTATTCCCTCCATCTAGTCTCTCAATGTGGATTACACTGACACAAGAACAGCAGCACCCACCGGTTGTATCCAGGGCCCCAAGTGTGGTGAGCATTCATAGAAGCAAGTGTCTTGGATGAAATGCCTCTTGCATTTGGGGCTCATCGAACCACAGTGGTTCCAGTTGAAGTTGTACAGGTACGAGTTATCTTCATGAGCTTCAGCACTGGTATTTGCTGTACAACATGCATTATCACGCCATGGCACACACTGAAAACACACGATAAGAACTTATTGCTATTTATAGTAATTGTAAATGACAACAAAAAATGAATGAGTTGTGCATCCATTGCATTTGTTTCCATCACCTGGAGGTAAAGTTTTCCCTCAGGCCCAGGTTTTACTTTGTGGTGTTTTCCATCAAGACATACGTTGAGTTTGTCTTGAGACAGAGAACCCCTGGAAAGGGCCAGCACCAGAACCACTACCCACATGGCTCTGCAACAAAAAGTCACTGGGATGACCAAACATAAATCATATTCTATAGCTCTATGTAAAAAGAGAGACAAAGAGAAATGACAGCATGATTATTAGTTCCTCTGATTTTGCTATTAAGAGGAACATGTTTGAGTGAAATGAATGTTTTTATTTTACTTTTCAAATTACTATTATAACTTCCTAATTCCATTTTGGGGGGTTCCTTTGCATGTTAATAAACTGAAGCTATTATATCGTGCTCTCCAACCACTGCTTTTTCTTTACATTTTGTTTTCAGTGAGATAATCATTATAAAGTCCAGTTGCTCACTATTGTGACAAAACAACTGAGAGGTAAGAGAAGAGGTCTCTTATTGCCACAACTTGTGAAATGCTACAAACATTAACAAAAATTCAAACATGTCAAAACAAATTTATATTTGAGAGTTTGAACGTGACATGAGCACTAAAAGAACACATAGCAGGTAGTCTGTAGAAAATCCTTCCAATAATCGGATTAATTATATAAGAAAAAATATTGATCACTTCTCAAATCACACTACTCAATGAATATATGCTCCCATTTACAGACAGTCGCAATTAAAAATAAAAAAAATCTAACCAGGATGGGAAGGTACTTTTCAATGATGAATGAAATTGTTTACCTCATTGCGGTTGTCTGCAAATTGTTCGGAAGCTCAAGAAATCTCACACCCGACTAGCGGAGAAACTGGAAGGTGTGCGAGCGTCAGCAAAGATGACCTTTTAATATGAAGATGTCATAACATAAAGTATGTGTTCCTAAAGTCCAAAGTCTTCCCATTGGGGGTGTGTGTGAGTGATTGTAGAAAAAAAGACATGTGACTGGAATATGTTACGTCTACACGTGAGCTAGTTTAGTCTTATCTCAAGGTTAGTCCATTGCATACAGAGTAAATGTCTGGGTGACCTCAGAATTATAACAATAAGATTTCCTCTGAGCTACTACTGATAATGTGTACGGAAGCAAGTTACTTTCAATTTTGCTGAATTTTTGGGTGATGCGAGAACAATTTCCAGTGTTTTGGGATTGTATGGGCATTGAGTCTTTTCTCACCATAGACACTCACTATAAAGAAAAAACTACAACCAACTGCCACCAACATTCAAGTGCACATCAAAACCTACGCCCACACCAAGATCTGAAAATCTAAAAACAATTGCATGAATATTTGGGATTCCTTGGGACATCTCCATCACTACTATGAGGACAAAAATCGCTAAAACAATAATTAAATAATAAAAATGAAAATAAATCTAAGAAAATAACTGGAGCATTAATTTGAAAATACATAGAAATAAAACCATATATACTATAAAAATAACACTTAAAAACTAACGGAAACATAATTGAAAAAAAAAGCTTTTAAAAATATGGAAATTAACACAACAAAATATATACACAACAAAATAAAAGTAAAAATAAACAGAAAAAAAGATTTTTTTTTTCTTTCAGTTATAGTCATAGATACTGACCCCTGTATTCTTGGCAAGACTTTTCTGGCCTCTTGATTCCAACTTCCACCTCCGAAGTGGAACCTTAGCGCAACAAAAACCCAACCGGAAATAGTCGGGCGTTATTTGGTGAACACTCCTAACTTCCGACATCTCTATTTTGAATTTTCGAAAAAACGGATGGTAACTCCACCAATATTATCTTTTTTTTTTGTTTTGATTGGCTTTGTCAGTTATGACTATTAATAAATAAGAGCGCGTAGGTAAAGCTTTTTTTATTTTTATTTATTTAACGCGTCTAAGTTCATGTCAAGTACATGTTTGCTTCTCTGTTTTGGTGTGCTCCGAAGCTGACATGTCCACGCTGTTCCCCTCCTTGTTTCCCCGAATAACTGAGTCTCTGTGGTTCAACTTGGACCGACCTTGCGTAGACGAGACAGAGCTCCAGCAGCAAGAACAGCAGCATCAAACCTGGGTAAGGTCTTAACCCGCATTAACGAGCTGGGCGTCAGTTCTTCACTCAGTTCCCACAGCATACCGTTATCGTTTCTTTTGCCATAGTTGCAGAGCATTGCTGAGAAGGACAACAATCAACTACCAATTGGGAAAACTATTTTTGAGGTACTTCTATATTTGTATCAAATAATAATGGAAAGGTTGGATATTGTTTTTGTCGTCATCTAATATTAACAGACATTATTTGTGTCATAACATCTTGAAGAAAATGGGGGCGGATGGGGGCTCAGTATTATTTACAATAGATAAAGTGGGACAACATTATGTGATTTAAAATGATACGTTTGGTTCTAACTTTACTGCAAATGAAAGCTCTACGTGAATGCAGTTGTATTAATAGTATTTACCGTTTTATTATCAATACTTGTATTCTGCAAGCAAAACTGTGCCTTCCTTTACTGTTTTCATTTTCCGAATGCAGGGAGGGGGATATGAGGAGGAGGAAGAGGAAGATGATGAAGACGAGGAGGACACCGAGGAGGAGTCCGAAGATGAAGAAGACATGCAGGACATGGACGAGATGAACGATTACAACGAGTCACCTGACGATGGCGAGATCAATGAGGTGCTTTCATATGTCACTAGCACTACTGTGGATCTTAAGTATGATGAAATTTAGGGAGTTCACCCATTTCTTTGTTTCTATTGGTCAGGTGGACATGGAAGGGCAAGACCAAGATCAAGACCAATGGATGATTTGACAAAGAAAGTGTTTTTTTACTTTTGCTATTAACATGTGATTTTGTTGACTACAAAAATGACTATGACTACAAATATGTGGTACGTATGCATCATCCAATAACATATTGCTGGTCAATGCGGGACATTGCTTGCTGGTAAAATTGCTCCTGGCGGCAAAGTTCCTCACAGGGGATTTCATATTTCTTGGTTTAATAGTACATCCTGTTTAAACCCTTCTCACCAGTTAACCTTGGCCATATCATGTTTTTCATGTGACACCAACTGACAATACATTTTAGCTGAGTCAGCTATAAAACGTGTTACTCAAGGAGATTTATTGGAAAGATTTTGCAGTAAACTCGCCTGATTGTTTCCATTTTTTTTTCACATGTATTATAAAGTCACTTTGAAACACAGTAAACATTTTATTTAAACAAAAAACAAAAAAAGAAGCATTATGTCATAATTTGGGAGGTTTTTCAAAATCCATGTAAAATATAGTTAACATCAAAACCACCAGTTTCACTTTCTGCATTACATTTTGTATTACTATTTTGTAAATGTAAGTAGATCGAGGGACTTTTAGAATTAACCATGCACAGACATTCTCCAATCTGTAGCCATCCATAAATGCTGGATGGAGGCTGACTTGCACTTGTATTGGTCTACATAATCCCCTGGTACACCAGTTCTGCCATCCCATCCCTGATACCCTTGCTGTACTCCAGAGTGGCGCGGTGGATCTTCCACTCGTACAAGCCGCTCTTGCGAATGTGTCTGAGAAATTTGGGAGCGCCGGGAAACAGCACATTGTCTGCCATAATTATAGATCCTTTCCCAAGTAGACCAGAACCTTCCAACATCTGCAACACCGTCATATCAAGAAATAGACATTTAGTATCACCAAAACAAAAAAATACCCATACACGTGAAGATATAGTCATGTAGTCCATTGCTACCTGCAGATCAGTACAGTAGCATTTCTTCCAGTGGTCCATGAAGACCAAATCCAGTCTCTCCAAACCAAAATCAGATCGCAACCGTGGGATTACTTCATCCGACGGATTCACAATCAGCTCGACCTGAACGATAAGAAACGCAGCTTTACGTTTCTTACTTCCAAAAGTCAACACATGAGTAGATCAAGTCATATCAAGAAATTATGATTGTGTCGCTCACTGTGTCATCGTCAAAGCCTGCCAGGCGGATGATTTTCTCAGCTATGGCAGCATTCCTCTGATCCATCTCAACGCTGTAGATTCTGGCACCCAATGGTAGAGCCCGGGCCATACGCACAGTGCTGTAACCGCAGTGGGTCCCCAATTCCAGGACCGTCAGAGGCCTCTGCTCCAGCAGCAGCCGGTCCAGAATCTTTCCTACAAACGACGAATGCAGATACAGTACAAATACCGGAACCACAAATCCAACCATTGATATATTTCTAATTCTATTCATTGAAAAGTGACAATAGTAAAGGTTGTGAATATCCAGCGCTCACCCTTTTTAGGTCCAATATTACTGATGTACTCCACCTTGCTGCACCACTCATCAAAAGTGTCCAGGATGCTGTCAGGGTCCCCGGGTATGGCATGGGTGAGAACATACTGGTAAGCCCGCTCTTCACGGCTCAGACCGGTAATGCAGTCCTTCCAAAGGCGGACCAGGACCGCTCGGTAGAACAACGCAAAGTAGAAACGATATCGGATGAGGAGCGTCAGCAGGAGGGGGAGGAAAGCCAATGCGATGGCCGGGGACACCATCTTTGTCTCTGCACACCTATCATGGGTTTTAATCAATCATTTACAGGAAGACAAGTCTGTGGTTGCTATGGGAAAGTTAGAAGCGCAACGCTATTAAAAGTCAGAGTACGTACCATCCAAGTGATTTTAACCATACTCATGATTTTAAAGTGTTTAATGTGATATATGAGTATGTATGAATAGGACAGAGACAAACTGCCGACATTTGATCATCTTAATTCAAAATGTATCCGTCAATTATACTGAGTGGATTATCGTTAAAAAGCGAATTAACACTTCATTTTGATTCCTTGTAACATTTCATAACCGAAAAAAACAACAACACTCACTTACTGCAGACACAACAGACACTTACCTAGTCTCTACAAAATACGGTTACAGATAACCAGCTCGCCAAGTACTGCTAGATCCAAGTGTGCATACTGTATGTGTGTGTGTAGTGTGAGTGAAGGTTGGAGACCAGAAGCTATGAATTATTTAGGCATCACGTTCATGTGTTTATCCCTTGATAGTTTCTAATCTACAGCCAGAAAAACTAGTAAGACCAAGTTGCATTATTGCTGCATAGTATTTGTCATCAATTCCAATCTTAACCACCTAATGTTTTTTTATGCACCATATATAATCAAGGAAGCAGAGTCACGTTGCCGCCTGAGACAAAGTGAAGCCGACATTGGATGTATCAAGTTAACAGCTGCAGACGAGCATGTTCGACTTTGAGTCAAGTTTCCCACTTTACTCGCTCAATATGGGAGGTTGAAGGAAAACAAACCCATTACAGGCAATAAACCTTCTTTATGGAGTACAAATGCAATGAGTTACAATAAGATCTTCTCAAATTAACTAAATTAACCAAATGGTTGACAAAAAATACAATGAAATGCAAAAAAAAGTATTGAGACACAGTATAAAACTGTTAGTGTTCAGTTCTCATTTGCTTATTTGTTATAAATACTGCATATGTTAAAGAGGAAGTCAACCCCAATTTTATTTTTCCAAGAATACTATGTTATATGTGCCCACACTAGTCTAAACACGGCATTCTGATTAATATTGTTAGTGAGACATGAGTTAAGTAGAACGTTTGACCCATTTATATCCATCTCAGAGGGCGGCCATTTTGCCACTTGCCTTCAACTGAAAATAACATCTCTGGACACAAGCAATCACGGCTCAGCTTCATAAAACCGGTGAGCCGTGATTGGTTTGATACAACAGCAATATCCCAATGATATAAAACCGCAACAAGCGTGACTAATGAGTGTTTCCTCATTATCCTGTTTTAATATGTATGCATATATTTACCAAACAATGAGAACATTGTTGTATTGCTGCATGGTTACATAATTGTGTCAAAGGTACAATACTACCCCGTGAGACACCAAATTAAAAGCAGATCTTTTATCACATAGAAACCTACAACAAAATATAATATTGCAACAACTTGAGCAAACAACTTTTAAAATGTAATGTGTAAGTGGTCAGAATGCTGAGTTGTGTTAACTTTTCACACTTCTGGCTTAAAAGTCTGTGCGAGGCTGATTCATTATTTAGAGGCTTTTTGCGAACGGGACATGTCGAAAAAGAGCTGCTAATAGGGAACAGACCGAATGGCTACAGTTCAGGGCAGGCTTGTTTCATTAGTCTCCTGATGAACTTCTTTAGATCTTTGTCGCTTCTCGTCCAGCGCACCAACCGAGTCAACACCAGCCTTCCTTCCTCAGCCTGAGCCAGTGCCAAATACCATCCATCCAAGACCCCGTTCACCTTTTTGTCCATGACCTCCCTGCCGACAACACCATCTTTGTTGTCTGCTGAGTCCAAGCCGGGACACGCACAAGTGCCGCCTTCCTGCAGCCACAGAGCATCATGGGCCATCGCGCCTCTAATTCCCGCCCTTTCCGCACCTCCCCCTGCCCACCTCAGGATGCGGCTTCGGGCCAAAGGCACCAGTTGAAGGTCTCCTCCCACTGTTGACACACTGCCCAGACGCATCTTCAATGCTGCGACAAGAGACAAAACGTGTGATTTCGGGCACATTGTAAAACAAATAACAGCTCATGTGGATGGGAAACAAATATTTTTTTTTTTTTTAATGGTCTGCTCTCAAGAGTACCCCGTCATTTCTTTCCTCACCATATGGACTTTGACAATAGTTGTCCTGGATGTCAGTCTCTCCCTCAGCTGCAAGACTGCAGGCTTCACAAATGACACTTCCTGAAAGGAGAGATTATACATGTCTCCATCTGCAGCAGAAATGGACTCATTCTAATGTATAATTAATGAATGTAGGCGGGGTTACACAAAGTAACTATTGTAAGCTGAACCTATCTCATCAATAAAGCAGTTTTAATTGTTAACGTAACAGAATATTTTCAGAAAAGACAGTGGGCCGCAATTGCCCCCGGGCCATAGTTTGCATGTTTCAGAAAGTTAGTAGCAGCACACAAACCTTTGAGCGCCTCCTCGTGGGTGATCTCCTCCATTGTTCGCGCATCCTGCTCCCCAGTTGGAGGGATGCAGAGCTGGGTCCCGCGTGGAAAGCGGCTGCAGTTGAACATTTCCGGCCAGGGGAAGCCGAAGGCGCTCATGACGGGGACGCAGTGGTCGCGCACGGCCTCGCAGAGGCTCCTGCACGGGCTGACCGGCCCGCTGTAGTCCGGCACACATACCGGAGCGAATAAGGAGCACAAGAACTTCTTAGTGTCCCGGTGACACAGCTTGGAGACAAGCGGCAGCCAGGCGGCAGACTGCTGCTGGGTTTCCCGTAGAGTGTCGTGGCCCAGCAGGTTGGGTAGCCTCATGTGCCGGTAGCCGATGCCGTGGCACAGAGACAGGCTGCTCGGTATCGGCTTGCACACCGACCGGACCGACGAACTGAAGCCGAGCGACGGCGTTCCGAGGTGTGCAGGAGCGAGAGCGTCAGACGCCAGAGAAACTCCAAGCATCAAAACAAACAAGAGCGCTTTCATAGTGGTTGTTTTTGTCCCAGCCCCAACTCAAGGTGAGTTCCACAGCGCTGGAAGCTCTTTTCCGCCTGCTCCCTCCCCTCTGTCGGTGGGCGTAAATAAAAAGAGGTGTGGAGGAAACTGGAGGGTAAACAAGAGGACAGACGCCTGTTAATCATCACCACCGCCCCCAAAAGGTTTGGTGACTACTTCTTGTCTGCAGCCAGGATGTCTGCAAAGCTGCTCAACTGACGTGATGCATTCAAGTGCAATCAAGAGTCGTGTGCATGGAGTTGAAGTTAGTGACTTCTGAGAAATGGGCTTGGAATGCAAAACGTTACTCGATGTTCCAAAGATAATTGCATAAATGATGACTTGCTGGATTGTTCCCATATTTATTTATTGTGCAATAGATGTAATATATCAATTCCCTCTTTCCAGCCACTAGGTTGTTCCCAGGCCAGAGGACAAGTGTCGTATCATTCCACATTTGCAAAAAAAACATTAGGCCGACTCACATAGAGAAGATACAACTTAGCCATGTCTGTCATCTAGTGGTGAATGATGATATTACAACTCAAAACAACAATAAAGGCCTGCACATTCATGTTTCAGCAGACGTGGATTCGCATATTCACCTATTTTAGTTCTAGTATAGTTTCCTGTGATTCCCCCCCCCCTTTTATCAAATAAAAAACAAATGTGCATCAGTGATTCTCTTTTATGCAAAACGTTCTGAATTTGTAGAAAATAAAATTGTTGTCTATCCCTGCACTATACGTACAGAGGAGCACGAGTTTCATGTTGTTGTTTTTTTAAGGTTCAACAGTTTTTGCTATGGAAACAAGAATTTCAACAGCCTGAGCATTTGGATAAGTTCAAGTTACAAACACGTTATGTACACGACCTCTAAATGCTTGGTACATCATGTTAAGTGGTTGTCAGCAGCTGTTAATGGAATCATCAGTGTTACAGTTCAGTATGTTCTACTCTGTCATTCTGTACTTAGCCTGAGGGGCGCTAAAAAGAAGAAGAAAGAAAACGTGTGAGTTGAGATAGGCTGCCACGCATACACCAACAAGCCTTATCTTGTCTTTGTATTTTACAGCTTCCTTATATGAGTTTCCTTTTTGTTGGCCTATCAGAAAATTGGCCATCAGAAAAAAAAACTTTTAACAGAGTCAATAAATATTTATGCATTGACTGTCTTTATACTGTACTGTTTACATAAGAAACAAAACATTGAACAGAGTTTTATTTTATTAGACTGTACTTGTAATGTCTTTATTAACATTGTTAACATGAGGAAGGCGACCCCAAGTGGACATCAAAATACCTGCATCGTCACATAATTTCCGTCTTCACGTTGTAGGGTTCAAAGAAAGAAAATAAGAAGAAATCAACCAAAACGTAGGCGAGACATTTATGTAAGCGATACTGATATAATTCAAAAGAGCGGAAGTTGCAAATTACTAAACAAGACAAATCTGCAGCCTTGTGTAGTCACAATTCATTTTCTTTCACACAGAAATAGTTCAAGGAGAAAAAGCCAGGTGGAAAAAAATGGCCAGTATACTAGCAGTTACTTTTTAAAAAATATAAAACAATTTATAAGTAGTATTTTTAACTCCCTTGAGTTTAAAAACGGCGCCGTGGCGTCACCACCGGAAGTGACGTCCTTGTTGTTGCACGCGCAGTGCAGCTGTCATGTGATAGCTGCTTCTGCTGAGTGTTTCCAACAGTAGCTGCCCAAACTCACCTCTTTTGATGAAGTCCAAATAACGCTCAAGCCCGATTGTATGTTTGTTGTTACGGACGGCTGCTTTCTGCGGGAAAACCGGGAAGCCGGAGTGCACCGGACGCTGCCATGGGCTGTTGTTACAGCAGCGACAACGAGTCTGCAGAGCAGGTAGTTAGCCGCTTAGCTTGCTAAAACAAGCTCCAAAGATTTTAGTCCGCGGTCGTACGAGCACTACTCACTCGAAATGATTGACAGGACAAACGATTGGTGATGTCAGAGGATGCGTGAATATTAAAAGAGGTTTATTCCGCTATTAGAGCTTTTAAAAGATTACATTTAGCATGCTCAGTGATGGCCTAGTTTAGGGTAGTTTGCTGATTGCACACGGTGGAAATGAGAACTGCTGAAAGTAAAGAAATGTGTCACGAGTTCTTTGGCCATGTTGATTAATAGCAAAGGGGAGCTAATCCGTATGGCCACATTGAAAAAAAGTGAAGCAATTAAAAAGGTTGATTGACGTGGTTACTGTCTTACAAAGCTCACAAGATACTTTCAAGTTCCGAATTTTTGTATGACTCAAGCTCTTCCTCAAGTTCCGTTTGAGGAAACATCCCCGTTCGTTCAGAATAGCCTGTCACAATGACATTGTCCGTATATTTTTTCCGTCTTAGTTTTGGAATTTGTGGCAGAAGTGTGGCAAAAGTTACTCACACGATCCACGAGCTTAGCATAGTTTGGAAGAAAAGTTAGTTTATTCTGATACAAATACTTTTGTAGTCATCAGTAAGAGAATGTGAAAGAGAAAATGAAAACAAAATGCAACAATAACTTATTTGTGCATAAACATAGTAAAATGACAGTTCTGTATAAACATTGCACGCTCAAAATAAATCTTATGTAAATATAAAATGTTTCTTCAAGTGAAATTGGATTGTTTCCTCTGGCACAATTGATGAACTCTCACTGATGGTCCAGATTAATTTTTGGTAATTTTCTGATTGAAGGATAATGAACGCAAGCCGCTGATCACCCACCCAAACCCTGTCAGCAAACCCCCAAATGGCACGGACTGGATCACTCCTACCGTCCCCTCAGCCCGAACAGATGAGCAGGCGCTGCTCACATCCATCCTCACCAAAACTGCACAGTAAGATTGGGATCCACCCTGACTCAGTTCGATAATCCAAGACGTTAATAAACATTGTCGTTTGTTGCGCAGGAACATCATTGACGTGTCGGCAGCCGACTCGGTCATGATGGAGCAGCATGAGTATATGGACAAAGCTCGGCAATACAGGTATATTTCAAGCTTGTATGAAAATAACTGCTATTTGACTGGGGATGGAACATATCATTGAACATAGTCTTCCATACGTGACCATACATATATATCTATATTTTTGTGGACGTGACACTGATAGGTGTGCTGGCTATAGCACAAAGTATACAAGAATAATTCCCAAGCCCTAGTTGTGACCTCTAGTGCTGACCACATCACCTATCGCCATAATGGACTAAAAATAACATTTCCAACACTGTGGGGTGAGTGGGCAAGACGTGAATGAAATGAAATAACTGTATGTCCCTCTGCTCAGCACCAAGCTTGCTGTTTTGAGCAGCAGTATGCCCCAGAAGAAAGCCCTGGCTCTCCCCTCCCTCACTAGCCAGCCCCACCAAGTGCTCGCCAGCGACCTGGTGCCATACTCGGATGTTCAGCAGGTAATCACACACACAACTCACTTTCAAAATGCTGCACGGGGACTGAATGTGAAACCCAAAACAAGTCTTAAGAAAGATTAGAATCATTGTCATGTACTTTTGCAGGTATCCAAGATAGCGGCATATGCCTATAGTGCAATCTCTCAAATCAAAGTGGATGCGAAAGAAGAACTAGTGGTTCAGTTTGCCATTCCTTGAACTGACAACTCTGGGCTGCGTATGGCTCCTCCCATCATTGAGTACGTCCCTGCCGTGCCTGCAACCACACCCTTCTCTCCGGCCATTTATCAAATTGTCACAGTCGGCGCCACGTAGCATCACAACGGCCATCTCGTCACACAAATCAAAAGTCAGTGAGAAGTTGTCAACTCCCATCCACATCATGGGCCTCCCTTGAATCACAAAATAAGCATAATAAAATGTGCAAGTTCTGCCATTGATCCTGCTAGCTGTTCTTTGTTACATCAAATTTGTTTACAAAGTTGAATTTTGGATATCCAGCTGAAGAATTCTGATATTATATACAAAATAAGTAAAAACTGTCATTGGTAACCGTTTCAACTCAAGATCAAACGCAATACATTAATTTCTGGGAGGCTAATTGACGGGTTATTATTTTGCACATTTCCACTTGGTGAGGTTGCAATAGGCTTCACTACACTGAAGTTCCATAAAGGTTCTAATCCCATAAAACCTGTGTAGCACTGGAGGCCTACGGTTGGAGGGGGGGGGGGGGGGGGGACTTGGGGAGGGCGTGTTGGGAAAGGTGTGTATTATTTTTTTGCCTTTTTTGTACAGAATTTTCTGGCTAATTCTAAAGCTGAAGATGATTGTAGAGGGTGTTTTTTGGAAAGTTCGCAATTGGCTGTGATCGATGACAACCATTTTTATGAAAACCAATAACACTTTGTCAGTTTTCAAACCAAGCTTTTTGCTGCCGATTGTACTATGAGTGATTTGTTTGTATTAATCAAAAACTAACCGTTGGAGAAGTGTGGGGAGAGCGTTAACAATCCATCGTACCGCAACAGATCAAAGGATCCAAAAGCTTTTTGAGATTATTTATTTTGTGTTTTTAAATGTACAGAAAACACGCAAGGGAGCAGAGTGAGATGCTCTGAAGGGATCTCGTGCAAGGCTGGGATTGTCTTAGCCGCACATTTGAGCTTTCTGTAATGGGTTCTTGGCATTTTTTCCACCCATTTATTGCTTTGTTTCTCGGATATGTTATACTAGCTGAAATATATTTGTAATATCTTAGGCTAGTACCAAAAAAAGACCCCGTTTTTGTTTTGTTTATTAATTCAATAAAAACCTTCAACAGCTGTTGTGTGTTTGTGTGTGATGGGGTTTTCAATGTATTACTGATGTATTACAAATGTTACTTTTGGAGTTTTATATTAAAAAGAGACCAAATGTGTTTGCTATTGAACCGCACACACCTTTTAAATAAAGGTCTTGTAAAACAGTTGAATGCTCGCAAATTGGAACACAATCACAAAACTATTAACCTTTCTCTTTTTCCTGGGTTGCTACTTTGTTGCCATATTTGTGCCAAGGCCTTCTTTAAATTCATCTTTAATCCATACTGTGCAGGTGTCACAAAGAATTCTGAAAACCCCCCTCCCTCAAAAAGTAATGTCAAATTAAGTGGAACTAAAATGACGCTCCAAAAACACAGAAACCAGCAGGGGGCAGCAGAAGCCTGGGGGGCGGGGGCGAGGGCTTGCAAGGCCACACAACTGCTTCCAAATAAATTGTCTTTCATTCATGAAAATAATAATACCTATCAGCATGTAATCAATTGGGTTATGTGAAAAATTAACACAAAAAGAATAATAAAAACAGACAGTGCACGCACTACTTTATGACGTTTCACTCTATTCCAAAATTTCTCTGTAATCGTTTGCAAATAAGTCACGCCCTTCTCGTCAAATTTAGCCATCTTACTAATTGTGTGTGAGTATGTGCACGAGGAGGAAGTAGGCGAGTGCTTGGCAATGAGTGGAGACAATGTCAAAACCAAAATGCACCTTTCGCCACGGTCGTGATGCATATGAAGCTGAGTGCCCAACGTGTAAGGCAGGCACTTACGTGTCTGTGACAAATAAAGGTGCCAACGACCTGCAGGCACACATCAATTCAGTCAAGCACACTAAAGCAGCGAGAGGCCAGTGCGCATCATCTAAAGTCACGGATGACCAAGTCCGAAAGTGTAACACCGTCACTGCAGCAGAAGGTAGCTATGCTCTGGTAGAGGACCCGAGCTTGGAGTGGGAGACCACCCGCGGAGGGTGAGAGGGGATTTTTTTTTTTTTATGTATGTATGTATGTATGCATGTATGTATGTATGTATGTGTGTATGTGTGTGTGTGTATGTGTGTGTGTGTATTTGTTTTGTTTTTCTTCTACTAAACATAAATTATATTTCACTTAAGCAAATTCCGTTTCATCAAAAAGTGCTGATGTAGAAATGTACACATGCTCTTTGTGTCCAGGATGTGCCAATCCATCTCATAGATAATACGTTGCTCATATTTACAAGTTTACAACCACTTGAAGTGCTTCCAGACTGTATCAGTGGTGAACCATAGTTCTTCTTATCGATCATATAAAACAAACGTCTGTATGTACATGTCGTTTTTCATGGCATTTGCACTATGAAAGATTTTAAAGTTGGAGTATTGACAAACAGAAATCAAAAGTATATTCTCATTCTAATTTATTTGATAGTTTTAGTTGGTTATATTATGAGGTTGAAATGTCCATTTAAAATAGCTGACAATTGACAATGATGTTAATAATGTTTAAATGTTTAAAAAAAAGACATGTACAACAGTAATGTCAAAATAGATTGTCACAATTTCTTTTCTAATTTCCTTTTTTCAAGGATGTGAATCATGAAGTGCAGGCAGCAAGTCAGCAACTTGACATTGGTGGTTCATGTCATCCAACATGAGGGAGCAGGCATGTCTTTGGGATATGGGAGGAAACTAACTAACAAAATCTAATGTTCTATTTTTGGACTGGCTATCTATTATTACCTTATGTGAAAAGAATTAATATTCATCAAACTGATATATTACACAAATGCATTTGCACAAATGCACTACTGTTCATTATCCTTTGTCTCACACCAAGACACAAGATTGCTTAATGGTAGTTAAACTCGGTTTGACTTCAGTCGCAACTGATAAAAAACATAAAGGGAGTCAGCGAAAAGTCAGGAGGGCAAATACTCGGTGAAGAACAGATAATGTTGTTTTGCATATCACATTTTAGGACGCAAGGTTACAAGGATCCTTCCCTTGGACTCACTATCAGTGGGTGGGGTCAAAGGGTCGGTTGGGTGGCGGACCTTAACCCTAACCCCAGAAACAGAAGCTAGGGACATAGAATGTTACATCTCTGGCTATGAAGGAGCCCAAGCCGGCGTGCGAGGCAGATAGGTTCCGAATAAACATAATCGGACTCCCCTCCACTTACAGCTTGGGTTCTGGGACCAGTCCTCTCGACAAGGGTTGGACACTCTTCCACTCTGTAATTCCCCACAGTGAGAGGTAGAGAGCAGGTGTGGGCATACTTATTGACCCCACTTTGTGCCGATACGTTGGGGTTCACCCCTGTGAACGAGGGGGTAGCCTCCCTCTGTCTGCCCGACCAGTCTACATGTGCTTCGTGGACTCTCACTTAGGGATAAGGTGAGAAGCTTGGTCACCCGGGAAAGACTTTGAATCGAGGAGCCGGATGAGGCGGCTCGGGCATATGATTAATATACCTCCTGGACGGCTCCCTGGTGAGGTGTTCCGAGCATGTCCCACTGGAAGTAGGCCCCAGGACACGCTGGAGAGACCATGTCTCCCGGCTGGCCTGGGAACGCCTTGGGATGAGCAGAACAAAGTGGCTGGGGACAGAGAATCAAGTGCTTCCCTGCTGAAACTGCTGCCCCTGCGACCCGACTCCTGATAAGCGGTGGAAAATGGATTGATGGGTTACAAGAATCTAGTATTCCACCGTGTCAATTTGCAAATGAAAATTTAGCCATCAACCGGAGTTTGGTTGGAGATAACATCAACCACTAAATAGCAGTGAAGAAAATCAGTTTCAAATAGCAATTTACAGAAAGCCTTGTTCCTAAATTAACTGATAAGTATTTTAAGGCAGAACACTGCTGCCTCTTTTCTACACTTTTACATGCTTGTGTTCGTGCCTACTCAGAGTGAGTTTGCATCTTCTCCATTTCTTCATTTTCTCTACTGTACCCCCAGCCACCATGAATAGAATAGGAGGTACAGAACATTTATCAATGTTTTTTTTCTTTATTATATGGGGTAAAATATTATCTCTCTTACTTTCTCATAAAAAGCTTCTAGATTTAAGTAATTGTGACTAACAGCTTACCTATTAAGGATGAGTGAATGGATGTATTTGTCACTATTTGTGGGCACTAACAGAAAAACTTTCATGCCTGCCTGTCAACGTTGGAAAAACAGAAAACTGTATGAAGCAAACATTATTGTGTTGTGTTTTTATTTTAATCTATTATGTTAATTATTTTAATTCGGGAAATTCGTGAAGCACCTTCGAGGGAGAAGGTAACAAGTTTTTATCTTTTTTTTTTGTTTTGAATTGAGAAGTGGGATCATACTGTTCTCAATGGTTCAAAATAATATACCAATACAATTCACTTGTCGCATACTATATATGACCATAGACCAATAATAGCCAATGAAGTAAATATAGTGTGTGTTTCCGAAAACGTGGAATGACACAGCAGTTTTTTGCCTTTAGGTGGATGCACAAATCAATCATTTTCAAGTTCCCTTGGATTTACTGTTTTAAACCAGTCGAACTAAATTGTGGTAAGTTTCTGTGGAGGCACTTGATGACTTTGCAAATTTGCAAATGGCTCAATTGTTTTGCAAGAGTTTTCACTCTAAATTGGACAATGCGGTAAGAAAGCTGCAGGGTATTGATGTAGATGTCTTCAAAATGTGTAAACGGCAATGAGAAAAAAATATTTCAACAGTGAGAAGGCCAGTTGAATCTAAAAATAGTAGTTCTTTACCAAATTGCATAAGAATCCATCCATCCATCCATCCATCCATCCATCCACCCATCCATCCATCCATCCATCCATCCATCCATCCATCCATCCACCCATCCACTCATACCTACGGGTAATTTGGAGGAGTGAGGGCCGGAGGTGGAAACGAACCCACACCCTCCAAACTGTGAGGCAGATGTGCTAACCAGTGCCCCACTGTGCTGCCTAAATATCAAGAACTACAATTTTGAAATTAGAAGAATAGAAAATGACCATTAAAATGACCCCAAGAGGAGACCATCGTGTCCCGGAACCATGGCGCAACAAAATAAGGAATTATGTACAGTGGATACAATATATCCAGTTATACTATGACTTTTCTGTGTAATCAATTAATTTATTAAAGGAGTGGATAAAATACTTGAGGATATTTGCTGTAATCTGCCTTGAACTTTCATTGAGCCTTATATAATCACAGTAGTTTGCTGACTTATCTGCCTTGGACTACGTCACAATCCTGGAGACTGCACTGTATAAAACCGAAGTCAAGTCTTGCAGAAAGCGCATCACAGGAGGAGCGTGCAGGGGCTTGACAACTTTGACCAGAGCTCAAATCTACAGCCATGAATACCACTCAGTACCAGAAGAAAAACAAGAAAGGTAGGTAAACCATTTTTTTTCCATACAGACAAACAATGAGATATATTAATTGTGTCTTTAATGGTTTTCTTATTTTCCTCCAGCACTTCAGAAACATGCATCAAAGAAGAACATCAATCATTTCACTGATGTGCACGGTCTGCCTTGCATCGAGAAGATTGTGCGCACAGTGGTGGATACGCCATTTCCCATCCAAACAAACATCACGGGTAAATTCCCCGAATGGATCAACGGCAGTTTCTTGAGGAATGGCCCTGGGAAGTTTGAAATTGGAAACCAGAAGTAAGTACTTGAGTAGATCCAATAGTATGCAGGTAAAGATGGAAACACCTTCCAAGGAGTAACTGTCTTCTCCTTCAGGTTCAACCACTGGTTTGACGGCATGGCTTTACTTCACCGGTTTAAAATTTCCAAGGGGCAGGTGACTTACAAAAGCCGCTTCCTCTCCAGTGACAGTTACCAGGCCAACAATGAGAATAACCGCATCGCTGTTTCCGAATTCGGAACAGTCAGCGTGCCGGACCCGTGTAAAAACTTTTTCCAACGCTTCCTTTCCAAATTTGAACTACCGAGTGAGTACTTTGTCTGTCAGCAGACCCTAAACGTATTCTATTTCACATATGAACAACCGTAACAGATTTTTTTTCTGTGTTGTAATTTGGAATCTTCTAGAGGGCACAGATAATGCCAACGTAAGTTTTGTGACCTACAAGGGTGATTACTATGTAAGCACTGAAACAAACACAATGCACAAAATAGACCCCGAGACACTGGAGACAACCAAAAAGGTAATGATGAGTTTTACTTTACAAAGTAAAAACTTCACTTCCATAAATTTCAATTTGTTGAATCTCTCTCAATTAGGTGAACTGGAGCAATTTCATTGCTGTTAACGGCGCCACCGCACACCCTCACACTGATATTGATGGAACAACATACAACATGGGAAATTCATACTGTTCTAAAGGTATGGTATTTTGATTTTATTAGATAAAAATCTGCTTCTCGACTTTCCTGGTAAAAGAAGAACCTGTTTGTGTACTTTCAGGGTCACACTACAATATTATTCAAGTGCCTCCCACCAAAAACAATAGCCAAGAGACGCTGGAGGGAGCCAAGGTGCTTTGCTCTATTCCCTCTGCAAAGAGTGGAACACCCTCCTACTACCACAGTTTTGGTAAGCAACAGTGATTAATGGTGTTATATTCCTTAAATCTAATCAATCAAGTGATTAGCTTGCCAAGAGAAAATCTGAGCTGCCAGCAAGTTGTCATGGTGATTAAGGCAAACCCATTTTGTCTGCAGCTATGTCTGAAAACTATGTGGTCTTCATCGAGCAGCCCATCAAGATGGACCTGATGAAGATTGTAACGGGCACGTTGACAGGAAAGAGCATTAGCAACAGCTTCTTTTGGGACCCCAAACTCAAGACAATCTTCCATCTGGTTCACAAAAAAACAGGGAAGGTGAGACTCAATGAAATCTTTCGGCACTTTCGGGCTGTCACAATTGAATATTTTTTACAATCGATTATTCTATTGAATATTCATCCAAAATCTTATCTCGAATGAAAGTGAATTAAAAAAATGTTTTTCCTTGATTATTGTTTATTAACTAATAATTTATGTTCATTTGGTGTCCTTTAGTGATACAAATACTAAACGATATCACCCGAGAGGGATTGATGATATACTAACTAACCTTTTTAAAAGTTAGTCAGTGACTGGTTCAGTCATCGTCTTCCAAAGTAAAAGATGCTTGCGAATGTCTCATTTTGATTAAACCAAAAATAGTGTTTTTACGAAAGACTAAAAAAACAAAACAATGAATAAATATCACTGAATTAATTATCAAATGATCTTGACAATTTGAAACAATAGCTCTAAGCAAGTGCTTGATTCTTAAAAGAGTTGTCGATTCATTTGATAATAGATTAGTTGTCGGTTAATCGATTGATTTGCACTTGTTTTAAAATTCCTTTTGAATTCCAGGTGAACCGCATGAAGTACATTGCTCAGCCACTGGCAACCTTTCACCAAATCAACGCCTTTGAGGAAGACGGTTATTTAATCATAGATATGTGCGCATCAGATGATGGTCAGACAATTTCAAACTACAATATCCAGAACCTTCGCAAGTCTGGAGAAGAGCTCGATGAGGTAAGCAGGATAAAAAAAAAGCTCGTGTAACATCAATGGTTTAATTATTTTTCTGAATGGGGACTAAAATGACATTATACTATTTCCTTCTAGGTGTATAACACAATGTGTAGAGTCTTTCCACGTCGCTTTGTTCTACCGCTCAATGTTGACAACACGACACCGTTCAAGCAGAACTTGAACACCCTGCCCAACAGTTCGGCTACTGCATTAAGGATCGGCAAGAAAAAGGTAGACTTCTTTCACGAGACTGCTTACCTTCACTTATCTTTAACTTTAAAGTACACAATCGCAGTGCTCGCAATCAACAAGATAAAAAGAATACACAAAAAGCATGCTCCAGCATTTCATATTATTTGTTCTGTTTCATTCATCAAACCTTCTGTACCCATGAGGATCTCCATGGGGAGGACCTTCATGAGTACGGTGGTCTTGAGTTTCCTCAGATCAACTACAGCAAGTACAACACCCGCCCCTACCGCTACTTCTATGGCTGTGGCTTCAGACACCTTGTAGGGGACACACTGATTAAGATGGATCTTCAGGGTAAACACATGAAGGTGGGTAAAATTGACTTATTTGCCTCTTCCACTGTTTTTCCGAGACAGTATCATGGCAACGTGACAATTTGATCTTACACACATACAAAATCAGTTAAACCGTTCAATTCTTTCTTTTTGTTTTAATGGTTTCATACCGTTTAATCTATTTTTTCCACAAAGGTCTGGGAACAACCTGGTCTATACCCCTCAGAACCTGTCTTCATACCCACCCCAGATGCCACAGAGGAAGATGATGGTGTCATATTGTCTGTGGTTATCACTCCAAATAAGGTTGGTCCAGTTTAGTAAAATTTCGCAGGGAAAAACATTGATCAGTTCTTAAATAAGAAAATCCCATAATCATTTAGTACCAAGCTACTTCACTTTAAGTCACATTTATTTGTAGTTCAAAATGTGTAAATCTTGTTAAATGTTGGCTTAGTACAAGTTTCTTCTAACACACTAAAAATCCATTTTAATTACTCGTAGAAATTATATAGGCACATGTTCATACATTTTTTTTTTTTTATAGAAAATGTCAAATTAGTATCCTTTTTCGTTTATTGTTTTCAGGACAAGAGTACTTTCCTCTTGGCTTTGGATGCCAAGACATTCGAGGAACTGGGTAGGGCTGAGGTGCCAGTTAATATCCCGTACGGCTTCCATGGAACATTCAAAGCCACAGCATAGCCATTTAACCATTTGATGCTTCATAGTATTTGTGTTTCACACTACACTACAAACTATATCTATGACTAAATAGAAATGCAATAGTTTATTTGAAATATTGTAATATAAACTTTTTTTTTGTCTGTATGTGCCTTACGATTGGCTTGCAAGCAGTTCAGTGTCTCCCCTGTACCTTACCCAAAGTCAGCAAGGACACGCTCATTAATGAAACAAATAACATTGTTTCTTCTTCATTAAGTTTTTTTTTTTTTTTCATATTTCGCTTCTTGTTTGTAAACCTGCACTGTGTGCTTGTTTTTTTATTATTAAATAAACAAATCAATGTATTGCCAAAGTCTATAAGCTACTGTATTTATTCTGGGGTTTAGCCAAATGGCAGGCACGTTCAATCATAAAATATAAGTACAGGACATTCTTGTTAACAATTTGCCAACAAAAGTTTGTCTCCGCCTTGTGGTGAGGTGATATTTTTGGGATAAACTCTTGACAAATTGAGTCGTTTTAACATTTGACATGGAAAATTCAAAGGCAAAAGTGAGTTCTCTTCAAACATAACATAACAAAATAATATTACAATCATTGCTGTCACGGAGTTATTGTTGCAAATGACAGTGCAAGCAAGTCAAATTAAATAGTAAAGATGTATTAGTGTAAGCGACTAGTCACACAAATGCCACGTACTATATCAACTTTACTGTCATGTGAACTTCAGGAGTGAATTAGGATCCAGGAACAATAAATGATAAAGCTATCATATTTCTCTGTAAAAGGAAACATTGCAAGTATATAGTTCATACAAATTAATCTTACAATTGCTCCGAAATCTGAACCAACGTTTTCTTCAGCTGATTCTTTTTCTCTTTTAGAAGGGATTCATGGTTTCGAGCTTCTTGCAAAAGGCTTTCCAGCTCCTTCCTTTGAGCGGTATCCACTGTTGCTTTCTCACTGAAATAATCCATAAAGAGTTTACTAGCATGTAGTATGACCAGGTAAATTATAAGACTAGGAATATTTTATGGTGACTTTGTTGATATAAAATTGTATGGTGTGGTTATCTAAGAAAACGATTGTTGGTTTTCTGATTCATTGCAGTGGTAACAGACCGACATGAACTGGGGAGAAAGCACAATTGTTATTAATGACATTGACCTTTTTTACATTATCTGATGCATCTGCCATCTGTTTTCCACTTGTTATGAGCAATGTTATGATTTAAATAATAGAAACAGGATAAGTGCTGCAGTGCAAAAATAATGAAGAGGTGGCAAGATGTTTACTGTGATTCCCAACCACTGATAAAGTGCTATGAGATATTAATAGGTGTGCTGCAGGAAACTGTCCAGTTTCACTTAACAGGTCTGAAAATTGTGGTTATTTTCTTTATTTATGCCTCTTACGAGTGACGGGCAGAACAATTTAACGTTCTTCCACTAGATGGCAGAAGATGCATCAATATGGTTAGTGTTGCCACCTGTTAGCATACAACTAAATATCTCAATTTGGTGATATGCCTTGAGATTATAAATAAGTAAAAATAAAAATAAATAAATAAAACAATTGCTTAAATGACCTACCGTAACATATTAGCAAACTTAGAAAAAATAATCTTGATATCTTCAACTGCACCTGCAACAAGCAAAACAATAAATGACAGCTAAAGAAGGAAGGTAGGTGAGGTTGACTAGTGTCATGTTCCTGGCTCCAATTGTGTCATTTTGTTGGTTACCCAGACGACAAAGATTGTTTTGCATTTTTTATCTTGCCATTTTTTTTATGTAGTATATCATCCTGGGTCCAGTTACCAAATAACAAGTATAACCTGATGAAAATCTCATGAGATCTTTCAGAATGAATTCACATTAACGTCAAACTGTTATTGCAAGGTCTTATGTTACATATATTGTACCTCCATTTTGTGAGTCCTGTCTCATAAAATACCTGATGATAAACTATAGTTTGTACAAATTTCATACCTGCGGTTTCAAGTGAATCCACTGAAGTTGCAGATTTGGAATGACGTTTCATCTTTGCTTGTGATGATTTGTCTACATTTCCACAAGTTTGTTCCATCTGGTTCAAATAAATGAAAGCCTTTTCTACTAAAAAGTTTCATCCATTCAATGAAGCAGTTCCACTTACCTCTTGACTTGTCGTGTATTTATGTCCTGTACTGTGTTTTGTTCCTTTTTGTGACATTTTACTGTAAGTTAATAATACATGTTATAATTTGACATTAGCACAACCTCACACGTTAGACTGAAAGCTAAACTTCATTCCACTACCTTGAATAGTTAGTTAACTTTGAAGGACTTCAACTCCATGTAATTTACATGGTTAATATGACAAGGCAAAATATCTAGTAAATTATTAATAGTCATATACACAGCCTACTGTCGAATGTGTCAATTAACCTACACATTTATTACACATAAAGATGTTGTGCCTATGGATAAATGCCAAGCTAACAGGCTTCCAACTTTAGTACCCTTAAAATTGTTTTTTGTACTTACAAAAGATGTGCAAATGTTTTGGTCGAACATTTATTAGTAGTTCCTGAGAGACTTGAATATTCTCGCTTAGTTAGCTTACTAGTTTCTATGTCGTTATCCATTCCTTGCACACACACTCACACGAATGTTATATTTTACTTAAATTGAGGTATCCACTCACCTATGTGGCCTTCAAAGCACCTCGAAAATGTTACATTCGCACCTAGATATATTTTCTGAGAAATGGAATCCGTTGGTTTACAGTACATGATTCACACAACACCTATAATGTACCATCATAAATGTATTGAATTTATTGTCAACGTTTAATTTCTTCCATTTGATGTTGAAATTTAATTTACAAGTGCTAGTACAAGTATATAGCTGCGGACTGACAGACCCAAAAGGCCTTTTGAATTTTTTTTTTAATAATAAAATAAATATAGCACTCACACCATCAGTTATCTTATTCTTAAAGGTATGAATTAAATCAAGGGCAGAAAACTCTGCAAGGCGCCAATGAAGTTCATTCAGTAATACTTGATGATCTGAAAACAGATAATTACGGAAAATCTAATAAACTAGATACCTTTTGATAACATTTTTATGTTAGTATTAAAAAAAAAAAAAGGATTCTCCATACAAGTGTTATAGGGTGATGCACAAAAAACAACAAGAGGTTTGACCACGGATCATGAGGCATATTCATATTATTCATTATTAGGAGCAAAAATGAAAGCAAAACGCACTACATACGGTATATCAATAAGCTTGAGAAGCTGGATGTTTCAAAATTCCCACAGTATATGAATGCAACACCAGGCCCATCGCAGCCTCTAGAAGGAGCTCTTTGCGCTTACCTAACCTGAAAACCAAACATACACAAACATGGCGTTACCACAAGCAGACAGGATGCTGTGTCCTCTTCGGCGTTCGCTTTACATCATCATCTTATGGCTTGTAGGAATACATTCGTCAACACTCCATCTTCACAATGACGAGCGCTTCATACCACCCCAACACAGAGGATATTTTACAGTAGATTCAAATCAGGATTTAGCAGATGCAGATGGAGGGGGCAACGCGACTTCAGCTCTACGACTGGCCGCTCTTGGTGCTGCTGAAGGCGGCTCGGACTACGGCACCCTTCCGCCAAAGCGTTACCGCCGGAGCGCTAGTGAATCAACCATGCCGAAGGTGTACGGCCAGGTATTGAGCTGCATCCCAGTGGTGCTTTTCGAGTAACACCTTTCACGATCAGCGCAACCTTCAATGGTCCTGACTTGTCACACTTTAAAGAAAACATTCAAGCCCATCTAAGTCATAAAATGGTGTGATTGTATATGCACCGAATTCAGAAGTAGGTTTAAATGCAGGCTGAGTTGCCAAGGGCGTAAAACGACCCAGTTGCGATCACAGCCGAAGACACCGCGATCCTGCTGTTTTTCTAATGTCCCCGTGTGCAACTCTTAACCTGCGTTTACCTCGTCACGTATTGTCTTGATAGCAAGCTAGCTGCAAAAATCTGATTTGCAACAATAAGGGCATTTTCTGGCAGAAGCGATTCATAATCAATTTCCATCAAACATATGATTTTGAATGATATTCATGCCTATTTGACAGCCTCTCTTTGTGAAAGTAATACCGGTGCTTGGAGATAAGGAGTTCTCATCAACAAGGAATACATAATGAGATATCTTGAGTGGAAATGTTTCCTTAGACTAAAGGTCGACTGTCACTCGCCTTGACAAACTCAAACTAAAAAAAAAAGCATGCCGTAATGACAAACAGTGAAATGAATGTGTTGTTTATATATGTAAATATTGTTTCCTTCCTTCCTTCCTTCCTTCCTTCCTTCCTTCCTTCCTTCCTTCCTTCCTTCCTTCCTTCCTTCCTTCCTTCCTTCCTTCCTTCCTTCCTTCCTTCCTTCCTTCCTTCCTTCCTTCCTTCCTTCCTTCCTTCCTTCCTTCCTTCCTTCCTTCCTTCCTCCCTCCCTCCCTCCCTCCCGTCCTTCCTTCCTTCCTTCCTTCCTCCCTTTTTTCCATCCTTCCTTCCTTCCTTTTTTCCATCCTTCCTTTTTTCCATCCTTCCTTCCTTCCTTCCTTCCTTCCTTCCTTCCTTCCTTCCTTCCTTCCTTCTTTCCTTCCTTCCTTCCTTCCTTCCTTCCTTCCTTCCTTCCTTTTTTCCTTCCTTCCTTCCTTCCTTCCTTCCTTCCTTCCTTCCTTCCTTCCAAGTGAACGCTACATTTGATGGGTTGTATTTGTTGCTGCAATACATACATCACATCGAAAACAATGATGATTGTAGTGATTCATTTTTTAATTTTACATTTGTTTGAACAAATATTCTCATTTACGCATATTGATCTCATCACATATGAATGATGAAGTCAACTGCACATGCCAACACATTTATCTCTGTCTGGTTGAAGATGTTTTTTGAGGAACCTGCTTCGGGCTCTAGTTTCATTATAGAGCGTGTAGTTGTATTTTAAAGTAGTGTTGTTCCTTTAAATAGATTTCATCAGTTGTCTAACACTGACCAAGCCAGTTTTGAGAAGTGTCACAGTAATTTACGGAAGCATTAGTTCTCTAGTTTGTGACTTGCCGTTTATTACAATAGTCCTTATATCCCTGCATGCATTGTTAGTTTAGAAACACTGCAAAGCTTCCTGGTATTTTGTCTTGTTTTTTTTTTTATAGGTACACTTGTGATAAGAATGGTATCAAGTAGCATTTCAAATGAATGCCAAGTGCATGAGTTTCTGGTAAGGAAGTTGTCAACAGTGACAGAACAAGTCTAGGAACATGTTGACTCAATGATGAATGCACAATGCAGTTTCTGTCATTGTTTGCATGTAGGAATGATTATAAAACATGTTTCCAGTGTTTTATATCCTTTTATTGAGTTTGCAAGATAATTTGGGTTGAAATTGCACGAGGCCATTTTTCTAAATTGTTTATACAAAATATTCAAAAGAAAAGTAAACTTTGCTCTAATTGTTTTTCTGTTCTTATTAATTTGATATGGAAAGCAACTCTCCGCTGATTGGTATGTTCCAAATATTTGGGCGTACTGTGTCTCTTCATTGTGTTGGCTCCATTGAAATTTAGCGGGCTGTTGGTGCAATTGTTAGCGCTGAACAATTAATGGCATTTATAATGTAATTTCAATTTGACAAAACATTATTTTCCTCGTCTCAAAAGCTGTGATCTAAATCTTCATTGAGACGCAAAGCAGAGGTTGAGGGGGGGAGCGAGGGTGTTTGTAGACAGACAGCTAACAAAAGCCAAGTATTTAACATATTTCATCATTTTTTCGCCTTGCGGGGTTTAAAAAAAAAATAAACTTGACTGAAAATTAAAAGTACTAACTCCAAGTGATGTGTCAGTGATCAACGTTGACAGAAATACAAACGAGTCTTTTTGCTTACACTCTGAATTCATTACCATCTGGTGTTATCAAAAATCATAATCGATTATTGATGAATTAACTAATCGTTACACCTCTAAAAATATGCAATCAAAGCAATAATGGACCTATAAAGCCCACCGGAATAATTGTGTTGACCAATACACTACACATTTTACAACCTTTTATCTGCACAAAGGTTAAAGTTATTATCTTCTCCGATTCACAGATTATCGCCACTGATTCAAATAATAAATATAGGATCAATTAGACTGAGCATACAGCAGAGGGAAATTACTCTGGTTAGCCATCATCAGTCAATGAGGCTCTGGGGGGAGTTTGGTTAGCATCGCATTTTATTGCTCTGAAAGATGCTCATGTATAAAATTGCTCATTTGAAAAATTAAGACAAGATTGGCTAAATTGGCGGGCTTTGTAACTGTGGCATTTTTTCTACTGCAAAAATAATGATTTTTTTTCATATTGTCACATTTATAAATTTTAACAGTTGCAGCATATGACATATCAAATGTGTTAGGAAGAGGCAAAATTTGAAGCCAACGACCTCTTGACTGTGAGGGGGATGACAGTTGCTAAGCATATATTAAGAGGCAGTGAAACCCACTCATTAACCAGATGAATAAGAAAGCCAGGGAGGAATTTTAATGCATTGACGAGACAAAGATGAACCTTTATGAGAACGAAAGGTTAAGGTTTTGGAAAAGAAAGGATTTGCACACAATCATATGCACTTATTGTGCTTGGTGGTATGTAAATAAAATATATGAGCTCTTTTTCCCCAACAAAAATCCAGTTCTAGATTTTTATTACATTCACCACCATCACTAATAGAAAAAGTAAATAATATTCAAAACAAGATTGTTTTTTTTTCTGTTTTTCTTAGTCCTACAAATTGCTAAACAGTTTTTGTTTTTTGCAAAGTCGATAAGAGACCCAATTTTCATCAAAATAATGCGTATTTGTCGAAAAAGGGAATCCTGATATTTGCACCTAACGACAGAAAGCAGAGCAAAGGATGTGTTGCCTGCCAGTCCGACAGAGATGATGTCATTGCTTGAAGCTGACTGTGCTGCCATTGGGCTCTTGGCCACGTTGCACCCCCCCTTCCTTTCACTCTTGTTGAATAATGGAGAGCTTTGAGCTGAAGAGAAGGGAGGTTGGTAGGGGAGTGCAGACTAAATGCCTGTTGTATTCCCATGTCCTGTAGTACCAGACGCAGAGCCTCACTACTGACAGTACTAATGTGATGCTAACTTCTTGTAAAACTATGGAAAGCATAGCAGATGGAATTTAGACTTCTCGATGTGCAAAAGAAATAAAAAATCCCAAAGTTAACTTGTGTGTGTGTGAAGAGAATATTTAAATTTTAAAATATTTATGGATAACATTTAAGTTTCAGCTTTGGTGATAAATCAGCTTAGAATTAAATTGCAATGAAACAAGTACTATACATGAGCTTATATTTAAACAGGGAGGCAATTCATCCGCTTTTGATGATAAGCTGCTGTCTTACTCGATCAAATTGGGCTAACAGGATTGTGTTTAGTTTGTTTAACTGTGTTCGTGCTGATATTCTCATGTTAAGTGTTAATCTTTTGCAAACGCACAACACTGCACTGTCGGACTTTAAGTCATCCATATTTACGACATGCCATGACCTGCCATTCATTGTATTTGGTGAGCTCTAAATAAAATAAAGTCAAAATGGTAACCAGGTTTTATTTACAGGCATGAGAGCCTGAGTTGGGAAAAGGCAAATGAACATGAAACAAAAAAAAAAGGTCTCTTGTAAAAATGCTTCAGTCCAATAAGATTTATACTGTCTATTGAGAAAACGTGTCAATTACAAAATATAAGGAACATGTAAAAGGTGCCCCATTTTCACTGCTGAAGTCTCCCTTGGTTTGAACTTTGGCTACCCAAATGTGAGGCAGTATCTCAATGGAAAAACGAATTGTCATCTTGAAGGTTATATGAATGCAGAATATATTCTTTTCTTACAGTGGCAACGTAAAATGGCTGACCTATAGGTTCAACCCCAAGGAGCCTATTGTTAGTCCAACAGTATGTTATTTTATTGGCAAGAAGTATTGTTGCAACTGAAGAATAATCTGCCTAACACACATTCCTGAACTTTTGTGGCAAATGTCTTTACCGTTGTTACTTTGGCCTTTTTAAGTATTTCATTTCACACAATACAGGCAGAAACAAAAAAAATAGAATCCAAAAACGATACAAATATTTGACTCTAATTAATTTTGCATAGCCATAAATATTTTAGCTCAAACATTCAGCATGCAATCAATCCAAATGTTAGGGTGTCTTTTAAAAGTATCACATTTGGACTCAAATTCACTGATACTCATCTTGTTTTCACCACTATTTGTTCTGCAGGCCAGCTTGAATGACTCCCATAACCAAATGGTTGTCCACTGGGCTGGAGAAAAGAGCAATGTCATTGTGGCCTTGGCTCGAGACAGCGTTGGAGCTGTTGGACCCAGAACCAGCTCGGTAAGTTCAACACGTACCACATGAGTGAAATGTGTCAAACTTGCACAATCGAGATTTGACTATAGATTTAGTATACTTTCTGGTATAACTCTTTTCCATGATTAACCTCCCTGTTTTGTCAATTGATTCATCAGAGCGTGTTAAACTCTTTTTCCAAACCGGTTTGTCATGTTTCATATGATATGATTGTCGAGCGAGACTTAAATACACAATCTGCAGCATTCACCAGTCACACCCAAACGAATAAGACATGACACCGTACAATAATTGAAGAGCTTGCATGCTTTCTCACGTCATCCCTGAGTTAACAATTTGCTTGCTGTTCACTTCACCTACTGAGAAATCGATTGAAATTTGGGAAGGCATCTTAAAGCTGTAATCAAGCGGATATTTTGGGATTCGCTAAACAGCTTTATCACAAAAATCTTGATTTTATATTCATTGAAGCAGGGGTTCCCCAAACTATTTCCTGTGAGGGCCACATAACCTTTCTGATGGGGGGCAGGGTCCGTTTAAACCAGGGGTGGCCAACCGGTCAGAGACTAAGAGCCACATTTCTTTACTGTGTACCGCAAAGAGCCACACTTTTTGGAGACCTATGCTTGAATGAGTCTCTTAAAATCTGCTTTCTAGACAAATCTTTTGAATTTGAATTTTTGTAGACGATATAAGGCTGCTGATGTTACTGATTTAATGTGGCTGTTAAAATTCAGGTCCAAGTAAAAAATTACCCTTAGGCTTCTAACTTGAGATTAAGATTCAGAGTGAGTCTCAAGGTGACCGCTAACACAATTGACAGCCACAAGTGGCTAAACAGTGGGATATTACTATGTCTTATTTTTCTGTGCTCTAGTGTCAGTTCAGTTTAGTTCATTATTGAGGGTGCCACTTTTGTCAGGATGATTTAAGCGGCGTGCATGGCATAAGAAATTTGGAAACGTTTTTTTTAATGCATCTAAGTTTTCAGAAAATATTCAGCTACTAATGATCTGTTTCTGCTTTGAATCCAGGTCTATGTGTCCTATGACTACGGGTCCACCTTCACACTTGTCTCTGCAAAATTCCAGTTGTCTGACGCCAAGGTCAAGAATGGCAGCACACAGATCATCTCTCAGTTTTACCACAGTCCTGCAGATAACAAGAGGGTAAGTAGATTCTTATTTCTTGTATGACCGCATGCCCTAGTGAACACAATTAGGCCAGTATTTCATTGATAGAATGTTTCTGTCCAACTGACACCCTGCAGTAAAAATGTTGGAGATTTCTAAGCTATCGTTCAAATTTTGAGCTGTCGGTCTGTAAATTGCTCAGAGGGAGATTTTTGTTTTTGACTCGCACAAAAGTCTAACCTCAATCCCATCAGAAACCTTCTGGCTAAAAAAATAACAGTGAGCTAGGACCTCTCATTTAACAGCAGTGTACAGTGACCTCTGACCTCACAAATGTTTTTCATGGATAGACTAAAATTCCTCACTGGGACAGTCCAAAACTACGTGGAACGTCTTCGTCCATAAAGAGCATATGCTATAGCTGTAAAAATATTATCTTGCTTGCTATTTGATCCTATTTTCATTTCCCTTTTGACATTAATAGTGAATGACTGACTAAGCCAGTTTAAACATTGTAGGATAATGTGCATGGATTTAATATGTTAACTATTGTACATGGTGCATTGCAAAGAATCAAAATAAGTTCAAACTGATTTTATATGAAGTCAATTTAAAACAGTTAGTGGGAAACCGTGTGATTCCTTGTGTTTCAGTACCTCTTTGTAGACTCCACCAACAATTACCTGTGGAACACCTTTGACTTCTGCAAGAGTGTGCAAGGTTTCTCGCTGCCATTCAAACCAACAGACGTGTTGATCCACAGCACAATGCCCAACCTGGTGCTCGGGTATGATAGCTCTCATCCAAACAAGCAGGTAAAGAATGGTAGACACCCTCTGTCTATACTACATTTAGTCAAATTAATATTAAACTTGGAAAGGTTGTAATTTTCTTTGTTCCGTTCTTTTTAAATCAGTCAAACCAAAGAGAGTAGCATTTCATTTTAGTTTTGTTGTATTAGTTGATGGACTCCTAACATCTGCACATCGGGTGAGGAAAAATCACAGCGTGTACAATTGTGTACAAAAAAATGCATTGTGGAAAAAATATTTAATCATTCCAGGATTTAGTGTGAAACACTTCAACAACATGGAAATAGTATTGTTGCAGAGGCAATCCGTGAGATAAATAAAAGCTTATCATGGATTTAAGTTTGTTTGTCAGAGTGCCTTTGGTTCTCCGCATTCTCACTGGCCTCATTGAAAATGAAGTCATCAGTATCATCAGTACCTTGCAACATGTACGTAAACATGGGAGTGTTTTATGGCGAGCCTTTATTTCCTTCATTGGTAGTGTGTGCAGTTTGGAAAGGCCTTAAACAGATTTGATGAGATGTCAGTCCAGATCCTTAAAATACTACAACACAGTTATTACCTACAAAAATGAAATGTATACATTCTAATATACATATCTAATATGTAATTATATATTATATATATATATATATATATATATATATAAAAAATACGACATTCATCTACATGCATTTGTTGTCGCTGGGTATTCAAAACAGACCATGCATATAAAGCTGATTTTATTTTCCCTCCACAAGAATGCTGACAATACAATTTTCGATGAACTAACACACGTGTGGAATTGTATGATTGTTATTTCGTTTCTTATAAGATGTTCACATATTTATGAGCCCCTGACTAATGGCTGTACACACATTTTGGTTTTAAATGACTGTTTCCATTGACTGTTTTTTTTTTTTTTATGTCGTAATCATGAATCTGTTTTGCCTAACATGGATAATGGAAACCCTAAGCACAAATTATTGCTTGCTATATGGAAGCTCAAATTTCTTTCTTCTTGAGTTCATGCAGCTAAATAGAAGCTACTAAATAATTCTCCACCGCTTACATGTGCAAAGACAAAATGAAGGAATGAGCATGACCTACATTTTTTAAATGCACCCCCCCCCCCCTCTTCTTCTCTATCCTCTCTTCTCTCATAGCTGTGGAAGTCAGATGACTTTGGGGAGACCTGGGTGTTGATCCAAGAGCATGTGAAGACCTACTTTTGGTAAGTTAACATTCGTATGAGCACGATCCAAGGACAGCCTGTCGGGCACTGAGATGAGTCAAAACAATGAACAAATACCCTGTAGTATGTTTTCCTTCCAAATAAATTGACTGGGAAATATTGGCTGCATAAGCTTATGGTTTTACTAAATGTAAGAAACGGTGTGCATTGTCGCTAGATATCAGAGATGTGACCAAAATAGTCAACAGTCTGTTCACCACATGACTGAGGCTTGAGCACATAAATAAGATCTTAAACATGATTTGAATTATTTTACGGAAATAATAGTTTCAGTTGAATTACATTGTATGGTTATCATATTATCATATTTCCAGAAGAGAAGGCAAGGCTTAATGATTTGAGTGGGCTGAAAGTTTCATGTTTATACTTTTGTCCCTCTTATGAATGTTTTATCTGTTAGATATTAAAGTACGTGTTCATTTTCGAGAAATGTCATTTTTGTGGCCTTGGTGTTCTATAAAACTGAATAATATTTACTCGGCGGTCACATGCTTTTTTCCATCCCTATCATTGGTCAACTGAGCTCGTGGATGAGTAAGTAAAGACCTTTACTGAACAAAGGACTTAATGAAATGCTGAATATTTTAATTTATTTGGTCAGATAATTTCCTAATGCAGGTTTAAAATAGTGTGGATCAATAAACTAAGGTTGTAAAATTAAATTGAAAATTGCAACTTGACTGCAAAATGGAACATTTTAGCCAATATAAGACAATCCAAACTAAATTGCAACTTGACCGCAAAATGTCACTGATTGCCATTGTAAAATTTTAGCCAGTTAAAGACAATCAGCAAAAAACGTACAGTACAGTGGGCTTCTAATTTGATGTATTTTCCCACTTTAATTGACCAGTTTTCAAAGATATTAAAGTGTGGTCCAATATACCAAAAAAAAAAAGTACTCCTTGTTAGTGAGCAAGAATATCTTCTGTCTACTTACAGTGGGTAGCGTCCCTGACCTCGGACAAAAGGGACTGGGGATCAAATCCTGGTTGAGGTGAACGATAGCATCCATTTCGGTCCCTCGGCAAGACATTTCTTTCAAGACCCTTAGAGTTCATTCATTCAAAGTAGGGGACATAGAGAGTGAGCAAATAGTCTGACATGCACTTTGGTTAAAGCGGGGTCCATAAGTTGAGCATGAATCTTGGACTAAAAGCCACACTTGCAGAGACAGTGCTCCCTCTGTTAAGCTTTTGAGTTTCAGAAGTAAAACACAGTGTTTGGGAGGCTTAATATAAGACACAGTCAAGCAGTTGAAATGGTTTGTTTTTTAAGATTTAAACCAGTTCTATATATATTTTTTTTTCGTTAGTCCATTTTGTGTCACCATTATGGTGAAATCTTTTAAGTCAATACAATATGCACTAGGGCACTGGTCAACTTATATATATTTTTTGGAGACATGTACAGTTAACCAGAGATGGAGGCTTCAGTTTTCAGTTAATGTTTGGTGGCTTCTGATGTGACTTGGCAAAAGCAAAAACTTGACTTGCCTTGGTGATGTGTTATCCTCTTTCAACGTGCAATATCTCCATTCTCCTCTGTAGGGGCGTTGAGCCTTACGACCCCCCCACAACAGTGCTGGTCCAGAGGCATGAGCCCCAGGGTGTCTCCATCATACTCAGCAGTACTGACTTCTTCCAGAGTGAACAGAACCGCAAAGTGATCTTGGAACATGTTGACAGCTTCCAGCTCAGGGAAAAGTACATGTTTGCCACCACCGCAAGGGTAAGATAACTCCATTTCAGTCACTGTCTTCTGTTTTGGCACGGGTATTGTCACATATTCACTGACCTGAACCATTGTTGTTTGTATAGAGATGGGCTGCAAAACATCCTCCAGGCACACATTTGCCCAGAAAGAATATTCAACAGTACAATCTTAATTAGTAAAGCCTATTTTTTGCTTGGCTTCTCTCGTGCAGAGCAAAGGAGAATTGGAATCTATCCCAGCAAACATTGGACTCACACGTGCAGAAAAAATAATAAAAATGCTAGTTGTTATTAGTTTTGAATTTCTAAGTAGGGCAGAAAATGTCCACACAGTTGCACGTTGTGAATGTATGATGAAGATTACAGAACAAAACAAAGCAGATTGAATATTAAAGGGAATTAATTTGGATTCTCATTTTTGGTGGGGAAAAATTAGGGTTGTAGAGAAAATAATGTTTCTCTGTAGCCAGCGAGCTAATTCCTCATTTTAATGTTGTACACGAATGACTTTGAGTAAATCATACAACAAGGCAATTGAAAGTACGCACAGTACTTCCTGCTGTTCTTGTTCTACATCTGCACGCATTCTCAAAGCTTGTTTTCATCCCAGCGTTGTTTTCACTTAACACATCGTGAACTGAAAGTAACAGAACCGCTTCAGAACAAATCATTATTTGTCAGTTGGTAATGTGGAACACATTGCCGGCCCTCAGTGTTTGTGTATTTGAAGACAGTGTGAGGCAGCAGGAAGAAAAAACAGATAGTGGAACAGATGGTGAAAATGATTTGGATCTCATCTCCTCTCTTGTTACCCAGGACAGATTTGCTGTCAATCTGGTGTGAGCTCAAGCACCCTGTAGCTGTAATGTTTTAGCAGTTGATTGGGGTGAGAGCGCGACTGTGAAGGATTTGTCCAATGTGACAGTAAATATTAGCTGCTGAGTTGGGCACCTTATGGGATAATGTCTTTGAATAAAGTGACTTTGAATACATTGAATGAAGATCATTCAAGTATTCTTTTTTTTTTTCTTCAGAAACTTTGCACATAGTTTTAGGTATGAATCGTTGCAATTTTTCCTTTTGAATATTATATTGACATTTTTATAATATATCCTTTATATTCGCGCTCAATTACTACAGCAGGGATTACCAACCTTTTTGAAGAGCTACCTCTTTAGTACCTACCGTATTTTCCGGACTATAAGGCGCACCTAAAAACCGAATATTTCTCTCATAAGCCATAAAAGTATTAATGCGCAGGGCTTCCAGGGTGACACATACTTCTGAAAAAAATTTGTTCAAATGAACTTTATTCTAATATCACTATTTTTTTTAATATGCTGAATTCTTTTTTTTTTTTCCATCAGAAATTGATTGGCATTGAACCGTTATCTGTTCAACTCTGGGTCTCCTACAACCGGCAACCAATGAAAGCTGCCCAATTTAGAACCCGACATCCAATCACAGTGAGTCTCTTTTTGTGTGGATGAAAGGAAATGATGCAGTACAAATGACATCCTATCCCCTCCTGACCATGAACTTTTCTTCACAATCGGTCCAAATAAATATTTTCCTCCCATTAACAGGAGTATTACATCGCTGATGCTTCTGAAGACCAAGTGTTTGTGTGTGTCAACCACTTGAACAATCTGACACACTTGTACATCTCAGACACACAGGGTGTTTCCTTTTCTCTCTCATTGGAGAATGTTCTATATTACAGTCCAGAGGGTTCCAGAAGCAACACGCTCATCAGGTATTCATATTCATTGGCCAATAAATATGTATGTATATAGAAACAAATATCTCAATCCACTTAACAGGAAGCACATCGAAAAATATAGCTCATAGATATCCAAACTGTTCTTGTATAACACATTTGAAATTGTATTGATTTGACTTTTTTTAAAATCCATAGATATTTTGCTAATGAGCCTTTTGCTGATCTACACCGCGTGGAGGGTCTCAGAGGCGTCTTCATCGCCACACTTGTCAATGGGACGGTCATTGAACGCAACATGCGGTCAGTCATTACGTTCGACAAGGGGGGGACATGGGAGTTGCTTCAGCCACCCACTGCTGACAGTCTGGGAGGGACTGTGGATTGCCAGGTACAACATCCATGACGGTTCACATCCTTAGACTGCACTTATATAAACTGGTGTGCATTGAGACAGACGTATTGTGACATGAACATTAAATTAAACATTCAAATCTCACTGTTGGATGGAGAAAGTTCGCCTTTCATGAAGCACCATCATTTCCCCCACCTCTCTTGTTTTCCTCTTCAGCTCAGTAAAGGTTGCTCGCTCCATCTGGCCCAGCGCTGGAGCCAACTATTAAATTTCCAACTCAGGAGAGTTCCTATTTTATCCAAGGAGTCTGCACCAGGTCTCATCATGGCGACAGGTATAATCCTTTGTATATATATCCATATTATCTTGTAATTCTTCAACCATTTTCTCTTTCTGCAATACAAATGATTCCGCGGCCCAATACAGGAAACTTGCAACATAAGCCAACCAGTTCAAACGCCTCTCATAGTAAATATTTGCTTCCTGTATTGCTTGAAACAGGAAATGTGGTTTGTACTTCCTCTCAAAAGGGCTTGAGACCTCTTCTGTGGCTTGGCCCTGTTTAAAATGTCATGCACTCAAGAATAAAAATATTATCATGATAGACATTATTTTGCGGGACTACTCTAAGGTAGATTTGACGTTGGTCGCAATTGGAATAATCTTTGCCTCTTTCCATCTGGGAGGATTTTGTTGATGGTCTTTGGTGTCCCCTTCGTCCAGACTGTCCCCCTAATTAAATTCCTACTAATTTGCACGATGGAAAAAAGGCTGTGCAGAGGAGAGACTGACATTTTCCGGCACGATTAATTTTATCTTTCTCAACCAGATAGGCTTACACTATTACTGCTAGAGTGCCTACACTAGAGAGGTCACACGCTGCAGTGACAGACTTACAAAACATTTTGAATAAACTTCTCATAACGTCCACAATTATTATCGTTTATTATATTGTATCGTCACTTCAGGACATTAAATGTGTAATTGTGGTCTGCTGTTATAACTATAGTTTTAAAATACACATTCTCCCAAGTATTGTTTTTGTTCCACAAAATAATTCAGTGTATGTAAAAAAAACGTTAAGCCTTAGAAACATAACTTAGTCTCGCATTGAATTAATAATAATAATAATAATAATACATAAAACCAAAATTACAACATCATCATTGGAGTTAGTATTTGAAAAACAATTTGTGATTTTTGTTTATTACTGAAAAGAAAACCAGAGAAAATGAACAAGTATTTGGTTCCGCAGAAGGAGGTATTGAATAATAACAAGAAAGACCCATTCAAATTGCATTGAAGTATTTGTCATTGAACTTTTGTCCTTCCCGTTTCTTATTTCAAATAGTATCTACATTCAGATACAGTACAATAATACATACAACCTCACATGGTATGAATTTCCATTAGCCATTTCTTCACACCACATTTGCGAGAAGTAGTTAAAATGCAATATGAGTAGATTACTCTTGATAAGTCATTATTCACTGAGAAACAAAGGCAATATGAGAAACAAAGACAGTATGTTAATGCTTGCCAGTTTCAATACTCTTGTTGGATTTGGCGCAAAGACCTGCTCTGAGGTGTCCCATTGCGTGAATTAAACCAAAAATGAACTGAATAAATCATATCGTAGAGTGTGATCATGCATTGACACAGAAAGAATCCAATGTGACCTTGGTAGAGGTCTAAAAAATGTTCTGTAGAACCTGGAAACTCCAAGTATGTATTACTTAAGAAACAAGTTAACTTAACAATTCGACAATAAGTAGGTCAAGTCACCAAGACTTCCTCAAATTGCACTTGGGCCATGTAACCGGTTAGGGAACTTCAGATGTTGACTACCGTCTAGTGTTTACCAAATAATTTTTATGATTTAGTCCTTTAATTTAAATGTACGTTATATATTCCTGATGACTGTTTATCTGAAGCACATGCGCTGTGAAAGTTTGGCCAATTTTTAATTTTTATTTGTCAATTAAAATGAAGGAAGAAGCTGGAGCACCAAGCATTCAAATTCCAAACCTCAGATAGAGCATTATAGAGCGTAGCATGATTTGGAAGTGGTTGTTAGTGAGAAAGAAAGCATTACATTTTCCTGAGGCGTCATCATGTGTACTCACTCCCCCTTCTGGCCAAACCGTTGTGTGTGTATTTTATGTTTTTGTTTCTGCTGTTATTACAGGATCTTATGGCAGCAATTTGGCCAACAAACCCAATGTGTATGTGTCAAGCAGCGCAGGAGCCCGCTGGCGGGAGGTTTGTTAAACTCTGACACAGTATATTAAAAAAAAAAAAAAAAAAAAAAAAAAAGCATCTTGAACTGCATGCCTGAACTTTCTTTGGGGTGAAGATTACCAAAAAGTGGGTTTTGTTCTTTGTAGGCAGTTTATTTCACAACAATTTTAAACACCCAATTTCCAGTTTACAACACATATTACTTTGTCTTCACAACAGTAAACAAAAAAGGTTTGCTTCTTTTTTATTTTATTTACTTGTTTATATTTATTACGGGTCTTACTTTTAGGCATTGGCAGGTCCTCATTTCTATACATGGGGAGACCATGGTGGTATTCTGATGGCTATTCCACAAGGAGACTCCTGTACTCATCTCAAGTAAGTCCAGTTTGTGTGTGTGAGTTATTAGGATGGACCTAGAGGCAAAATTGATTGTTTCCTCTGAATCTCCCTCGATGGTTTAATTACGCATATCTGTTCCAATAGAAACAATTAAAAGCACACAATGGGGGTAGCAATAGATAAACCACTAACTTGATCAATTTAATTAATTTAATTTCAATTTAATTTGATTACTCTGTAACCTGTTTTCATCTTTATGTATTCTTCAATTGAACTTTTATATTCTACCATTTGGGGTTCTGGTGGATGCTGCTGAGACAAATTCTAAATTTGTGCCTGCAGGTTCAGCACCAATGAGGGCGAGACGTGGACCGAATTTCAATTCTCTGATAGACAAGTGTATGTTTACCAGCTACTAACGGAGCCTGGGGAAAAAAGCACCATCTTCACCATTTTTGGATCCTACGCCCACCAAAGACATAGTTGGCTCATTCTGCAGGTCAACACCTCTGATGTTTTGGGTAGGTTGCACTGCAAAGGGAAAAGTTTCAACATTTGACGTTCTATGCGCTTAGCAGCATCAGCATAAAACACCTATTTCCGTATATATTTCTTTCTCACATTTATTTCTCACTAGGACTACATTTATTGTCAGAATTAAGTTGACTACAAGAATCGTTCCAAATCTTTGCCGGTATTTAAAAGATGATGTGAATCATTAACTGCGATAGTACTGGCGTCATATTTATTCCTTGGGGGAAATAAAAGTTAGTGTTTACGTACTTATCGGGGAAAAGTCGTATCACACTGAGGTTTGTTTGATATTTCCTCCCCCTCCTGTAGCTAAACGACAAAATCAAAATATTAGAATTATAGTGCATGGATACAAAGGATTCACACTGCTTCAGTTTCTAACTTGCGTCTCATCTAATAATGCATATTTGTTTGCCCCCGTCAATATTCTACGCACCATGATAACTTTACAGTTTTTTGTCTTCCGTAGTTTTGCAAATAAATAAATGGACCACCACCATTTTCTTTTGTCCAGGTGTTCCATGTGCTGAGGCTGACTACAAGCATTGGTCCCCTTCAGATGATCACGGCAACGAATGTCTTTTGGGCAGGGAGATAACATTTAAAAGACGAATACCACATGCTACATGTTTCAACGGCGAGGACTTTGACCGCCCGGTCACTATGTCAAACTGCTCCTGCTCCCGTCAGGACTATGAATGGTGAGATCTCATGACTTATGACATTTACACACCAACAGCAAACATGTTTCAGTGTAGGAATGAATTATATTTGAAGAATAAAAAACAAGTCCTCAATTCAGAAGCTTTATAATAACATACTTTGACTAGATGCTGCTTTAATCCTGCAAATACAAATTTGTTTATCTCTATTGCTCAAGTTTGCCACATTTGAATGAGTTTATTTTTTCCCCAAGTACAAAGCTGTTGGGACCAATTTCTTTTATTGTATGGGTATGTGTCTTCATTAGGATCCCAAACATTCTTTATTGCAAGTGAGACCAAGAACAGTGCCCACTCATTTAAATATTTCATTGACTATCAATGTCTGGGAGAATGTTCTTGGTGAGCTGATTCATCACTCCTGGAGCTTCCATCCCGGCTATAATAATGAGTCAGTTTCAAATTGCGTGTTAAAAAGAGGACAGATAATAAGCAAGTCTCGCCTCTTCATCCTCTTGGCAGTGACTACGGCTTCAAGCTGAGTGAAGACTTGGCCCTGCAAGTGTGCATACCTGATCCAGAGTTTTCTGGTAACCTCCATGCTCCTCCTGTTCCATGTCCTGTTGGCACCACCTACCGCCACAGCAAAGGGTGAGGTGGAATAAAGACCTAACCCAATTATCTTTACATTGGGCTTCAGTAAAGATAAAAAACATGAATTGACTGAAAATTCCATTCGCTGTCCTGCCACAGATACAGAAAGGTACCGGGGGACAGTTGCCGTGGTGGCGACGTTGAAGCCAGACTGGATGGAGAGATGCTACCTTGTCCTGTTGGAGGTAATTGCATCTTCAATTTTCCTTTTGAGAATGAATTATATTGCCCTGCAATTGCTTGGTAATCAATCAAGGGGATACACTGATCGCTACATCCCAGTGTTGTCAAGGATAGACTCTAGCTCAGAGGTCCCCAATGGAGTGTGCATGGGCACCAGGTTGCCCCCAAGGACCACATGAGAAGCCTGCTTGTTCTAAAAATACCTCACCAGTGCACAACTCAGAACAAAAACACCTAATAAATCAATTTCCCTCGATTATAGGAATTTTGAGATCGTCTGGAGCCAAAATCGTAATCATGATTACAATTCGATAAATTGAGCAACTAATCGACCCTAATTTCAATTCACTCTATCCAACTCTTATCATTCATCAATGTATTTTATGTTCATACAGAAAGTAACGAGTTCATCCTGTATGCTGTGAGGAACTCTATCCATCGCTTTGACCTGGCCACTGGTACTGACCAGGTCCTCCCTCTGATGGGTCTAAAGGAGGCCGTGGCTCTGGACTTTGACTACGATAAGAACTGCCTCTACTGGGCTGACATCTTCCTGGATACCATACAGGTTTGAGTGCCGTGCCTCGATGACACAGTTAATTAACAGACATACAATTAGGGATTACAGGCGTTGTCAATGTCCCAAATCTCAATCTTTTTTAAACCTTCAGGGACTATACCCACACATCTAAGAAACCTGATATTTTCGAAAGACATCCAAGCTTACCATACTTTTCTTATCTATTCTATGTGATCGAAAATCCCTGATGTAGCTGGTTTCAAAGTGAGGACTATTTTAGGATGATCAAATTCACTGTGTTTAAAACACATGTGAAAGGTTTGCTGTCATCAAATCACAGTTTTGTTATGTTTTCTCATGTTGTTTTATTGTAAGGTATCTTGGAATAATTCTTCGGAAGTTCATGGTTAACTTGTATCTTCTATTGCAGCGTCTCTGTCTGAATGGAAGCACAGGTCAGGAGATTATAGTAAGGAAAGACCTGCAAAATGTGGAGGCCTTGGCTTTTGACCCCATCAGCAGATTGCTCTATTGGGTTGATGCCGGTGCACAGAGAATTGAGGTACACAATATGTATAGAAATTTCTACATTATAAGGTTGTATAATGTCTATTTGAAAATGGGAAACGGTTATGGTAAAGAAAAAAAAAGTGCACAAAATCAAAAAATACGAATACTGACTGCATGTAAACGTAGTCACTCACTCAGCCTTATAAAAAAAAAAAATTAAATGCTGTTTAAGGTTTCCAATCCTGATGGGGATTTCCGGACCACCCTCCTTAACTCCTCCGTCCTGGAACATCCACGAGCTCTTATTCTCCTGCCTGAAGCGGGGTAAACATCTTACGCCACACACACAAGCGAGGCGCCTCTTTATTTCTAAGGCCAAAATCAGTACAGTATCTGAAACAACACCAAAATGGAAAACAGCTTTTGTTTGTGTTAGGCTCCGTTTATTATAATTCATTGAATTCTTCAGCAATTTTGACGCCAAATTTTGGGTTGTTACTAACATAAAACATTCAGCCATGATGCAAGCCACATGCCAATATATAATCGGGGCTTCAATAAGTTTGTAACAACGGGGGCCTGCTTGCTATATGCTATCATTGCCTAGCCTCGGTTTAAAATAAGTTTGAAAGGTGGCTGTATATATACACAAAGAACTTATATGTGATTGTAGATAAATGATATTTAATTCATTTTGTATCATCTCACAGTTTGATGTTCTGGACTGACTGGGGAGACACAGCAGCAGGGATTTACCGTGGTGCAATGGATGGAACCAATGTGTCCTCAATTGCATCAGAGGGCGTCCGCTGGCCCAACGGAATTACCGCTGATGATCACTGGCTGTACTGGACTGAGGCCTTCAGTGACCGCATCGAGAGGGCTGACTTCAATGGAGGCCAACGACACATTCTCTTTGAGGAGTTGCCCCACCCATATGCCATCGCTGTCTTCAAGGTGAGTACTTTTCCATTTTAGCTTCACTGTTTTTAAATGAGTATGCCAATGCTTTGAGAATATTTTCACAAACTTGCTTGCAGAATGACTTGTATTGGGACGACTGGTCCAGAATGGGCATCTTCAAAGCTCCGAAAAGTGGTGGCCAGAGTAATGAGCTAATTGTTGGCCGACTGACTGGTGTCATGGACCTCAAGATTTTTTATAAAGGCAAGAACAGAGGTGAGATACATGTCTGTCTAACACACGTATGCAAAAAATTGCCATACTGCCCTTATTCTACTGTTTCCAGATCAATTAGCAGATCATTACGTTCATCAATAATTAAATAATAGCTAATAAGTAGATCTCGTAGTACGAGGTCTCGCCCCATCCTTGATAGTAGTATGTCCTGTAGAATCTCCTGAATGTCATCACCACCAAAAATATCTCTTGAAATATTATGTACCAGGTCACAATGCCTGTGCAGACCAGCCATGCACACTATTGTGTCTGCCTCAGCCTGGCTCTAGACACACCTGCATTTGCCCAGAAGACACACCAACTACCACCTTGCCTGATGGACAGCTGCAATGCCAATGCCCCACAGGATACCAGCTTCAAAACAAAACTTGCGTTAAAACTGGTGAGACTGTGCTATATGAAAAACACCGTGTGCTGCAATTGGTCAGATTATGTCTCCATTAGAAATGATTGACCTATTGCATGTGGATATGCCTGTCATTGTCAGAGCTAAGCTGTTCCGCCAATCAGTATCGCTGCTCGAATGGCCGTTGTATTAGTAATATCTGGAAGTGTGACAGTGACGACGACTGTGGGGACATGAGTGATGAACAGGAGTGTCGTAAGTACACACTTTAAATTATGATGAAGATGTTTGCTGCTGTCTAGCATCGTTTGCCTTTGACGGGATTTTTATGAAAGTGCTGCTCTAGTTACTTCTGTCCTTGCATGGCCTGTTGGACATTCGATGTAATTGGCTGTAAAAATGACATGGAGCCCACTCATCCATAAAAAGGGTTTGATGGAATGGCGGTAATGTGTGCTCGTATTTACTACCTTCTAGAAGTCTACTGTAAAAATCTGTGGAGTGCTTTTTGTTTGCGTTTTACTCAACCCAGGGGAGTGGTTATGCGTTTCCTGTTTATGGACTGAAGCTGCGAGCTGTTGGCTTTGACCTTGTTTTGAATTTAGAAACCTACCAAATTAGTAATTGTTACAATAACGGGAGTCCCCTAGGTACAAAAGCAATCTATAATTGCCATTTTATGTCATTTGAGTAAAAGCCGTCGCTTTTGTACTTGAGCGTCATTTGTTTGAGTCTTGCTTTGGAACAAAATCCATTTGTCAGTGGGCCTTTGACCAAGGCAGTCACGCATTTATTATTGTCACATCTGTCATTTCTCTTTTCCTCTCCATTGAGAGTGTTATCTTCTAATAAAAAGTGAGCATCCCTCAAACTGCCCGTATGTTGTTGGTGTCTTCAGCAACTACAACCTGTGACCCAATCAACCAATTCCGCTGCGTCCTCTCCGGTTCATGCATTCCCTTGGCTTTCCAATGTGACCACGAAGATGACTGTGGAGACAACAGTGATGAAGAAAATTGTGGTAAGTCTTAATGTTTATATCCAGGTACTGTAGATTTTAATGCAATGTTTCCAAGCTGGGGTAATTGTTTTTAGCAATAAAAAAAAATCGAGGTTTGCTTGGTGTCACTCTAAAAATAAATTCCAAATGACAAAATCTTGTTCTGGTGTATTCAAATTTGACACTGAAGTAAATTAGTAGAGCATAATGTTCAAAGCAAAAATGGTGAAGCAGCATTTAGCTGTTATGCTGCACACAGAAGGAATATGCTGTCAACAGTAGTGACGTTATCCCTAAGTGTGAATATCTTTAAGTCCATGATGATTGTTCTGACTCATAGATTCTCACGTGTGTGGTACTGGGGAGTTTACATGTGCACGGGGTGTTTGCATCCGTGACGCCTGGCGTTGTGATGGAGACAACGACTGCAGAGACTGGTCAGATGAGGCTAACTGCACAGGTAATGTTTTTTTTTTAAAGAATTCAGTGATAAGATTCCACTGATTGAAACACTTTTAATAATTATATTGCATTAGCTTAGTCATAATATTTACCAGCTTGTTTTTTATACTAGTAGAAATCATACAAAGCTTTCCTTACCATTTTCTCAAATTGTTGTTTCTTTCTAGCTGCCCAACATACATGTGAATCCAGTAGTTTCCAGTGTCATACGGGCCACTGCATACCACAGCGCTGGACGTGCGACGGTGACAATGACTGCCAGGACAGCTCAGATGAAGACCCTCATTACTGTGGTAACATGAAACATTTACTAACACTAACGTACATAACACAACACTATTATCTGTTGCATCACTTAAGCTAGGCCACACTTGTTGAATTGCTACCATCAGCATTTTGGTTTCTATATACAAGGTAATGTGATGTTCTTCAAGAAATAGTTGACTTCAGAAAACAATTCTACCAGTTGCTGAACCTTACCATTCATTCATAAACATGACTAAATATGTTATTATATTGCTATTATTTTGTTACAAAAGCTCTGATGGTTTTCACCATGGAAAATTTCAGATACTCTCTGGACAAGTTGCAGGACAGGAGTTATATATTTGAGCGTCATTGTCATAATCATGAAGAAGCTTTTTTTTTTTCCCCAGTAATATTTACCGTTTCATTTTCCAGAGGGAAACAAATGCAAAGGCTTCCTCTGCGCCAATGACACTTGCTTGCCAATCACTTCCCACTGTAATGGCGTGAAGGAGTGTCCAGATGGTGCTGATGAGGAATTCTGTGGTGAGCATGCTTAACTTAAATGATTGCAAATTGTGTCAGTTCCACGCATCCACGTTTGTTAAGCACATTGCACATTTTTTGTTTGTTCACCCACAGACCCCTTGTGTACTCGCTACATGGAGTTTGTATGCAAGAACCGAGCCCAGTGTCTCTTTCAGTCCATGGTATGTGATGGTGTCAAACACTGTGAAGATGGGTCTGATGAGGATCCAGATTATGCCAAATGTGGTAAGCCTGTTTACCAATTTCTTTGTCTTTGTTTTACCTTGGAAAGAGGTATGAATAAGAATAGATAAATATCTTTGTGTTGAAATGAGTGCACAATTCTGACATACTAACGTCTCCATCAAATGTGGATTTGTGAATGGTCGATATAAATGAATAAACAGTATGTTGTGCTTACCTGTAACTATTCAACCTACTGACACACATTTTGCTTGTTTTGTCAGCCACTCCAACAGAGTTCGGAAAAGTATGTGATGCATACACCTTCCAGTGTGCCAACGGAGTGTGTGTGAGCCTGGAGTGGAAATGTGATGGCATGGACGACTGTGGTGACTACTCTGATGAAGCCAACTGTGGTGAGAAGGATTATTCTGGTGTACTCCTCAGAAAGTAATCTAGAACACAGTATGCAGATATGTTTGTGCAGAAGTAGTTTGTTTTCAGTAGCACAAAACTGTTTCCTTATATGTTGCAGCTGCTCCCACTGAGGTACCTGGTTGCTCGAGGTACTTCCAGTTTGAATGTAAAAGTGGACGCTGCATCCCAACATGGTGGAAGTGTGATGATGAAAACGATTGTGGGGACTGGTCGGATGAATCGGAGTGCACAGGTACATGCGTCACCATTTATATTCCACAATATTCCAAAATCCCCAAGGACATAGGTGAAATGGCCCTAAAATAAGTATTTGGTCTTTTTTTAAAATTTGACTATTTTTACTGATTTTTACTTTTTTTTTGTACTGTAAATAGTTTATTTAAACTAAATATAAGTCATTGCGACTGGAAACATTTTGTTGCTGACATTCTTAAAATGGAATAAAATATCAACATCCACTCAGCATAATTGAACAAACTTCCACCCCCACCAGGTGGAGCAGTTCCTCACACCGTGTCCCCTGGTCCATTGACCTGCGCCCCCAACCGCTTCCACTGTGGCACCGGAGCTTGTATCATCAACAGTTGGGTTTGTGACGGCTATGCAGACTGTCAAGATGGCAGTGATGAGCTGGGATGTCCCTCAGGTACTTGGTTCCATAACGTGTTTGCATATCACGTGTATTTATTCTTTGTAAATCATTGAGAATAACATGCAACAATCTTTTTTTTCTCTATTCTTCTATGTGCAGTTAATGACACTGTGACACAGATGCCAATTTCCACCCAGGCGCCCTCCTCCCATGGGGGATGTAATAAGGATCAGTTTCGTTGTCGCCATCCACATCTCTGCATCCCCGACTGGCAGCGTTGCGACGGCAAGATTCACTGTCGGGATGCCTCCGACGAAGCCAACTGTCGTGAGTCTCTTCGTACCCCATAAAGTGGTGCTACCATTATACACATAGTAAAGGAAACAGTCAAGGCCTTCTTCAAGACAAACCTCAGCTAGTCAATAACAAAATGATACTATAGTCACTGAGGAGACTTGGGGACGGCCTGAAATATTTTATTGTCCCTCGGGTGCCATAAGAGAAAATAATTGCTCTGCAGTCAGGGGTGGCTTTATTACGATGACACACTCGGGGCTCTGCAATATGGACAAAATTTCATATTTTAATATTCTTGACAGCTATCTCAATAACAATGCAATATTACTATGGGTTCTAAGGTGCTATTGCAAATTCTGCATAACTTTGCAGAAATTCGTTACAGTGCATTATACCATTTATGTTTCTCCAAAAAGCCTGTAAATAAACTGTATAGGCCTGGAAAATGCTTTTGTTTCAAAATCTTGGCAATCAGAAGGATGAGGAACGCTATTACTCTTTTCACAGCCACCCGCGGGCCATTGCTCTGTGTAAACGCGACCCGCTGCGCTGATGGGGAAGCCTGTGTGCTGGACGAAGAGCGGTGTGACGGCTTTTTAGACTGTTCTGACCACAGCGATGAGGACAACTGCACTTGTAAGTTCATGCTGTACTTGGTCAGTCTGTATTGCATGTGTGAAAGGATTACGATAGAGTTTTTGATATTTGTATCACTGTCTTATGTGGACTCTATTTTCTTCTAGCTGATACTCTGGCCTTTAAAGTCCAGAATCTTCAGTGGAATCCAGACTTCTCGGGGGCCATCACTCTCACATGGTCTCATCCTAAAAAGCTTCCTCTGGACTCCTGCTACTACCTCATCTACTACAGGTGGGTACCCCTGTATTTAGCATTTACCCACACCCAGCCTTAATATTTTTATTTTAATGCAAGTGTAAATGTGTCTGTGTATACATATTTGAGATGTTTTCTCTTTTATTTTTATTATTATTATTATTTATTATTGAGTATTTGTATATGACCAACAGATATGGTAGGTACTTGTATTTTAGTTTGTCTTTGCAGCAGCATGAATATCATCAGTAGGAAGTCGTGACTATCGCTAACATGCTTATATGTGTGTTAGGCTTATAGGGACCCAACAGTGGACCATCATGGACACTCACAGTAACAAGATGAGCTACAAACTTACTGTTCTGAGACCAGACACCACCTATCAAGTCAAGGTTCTCACACAGTGTCTCAGCAAGCTTCACAAGACCAATGAGATGATTACCATCAGAACGCCAGAAGGATGTGAGTCTTAGTGATTCTTTTATGATCTGACCTACTTTATGCTGAGGCTCAATGTAGTGTAGAAAGCAGAATGTGTCATTTTAAAGTGTTGCTCTTGCTTAATTTTTAAGTCATGATACTTTATTTTCTCCACCTGCCTGTATACTCTGGTAATTAAAAAAAACATTAACATTCTATTTCCTATTTTTGTTCATTGAAATCTAAAACAATAAGAAGATTGCTGATATATATATATATAAATGTGTGTTCTCTGCAGTGCCTGAGGCTCCCAGGAACCTGCAGCTGTCTTGTGATAATAGTAAGGATGGTACAGTTGATGTTTCCTGGAGTGCCCCTGACAAAGGAAACGGCCTCGTTCGAGAGTATATCGTACGTTTTTCACGCTCTTCTCACAGCCTGCATCTCTCTCTTTATTCTTCAGTTTGCATTTTAAAAATGAAATGTATTAAGTTGTAAAAGTATTTGGTAACCATTTGGGCTTGAGACATGAATGTAGTTATTAGCCAATTGTGCTTGCTATTCTTCATTTCACATTTTCAAAATCTGATTTATTAAGTGTGACAATGCCCCCTCAGGTTGAGTACAGTGAACAAACAGCGATGGACTGGACATCGCAGAGAAGTGCCACGACGAGCGCCGAGGTGAAGGAGCTGCAGCCAGACATGCAGTACAAGTTCAGAGTAAGCCAGACACACACTCCCATATCCATCCATCCATTTTCAACACCGTTTAATGAAATTAGAACAAAACAAAATATGGAAAAAGTGAAGTGCTGATAAATACTGTCCAGTTTCACTGTACACAATGTCATTGTTTTTTTTCAGGTGGCAGCTGTGACCAGCCGAGGTTTAGGAAGCTGGACTGAAATCAAATCGATTACTCCCTTGAAAGGTGAGATTGTTTGTATACGCTCCATTTATAAATATTGCTCCATACTGCCACCTTCTGTTGATGTGGACACATTGATAGTTGGGTTATCCTGAGTTTTGCATTTGCTCTGGTGCAGCTCTACCTCCTCCTTCTGTGATTGTCGACAGCATCACTGCGGAGTCCATGAGCCTCTCATTCAGCCTGAATTCCCAGTATGAAGTAGGTGCAGCATGTGCTGTGAAAAACAAAAAAAATTATACCTACCAACAAACTAATTTGTACGTGTGTTTAAGGTGGAACAGTACATCGTGATTCTGTCCTGGCAGTTTGACTCGCACATGAAGGAGAGCAAGAACTATACTGTCAAGCAGAAAATCCTCAGAGGTACACTATGGCGGTATTTCCAACCCTTTATTGAGTGAAGGCTTATTATTTATAATATTAAATCTCAAGGCACACAATGCTCGCTAAGAAAATGCATCTTGAACAACAAAGAAAAACAGATCACAATTTTGACAAAACGTATTTTATAGATACCAAGAACAGTCGAGGTCTTTTTTTCTAATCATTGAAATCCTGCACTTTTTCTGGGCATGTTATTTCTGAAACTCGGATGAGACACTGCTTAAATAATTACAATTCGAAATGTTTCCTCTGTCCTTCAGCGATGAACCTGACAGCAGGGACAGTGTATGAGGTGGCTGTGTGGGCTCAGACCAGAATAGGAGACAGTGCAACAGCCTTGTCTCATCATCAGACTCCTGGCATCCAGCCAGATCAGCCCCTCCTCAAAGCCCGAGCCCTCAACCAAACTTCTGTGGACTGCAGCTGGACCATCACCAATGCTGCACAGGTGCACAACATGTCTACCAGTACTGTCTCGATAATAGGGCGACGCTCATCTGAACCACCTTGAAAGGAACAAAAATTAAATGATGACAATGACAGATTATAATGAAATGTGAAGTCTGAGCTGCTTTTCACTGTTAAATGTGTCATTGTCAAATTACCAACTTTTTCATTCAAAATTTAATAACGGTGTTTATTTGTAGGTGTACGGTGTGTTTTATGCTACATCCTTCCTGGAGTTGTACCATAGTCCTTATCAAATCCGCACCACTCTTACCAATCTGACGTTGACTGTGAACAGTGGCGAACAGTATCTTTTTCTGGTGAGTCTTTTACAGACACGCTTCCTTTCGCCATTATCAGTTGCATTGTTTGTTAAGCTGAGAAAGGCCGAGTCATCTAATCTTTGCTTTGTTTGGGCTTTAGGTACGGGCTGTCTCTCCCTACTTGGGTCCTCCATCGGAGCATGTTGTGGTCAAAATGATTCCCAATGAACGGCTACCACCCAGGAATCTCCATTGTGTGAATATAGACAAGACAGAGGTCACACTTAAGTGGCAGCCACCATATGATACACCAAATACTTCTCTGGTACAACTCTCGTCTCTTTATGTCATCATGATTATGATGAGTGCAAATGCCTCACCATCGCACTGCTTTTCATTAGATTGTTTTATATTAATGCCCAACTAATATTTTCTGTAATTATGAATGAACTATTGCGTCAATGGAGGCGACTTGCGTACCAAGTCATCGCTGCCCAATGCGTGGAACTCTTTCATATGTACGTAAACCTCCTGTATAGGTTGAAATAAGAACACAGTGGACAAACTCTGAAAAAGAAATCAATCCTATTTGTTCCTTAATATAGGTCCATCCATTTCTCATTTTTTTAATTTTTTCTTTTTCCAATTGTTCGATTTTTCACAAATTTGTCTGGCAAGAAAGAAAACCTAAGAAGCATTACGTACTAATTATAAAATTGTTGTAGAATGAAATAATAGAAACATATGTACTGGATTTTCAAATATTATGGTTTTCTTTATGTATTTCTATTGCCATTATATTTTTACATGCGCTTTTGTTATTATGAAGACAACCTCCTTGGCAAATGTACTAAATTTTGAACGTCAGACATGCCAGTAGTATTAACCGTTGTGAAGTTCTAGGTAAGTAGACCATTTAACTGACATGAGATATGATCGCACACACCTGAAACCTAAGAGAAATATTATTTCATCTCATGTTTCTGGTGTTTCTGTTTAGACATATGCAGTCCATGTATGGGATGCCATCCGCAAGGTGGAGCGGGACTACAAAGTAGCTTCCCAGAACAACACAGCGGAGTACCAGTTGAAAGGCCTGGAGCCCGGAGGACGTTACAGCATCTCAGTCCGTCTCCGCAACATGAGCAAGGAAGCCAGCTTCACTCTCAGCACAGGTATGAAGCAACCTCATGTTGATTTGTTGGAACATCTAATACATGAATACTTACGGTCTGATCTGTGCATGGACAATTAGCATCTCTTCGCCCATGAGTAGTTGGATACCATGTAATGATTTAATCATAAACTGTTGGAGATACATACAAATAAACTGTAGTTCAGCAGCCATCACTCATACAGTATGCCAATGTTATTTTTAATTCTAAAAATATAGTTTTGTTTTGTCTACTGTATTTGTGTTTGTTTTGGTTTATTCTTAGAAATTGACTTTCTTTCTGCTGCAGTTCCACTTCCAGCTCCTGAGGCCTTGAAGATACTGACTGAGAATGACCACGTATTCTTGCTCTGGAAGAGCCTAGCAGTCAAAGAGAAGAATTTCAATGAGAGCAGGGTGAGAGACTCATCATTGCTATGAAAGTAGTTGCAGTAGTCTCGGCTCTTATTCGCGAGAGCTTTATTTTTAACGCTAATTGTTTACAGGGTTATGAGGTGCACGTGTACGACAGTTTGACCAACAAGACGACTTTCCTGGGAAATACTCTCGAGACCTACTTCCGCATCAGCAGCCTGCAGATTGGACACAACTACACGTTCTATGTCCAAGCGCGCTGCTTGCTCAACAGCCAACTGTGTGGCGAGCCCGCAGTGCTGCTGTATAATCAACTTAGAGCAGGTATTGAATCAATCTATTTTTTTCCATCTTCTATTTTTTTAATGCATATAATGGATGACTCTACCTTTCATTACAATCCTTTGGAAACTGTTGAGAGCAAGTCCCATACATGTGTTTGCAAACCTCAGAAGAGGTACCAAGTGTGCTTGTTTTGTCTTTCTAGGAGCAAGTGAGGCCTCGGCAAGTGAAGGCCACTCTGAGGACATGGCGGCAGTCGTGGTTCCAGTCCTCTTCTTGCTGCTGCTGGGAGTATGTGGCGGTTTGGTGATACTCTACCTCAGACACCGTCGACTACAAAACAATTTTACCGCCTTCGCCAACTCCCACTATAACTCACGCCTAGGCTCTGCCATCTTCTCCTCTGGGGATGAATTAGGTGAGTAAAATGTCTTGATATTGTCATATCTTGCAGGATACATTTTATGCCCACCATTAGGAACTTGTTGCATGTTTTAGTGACATTTCAGACGTTATCTGAAGTATCGAGTTATCTGTGACATTGTCCTTAAAGTCATGTTACATCACTAAGGATAATTCAAAAAGAAATATTTATCCCGGTTTGAACTTTATCCCTCTTTCTGCTCCCCAGTGGATGATGACGAAGATGCGCCCATGATTAGCGGCTTCTCAGACGACGTTCCCATGGTCATTGCGTAGCGCAGCTTCTCTCCTTTTACGTACTTCTCTTCTCCCCTCCTTGACAGGAAGCCACCTAATTCGAAAGAAACATGAAGAAATGAGAGATAGAGATATTTTTCAAATCTACAATGCACTTTTTTGGATGCGCAATAACTTATTTTTTATAAGAAAAGAATATATGGAGGTTGTGTTGGACACTGAGGCATACTGTGAAGAATTTAGCGTTTGTTGAGTACGACGTGAAACGACAAACCCGTTTTGAGTGGTCCATTGCTTAAAGCCAAAATAAGCATCCAGAGACTTAAATATAGAATGCAAAAAAACAACAACATACAAATGCACATATAAAACAAAAACACGAGTCGCATAAAAAAATAGAAGAATACAAAAAAGGCAAATGTATGTTTAGACATCAACATATCGCAGCAAACACATCCCGTATGAGCGAATCAGAATAGTCAGCTGTCAATCAAGTATCATCTGTAGATTTTGAATTGTCTTTGATTTGGGAACGAGCTGAATGTTAAACATTATAAAACAACATTCTAGAGACTGCTTTGTTACATCGATAAACTGGTTTTGTTTCGATTTTCCACCACCAGCACACTGTTGTATGTTTATATGTTGACACGTGCCAAAATGATTGGATAATTCCAAGCTTTGGGAGGTTGAATTTCCCTTTTAAGCATCACCTGAATTCATTAGAGCTATCTGTAAATATTGGCTTTTAATACATCCTATCTTTGTAATGCTGCACCATATTATTTTGTAAAATATACTGTATATTTTGATTTTTCTAAAACTAGTCAAAGTGATCATCCCCAGCCTTTTTGCCATAAATGTAGTCGCCGCGTTTGGAGTTCTCAGGGAATTGTTTTGGGTACCAGCGAAGCACCACCGTCATCATCTTCACGGGTTAGGTCCACCCTGCTCTTTAAATGGTAATGGATCACTTGGCGGGTTATAATGCAGATAGTAGCCGAGGAATAGATAAGTAGCTGCTGTTAGGATTCACATTCAGAGTTTGAATGAAGATTTTACTGAGCAACCACACTCCCCAGATCAGATAGTCCGCATGGCTTAATACTAACATTGTTTGTTTTTTTTAAACATTTTTAAAGACCATGTGTATACAAGCTCTTTGTCGCACATCCCTAAACGTGTCCGCATTGAAAATGAAGTCACTCATGTCACCTACCTCCCACTTACCCGTCCCCCGATTGTATGTATGGTAGTCTTTTAACTGAAAAGTTGTGTGTAGCCTCTGAGTTTGAGCCGTTGGGTCCTCTGCTTGATTTTGACTTGTTGTTCTTTTTAAGAAGTCTTCATGAATGTATTTCGTAATCATCTCATTCTTCCCTCACTATCTGTGACTTTTATGTGATTGATTCTTCATTCTTATTACAGTGGGTCTGTAAGAAACCATTCCACAGTGGTCAGCACATGCTCTTTATTTGTTTGTGTCTTTTTGTGCAGAAATGCTTCGAGGTACTGCTTCCTCTTTTTTTTTTTTGGGCTTTTTGGATTGCGTTCCACGGCTTTTTGTGTAGTCTTGGCCTTAACTTTATTTTTTGTTTTTTTCTGGCAATGGTTGTTTGCTCTCTACAATTTTTTCTTTTTTCAATTTAATGTAATTTTTGTTTGCGTTTGACCACATAATGCCTTATAAGACTCATCAGGTGTCTGTATAATGAATGATAGAAAACAATGTTGCACCTATATACATACACTGTCACATTAGGATGATGCTATTTCTTGGGCATTTGTTCAGTTTTGTCAAATCACTGCTTTTTTCCAATTTACTTTTGGGGGTACTTTTAAGCAACTTTTAAAACTCATGTACAAAGTGTAATTATTGTTTTTGGCCATTTGCGCCCCACTTGTCTTTGTCAACGTTTGCTTCAAAATGTTGTTTGGCATGGAAATCTGGCCTTGGCCATTTTTGATGATATTGATGTCTTGTTTGCTTACTCAGAGGTTGCAAAAAAAAAAAAAAAAGGTTAAGAAACAGTGTGAGGTGTTTTCAAAAACCACTTATGCTGAAATAAAGGTGATTAAAATTCCATTTTATTGTCACTTTTACTCTGAATATTTGCTGGGTACAGTGTGCCGTATCTGATAAGCCAATCGATAAGAGGGCATCTTCAACATACCCTAACCTTGACAAGCAAAATGTATAGCATAAAAAATTGAAGTTTGAAAATTGTTAGATATTTATTTTACTATTTTTGATATTTTCTTCTGTGCACTTGGAACATCAGATGGCACATTCTAATCTTAATAGACTCAGAAACATGATTCAACATTTGATCAAAGAAACGTTTAAGCATCTTCACGGTAAAGCATAAAAATATATTTTTTCAAGTGTGTATATAAGAATATGCTGTACAGTATTAAATGACACAAATAGAATATAAATTATAATTCCATGTACAGTTGCTCCAGTTCCTTATTTTAGTTGCATAATATATTATAGAATTGAGTTGCAAAGATTCAATTTTAACTCATCCAAGCCATCATCAAAAAGTGTGTTGGTGGAGGCTGTTTTCATATGGTCCACGAGAGGGCAGTAGATCCCTTGGTGCGCTTTGAAACCAAGGTGATTTCAGCATTTCAACAATATGGCAGGAATATACAATATTTTAAAGCACTTATAGACAAACAACCATTCATCTTCACATTGACAGCAATTTATCAGTGATTAACCATCAGGGGCTTCTCTGCTGGCCTAAACTATCAGAAGCACTGACTAACATGTGTTCTATGTAGTTATAATTCTTAATTCCTGGCAGTCTGTTCTCTTGATTTTCTTGTGTTTCTCTTGGCTGCATTACTTTCAGTATGCGCTACCATGCTGTGATCTTCCCACGGCCTTCAAAATCAGTACTTTAGTGCTGGCAGATGCAAATTCAACTCACGGGTCCAGCAAGCTGGCCAGCAATCAGTAGAAACATTTTGGTACTTTGCTAGTGCATTATTTTCACATTTGTGCACATTACTTCATTATTCTTATTTCTGGCAACACCCAGTTTTCCACCACTGCAATTTTTTAAATAAGAATCTGTCGGAATTTTACCCTCATAAATTTCCACTAATTGTTTTACTTACACATTATGCAAAAATAAAAGCAAACAAAACTGTTCCCAAGTGCTACTTTGGGGTACTTTATAGCCTAGAAGTTTCCCACAATTATGTGAGCATTTTTCTGTCCTCTTATTGATTTGTTAAAGCACATCCAATTCAACAGAAAGTGTAACACCTCCTGTTTTTTTTTTTGTATTAAGAAGTAGTATTTTTTCTGTAACTCAGGCCAATTGAAGACAAGTCTACAACAACAAACCACTTGTCTCACTCTCCAAGGGTTAAGATGTGGGTCAAGAGGCTTTTGCGACTTGCTGGTGTCGAAGGTCAACACAGTGGAGTTAAGGTGAAAGCCAGCGTTTTAGAAACTCTCTCATCAGAGGGAAGTTAAAGCGGCAAACAACAAAGCGGAGTGTGCTCATCCGGACAAAGCCTGCCAGATGACCGCTTTGCCATCAGACTGCATTGTTGACGTAGTGGATAATCATGGCCGCCGTCTCAAAGGTGCATGGCTGTCCGTATGATATTGACATTTTGACAACATAGTGCAGCATTGTGGTATACAGTATATCCACTTTCCAGTCAAAACTATTTTGCATGCAGAGAAGTTTCTTTTATTACCCAAAATGTGTTTTGCCTATAATTGGATGGATGGATGGATGGATGGATGACTGTCAAAAAAAATCATTTAGATTTTTGCTCTCAAGTACATTTCAGAGTCTGCACTATTTTCTAAGAGTTAGTTAGTTGGCATATCTACCAATACCATCCTAACCCATATCAATGGTTGTTATACTGTTAAATCACACCTCAGGGGGATCCCAGAATTCTTTTACATTTACCCTACTTGCTTAAATCACACTTCAGATTTTGTATGATTATGGCACTATTGCCCCCAGCTGATCATGCCACATCACTTGGCCATCATTTGTCATCACAATGTAGCATCATCACCCTCTTGCTGTTAAGAAAGCCCTTGAGATACTTCTACGGTTTGTCACAACCAATGCTGCTCATTCAAGGCTGACAAGGTATTCATCAACACTCATTTATATTTACAAAGTAAATTAAACTCCAACAGTCTATGAGTATTATATTCATTCATAATGTCAAATGTTTCTTGGCTGGCCAACTTACTGTTGTACAGTATGTTGGAGTTTTTTTTGTGTGCCGTCAGATATCAGGATCTGCCATGTCAATGTAATCTACCCAGGACCTTCAATGCCAAAAGTGGTGGCCATGACACATACATACGATTTACTTTTTTATTAAAACCAATCATCAGATTCATCATTCTCAGCCTCAAGGCGAACTCTGTATTTTTCCATTCTCTGATTAGTTGATCAGCGCTAACTTTTCAGCCAACCATTGCTCCTGTCCTTAGATTCATAAACCTAAACCCCACTGAGGGGAGAATGTTTGTAAATACTTGCAAAGGTGATGAATGTTGAGTTCGTTCAAGGTTCAATTTTCTTCTCAGAAACGGTTTTTGGACATGTTGAAACTTTTCTTGTGAAAAAAATATGGATGTCCTAATGTACCGCATTACATATCTGAAAGTAATATGTTTCTTTCGAATATTACTGACGGTGTAGAGTAATACATTACTTCCATTTGTTACTTTTAAGTTTGTTTTTAAATCAGAGATTATTTCAATTAATGATGATTTCGACACTAAAAGGAAAAGCAACAACCATACTGTAGCTGGTAAAAATAACTTGTAAGAGGCTCTTAACATATTTAATGTGAAACTACAATCCTAAATGTTTTGACTCTCTGGTGGGAAATCACTACCTTTGATTAATATTTGTAATGATACAAATAATAATAAGATTATTTTTTTTAGTATAATTATTCGAACTGATGTTTGTTCAAGTAATTAAACAATCCCACACTGCCCATCATAAATAAAATGATCAGTATGCTCAAATTAATTTACACACAAACACTTGTGATAAAAGAAGTAAATTGATAATTGGGTGAACAAAATCGATAGATTGATAGATTACATTTAGGTTTAATTTACTACACGAAGCATAAGGTGCAAGTTCAATTGAACAAAAGTAAACGATATATATAGAGTACAAAATATTTTTATCTAATGTAGTTTGTCTAATTTGATTTGCTGTATGACGTCCGCGCACGTCAATGAAGATAGCAACACTGCCTCCCCGCGGAAGGAAAAGCAATTGCCTTTCAACACGTCAATGGATTTCTTGAAACGGTGTGACGTTTCTGTCAAAAATAAATGGGCATGTCCTCTGAGCCGTCAACGTAGATTCTACAATTCACGCGCGGACTTGAATATTTACAAATAATAAATGCACAAATCACGCATATATTTGTAATCTGCAAAAACATTTGTGAAAATCACAAATACAGTTGCAAAACACGGGAAAAGTGCGGATGTATTTGACACAAATCTCTCCCCATATGAAGATGTGTCAACCAACACCTGGCTGGCTGGCTTGTTTAAACGTGGAAAATGATTTATTCGCTCCTTCCAGACCAAACTACTTCCTTACATGCAGGTGCAAAGAAAGGAGGGGCCTGTCATCTAACAGTAAAAATAATCATCTCTGGTGAGTACAAAACAGTTTAATTGTTTGTTTCCAATGTTCTTTGCAAGCATTGTTCTTTGTGGCAGTTGAAATCTCTTCCCTACTAGAAGTTTTTGCTTATGGGAGTTAATTGCTTTTCTTGTGTAAAGTGCCTTGAAACAACTTTTGTGGGGAATTATTGACGCTATAAAAATAAAATTCACTTGACTTGACCTAATGCAACAGCAACAGTCACATTTATTTGCAGTAAATATTCATTGAGTTAGATGGAGTTTTTGTTTTAAATTCATGCTTCATTGGTTTTGTTCTTTGAATATTTTGAATTTAAAAAATAACATTTTTTTTTCACTTAGAAAGAGTTTAGTGAATGCATGTCTTAAACCGAGTTCAGTAACTTCAACAAGGTTAAGTACCAGTGATCTATATTGGTGATCGAAATACAAAATCTCCTATTTGAGAAATATATTTTTAAGAGAACTAATTAAAAAAAAAACCATTTGTGTTCTTCCAGATTGCTATTCATCAGGGTGAGATCCACCAATCAGGAGGTTTTGTGTTTGGCCTGTCAATATATTTACACATTTACAAAAAGATTCTGCAACATTTGCTTCATTTATGGCACGAGAAGAGGCAGGACAACTTGTTCTGGGTTCTGTGGGGCTCGGCTTTGACCTTGGGGCAGGTTTAGTAGTCATTCACTTGCATTAGACAGGGCCTGTAAAAAGCTAATTTGAGCAAGTCAAATAATTTGGTGCATAAAGTTTGCTGAAATTCTAATTCTTGGGGCATTTTGACAAAACACACACGTGAAACTGTTTGAAATTGTGAAAACAATGCTTAATATGTCCCCTGTAATACTTTTATTTTGGTAAACAAAGGTTTTTATTGTTAAATGTAATTTTGCAGTGTTGCATAGCTACTCAATATTTTCATGGTGCTTCTCTCAAACGAATAATACTCTTTTTTTAAAAGTGGAACTGGTTTTGATAAGTGAGCCCACCATTCACTGAGTGTATACAGAGCATGATCAGAATCAGCTTTATTGACCAAGATTGTGCATGCCAAACAGGGAATGATGGTGTTACGCCGTTCCTGCTGTTTAAAAGCATCAACAGAAAAGGCTATAATGTCAAGACCGCTTTTTTGACCCCACAGAGGTGTTGCATTTCCTCAGGCAAAAGCAGGAGTTGTGTGTCTGATGCGACCCCCCCCATTGCTTCAACTAATAGCACCCTCCCCCATTGATGCTGTCAAAGGGTCAGACGAATAGAGCCATCAAGGGAAAATGGCAGAAAAGATGCGAGGATAGTCTGGGCCATAGATGTGCAATGGTGGCTCCCCGTACTTGTTTATAGATGCGCATGTTTGCACGATTATAAATGTGGCAGTGCAAGGAGTGAATTCTCATTTCCATCTATAGTATAAGAATATACACAGCCCATTTCCACAGCCCCCCCACTAGACATAAAGGGTGCATTTGTTCTCAAACTTGTGCCATTGTTCTGCAGTACTGCTGTTGATATCCATAGAGATTCTGCTTACTTTCAGATTCCATCAATATGGGCGGGTTGGACAAAGGCTGGACTATTAGACCCGTCCGAGAAAGGATGCAAACAGAGGTTCCTTGACTCTGGTATGGTGTTGACAATGGCAGCAGTGTGAGGCTGCCGGGTGATTGATCATTCTGCTGTGTGGGATAGATGTCGAGGATGAGATAAAATAAACAATAGGGTGCGAGGAAGTGGCATAATTTTTAGATGATGGGATTTGGATGGACTGAATGTGAGATGGGAGATCTTTTGATAAATACTTGTACGTATCGTTGAGGTTTTAAAATTATTGTACATCAGTATTGAAGAAGCCTCACTTAATTGAATTAAATGTATTACTTGATTTGTGTTACATGTAGGTGAGTTGGATGGAAGATTTCTTCTATTTATACTTCTCATCCAGTGACATTCCATAATTTATCATCCTATTTGTTTTAATGAAGTAGAACCTTTTTAGGATTAAAAAGTAAAGATGTTTTCATGTAAGAAAAAAATTGTGGATTTTGTTCAAGTATGTTAACGGTCAGGGGGAATCTGAAAGTGAGGAATAGAGGAGAAGATTTGCCTCGTATTACGGGGGGGATCCTGCCTGGAACAAACAGTCTTTTTGTGTTTTCATTAACAACAGGAGACTGTCAAAGAAGAGATCTTCTAAAATGAAAAGGATGAGGGTTCATTGCTGGGGAGAACTTCTCATTACTTAGGAATTTCAGACAGCGAAAATTCACATGGATGAATCCATTGTTCTAAGGCAGCGTCATGAAAATGTAATCCAAACATACTTCAGCATGAACAAAAGAATAATAAATCATAACTGTTCATCGAATGGTGACACAATACTAGCTAGTTAGAGAGTTGAGGCATTGGACTCAGGAAGGGGTAAACTACCATGTCCTAATATATTTGCAATGCAATCAGCCGGGATTGATGGCCCGTATACCCGACACCAGGCTCGGCTGTAATCTGCCTTTTCTTGGTTCTTGGACAACGGTCCTTTCTTCCATTATCGTGGCCTTTTCTTCTCTCTCTGTAGGTCAGGTTACTAAAAGCAAAAGGCCTCTTGCATTTTCTTCTTCTCTGTCTGTAACATCCACTAAGTTTCTCGTCCGGCTGTCCGTCCATCCATGGTAGCATAAAAGTTACTTCCTGTTGAGAGTGTCCATGCCCAATTTCCTGATTTCTGATTTTCCTCTTTGGTCCATCATTTGAAACGCCTCAACGCTTAGCAGAGAACCTCTGAGGAATTGTCACATGCCCTCAACTTGTAGACCCTTCACCAGATGTGAGCTGATCTGAAGTCATTGATGTCAATGAGGGTTTTTGATGAATTGTATTACATCCTGCACGACGTATATGAAGGCCCGTTGTCATACTTTGCTCTTTGGAGGAGTAGGAGGGGACAGTGTTTGAGGAACCAGGTGTTTCTGTGTGTGCATTCTCAGTGTCACTGTGTGCATTGTGAGGACAAAGACAGTATTGAGGAGACAGACTTGGAGCAGAGCAGGACAGGATACTCTTACAGACCGCCTAGCATTTGTGCCAAGTTCGCCCTTCATCCACACAACAGAGACTGTGTTCACTTTCTCTCCACTCCCAGCTTTGTTCAGTCTGGCTCTTTCCCTCTATCATTTCCCTTCTTCTTCCTTTTTTTTTTTTTGTTTATATACGCCAGGGTGGTTTGCCTCAGAGTTGACATCTTGACTGTGAGGGCAGGCTCAGCCAGGTCAAAAACTTGGCCATTGGAAATGTTTGATCTTCTTTTAAAGCCACAATGAGAACCCAAGGTTTTGCTGCTCATATTTCACAATTTTGTGAAGTAAGATAAAACCTTAGCAAGCTTACTCCTCTTCACCTAAGATTAAGGAATTTGCATACAATTGGTTTTATACATATCGATGGATGATCAAGCAAAGATACTGATTACGCTATTTGAAACATTTTCACACAGAGGCATTATCATGCTCTGGGTTCTGCTTAGAAGCCACTCAAGGTCATTATGGTACCAAAAGCTGGACTTGCCATTGGTCCCGTCCAAGGACACAGTGAACTTTGTGACGAGTTTGAGCAGCGTTACGCAAAACACCAGATGCATCTTGAGGGATGAAAGTAACTTGACCATAACAGTAAGATTAACGACAATCTCCATTTTAAAAGAAATCTTAGAACCCCTTCTTTTTAGAAACCCCAGGTTCATGTCCTGCATGGAAATCCAGACATTGTGTCAATGGGACAGGAATCTGCTGCTAATTGGGAATAGCAGCACAAGATAGAGTGGCAGGAGACACAATGGGCCCTCCAGAGGTGGAGATGGACTAACAGAATGGACAACTGTTTCTTCTGACACACGGGCGGGTTCTCTTGAATGGAGATGTGTGTGTGGTCGAGCTGACGAGACATTAGTGAGAGGAGAACCAGAAAGTGTGCTGACAGCAGACCAAGTTCTTTCAGATCATGCTGACTGGCCGTTAATTAAAGCTTTGGGACTTGAGACATTAACCGCTGTCTCCTATCTGAGACCATGTCGTAGGGAATGTAGCAAATGAAGAGAACCATTTGGAAAGATATTTTTTCCACGTTGTGTGTGTCCTTTTAATGAACTGTCGGTTGAAAACTTGCAGGGATGAACAGTCTATTCTTTGGACAACCCTTGGAAAATTCTATCTCCTGCTGAAATGGCAGCACTTCTCTCTTCCTTCCTCTGGTGTGAGGACACCACTCGGGCCACACTTATGATGCTCTTCAACGTAAAGTTCAGCTTGAAAAAATCCCCAACATATGACTGAAGGGAATTGAGTCGCAGAGCCAAGGGAATGCATAAAAGGCATTTTGCCGTCTGTAAACACTTGAAAGGAAACCGTATAACCTTCAAACCAGTGCCTCCAGTGCTACAGACTGAGAAGCATGGCCAACAGCTCTTGATTCCCGGCATCATTTGTTCAGATGAATTTTTGCTAGCTTCTAGCCACCCACATAAATGAATAGGAATGAACGTATAATAGAAGGACAAAGAATAAAAGATCAGCAATTTAATAACAACTGATACATCGAGAAACAATGAGTCACCGACAGGCAAATGGAAAAAAAAAATTAAATGACAAAACAGGAAAGAAGTACATAATAATACTCCAAATATACAATCGTCAAATAAGTGCAAACAAATATGTCACTTAATACTTACTCCGAAACGGGTAGACAAATATGCATGATGTTCATAAAGAATGAGCGCCATTCTGGATTTCAGTCAAAAAGAAGTGTGCGTGTGTGTGGCAGGTCACATTGACTTGTGTGACGCTTGCATACGTTCATCCAAATTTGTGTCTGTGGTCCATGCATAAGTTCCGTGCATGAGGTTGGATGCCAATCTGTGTGTGTGTGTCCAAGATAATTAACTGTCCACAGAAGCGTGTCATTCCTCCATTGTGTGTCAGAGCGGACCACAGGGGTCCTGAGGAGGAGCGGAAATGCTGAATTAGCTTCACATTATGCCATGAGCTTGTCTTTTCTCAGCTTTTCCGTTTAATTAGACTAACATCCTAGTTTGTTGTAAGGGGGCTTGATGACGCAATATCAGCTTTATCATTTGGGTTCCCCTCACCCCACCAGCCGCAGAAAACCTAGAAACGCATACATGCATAGAAATATACTTGCGTAAATCACTGCATCATCCACCATGATCACTGACTGTCTAGCTCAATGTGTGATGGCCTTATTCAGAGAAATTATTCTAGCTTTTTTTTTTTTTTTTCTTGTAGATATTCCATGCCGCACTGCGCCCTCAGATTTCACGCTGCAACATTAACACAAGTTGACACACTGGATTAAAGGCAGACAGCTGGAATGCCCGGGTTCTTTGTGTAGCATGGAGCTCAGCCAAGAGCCTTCACTCTGAGGCCAAAAGAGACCTGGGAAAGGCAGCAATGCTTGGAAATAACCACAAGACAGGCCAAGAGGGTGGAATGTACCTGTACTGTGAATAAGCTCAGGGCCTGGTCTGGTGCCAGATAAGAAGGTTTGATGATTGAACGTAAAAGGTGTAAATGATCCGTTTGGGATATAATTCAACATCCTAAATCATAATTTAGCACCTGCAAAACCAACCACACTTAAAGGCATTGAGCACATTGATGCCATAAACTATATTTCAATTAAGATGTCAACATCTGAATATTCCTGCAATTTTCATTTTAATGAACTATCCATAGTCAAAATAGTCTACATATAAAAGACTGCTGTTCAATCTGCTCTGATTTCTTCATATTTCAGGGGAAAAAAATCCCATAACAAATAACTGAAGCATTAAAAATAAGGATTTATAATTTACTGTAGTGATCTTCACTGGCAACCGCAATCTTTCTGTTTGTTCAAAAATGTCACTGATTTGACGGTCCAATTTAAATACACAGTCCAATTTCAAACCCAAGTTTGAAACTGTTGGCTTCAGATAAGACTTTAGATTAGAATCCAGTGGGTCGAGGTCAACTTGGGGGACCGGAATTTCTGTTTTCTTTTCATTGAAAATGACAAAATTCACTGACATCCATGCTGATATCCTCTAGACAGCACATTAGTAATCTTAAAGAGAACACATCATTTTTGTTTAGCGGTCTATAGATCTGAATTTCGTTGGATGGAACCTAGGAGCAGCAATAAAATGAAAACAGCAAGGGCCTCAAAACAGATCCCTGTGGAAAACCATACGACAGAGGAGCAGACAACGCGACCTAGACTAACAGAGTCCTACCAGCTAAATAGGATCTAAACCGCTCTAGAGCACTCCCACTGATGCCAACCAGGTCCTGCAAAAGAGCTAGCAGAATATTATGGTCCACCTTATCAAATGCTGCAATTAGGTTCAACAAGCCCAGGCAAACAGTCTCTGGTGTCATTTACCAGAAGGACATCATTAAAGATTTGTAACAACTTTGATTGTGCCATGCAGCATCTTGATTGGAAAATCTCCAAGACATTAAGTTCATCCATGAACAGGTATCCTTTAAATACATATAATACGTATATTTATATTGTACATGGACGTAGAGTGAGTGAGAAAGTGACATTGACCTGTTGGTGGATCTCCATGGCAACAGAGCCATCAAGTCACACCTCATTATTGCAAGCTGAGTGTTTGTATTGGCTGGCCAGTTCCGGAATGTATTCTCCCCATGCTAATAGCCTTCAGATGCCATCGGCTCATCGCACTCAGCAGTGTTGCCCAACTCACTCACCCGCCCCTCACCTTGACCCCCACACACCCACACAGATACAAGAACTAGCATTTTATAGCCTGTAGTACAATTTTTCTTAAAGGAACTTTGTCTGATTTTGCTTACTTACATCCTCAGGCCCTAAAACTAACAACTCAAATAACTGAACTAAAACGAAGCATTTTTCAAAACCAATAAATTGTCGCTACAAACAAACAAACAAACAAACAAACAAACAAACAAACAAACAAACAAACAAACAAACATTATCATGTAAAGAAAAATCCCAAACTACAGTAGTAGAATAGAATTAATGAACAGGTTTATAAGCTATCACATTGAAATAGGTAAGGACTCCATTTGTTTGTTCTGAGATCTGGAAATTCACCTGCTCGTACAGAACTAAGAAAGAGAGAGATGAGAAGGATTTCTAACAAATCTCGTTCATTCTTACTGTAGCAGCCTGTGATTGTGTGAGCGAGATGTGTTTCATCCGCGCGGCTGCATGACAATTTGAATGACGCCCTCCCGCAGACGTATAATAGGGTTTTAGCGGAGCCCTTGACAAATGGTGAGGAAGCAGCTGCAGAACTGCAGGAGAGCCAACCTCCCCCTGGTAAAGAAAACTCGGTGAGAGGAGGGAACTGTATTAAAGAGATGTTTTTGTTATGAGCAAGACATTTTCCAACAAAGCTATCATATTATTTAGCCAAATCCGAGTGAAGACATTTGCTGTGGAAGCTTAAGTAGTGTTGAAACAATGATTGCGGTATGTAGCAATCATCATTTTTATCATTCTTCATTTAATTTTGGTTTTCAATGTTTTCATTTCATTGCCGTTCTTCTCCATGCAAATTGCAACTGTATTATTCAATCTATTGCTTAATAATTGCCAGATAATTGAAATCTAAAACGTGCATGTTATACAACACTGCTTTATAACATTCTTAGCTGTTGGATAAGTCTAGTTTTTTTTTTTTTTTTTTTTTTAAATCTTTCCTTCTTTCATCTTATTGGGTTTAAAATATTCTTTTGTGTTGGAAATGCCCAAGATGACCTTTTTCAAGATATCCCAGTTCGTCGCCACAATCAGATCCTCTCATTTTTCCATCAAGCCATCATGTTTATTTGAAAGTTGAGGAACATTCCTTCCCTCAAATGTTTTAATTTTACTGGAATTTGCATAGATTTAGAAGCACTTGATTTTTAGATGTTGCACTTTAGTGACGTTTTACATGTCCACCCTGAGCTTGCATGGGCTTTTTATGGGCACTCCAGGTTCTTTTCACATACCAAAAACCATGCATGAATGAACAGCTGAGCGGAAAAAAAGCCACAGATTTCTGGTAAATAAGTTTCCTTTTAAATGTTCAATATTATATGATAATTATAAACCACTTGCATAGGAAAAGAGGCTGCGAACCCCCACACACCCCAAAGTCATGTTCATTCACTGTTGGCCAGGCCTGTATTTGAACCTTGGCGGGCAAGAACTAGCAGAGGGGTTGGTTCAGCCAGGATGGGGGGGGGGGGGGGACTCGTGAACGGATCAGTGTTGGACCCCTTACTTTGTGCTGTCAATAGAGTCGCATACCTTGCTGACCGCTGCTGAGGCATAGCCTGTTGAAGGAGAAAAAAAAAAATCAAAGGAGAGAGGGAAAAAGGGATCGGAGCTGGGATTGAGGAACGTTTTTATTTCTTTCTCAAAATTGCAACATAACATCTGCAATTTCCCTCCACAATTTAACCACTTGTTCACTTTTAGCTGACTTTGTCCAACCAATCAATCAATCAATCAATCAATCAATCAATCAATCAATCAATCAATCAATCAATCAATCAATCAATCAATCAAGTTGTATTTACATTGCCCTTTACAATAGCCAACTGGTACCCAAAGTGCTTTACAACAGGATAAAAAGAACAATTGATAAAACAAAACATAAAACATGATTCAAAACCGCTATGTGAAAGAGAAGCTGAGCTCATATCCCCAATTTTATTCTGAAAAGTCATTTTGTCACAGCAACAGCAACACTACAGTTCCACTTAAACCCTTTACGTTGTTCAATCATGTTTTTTTTTTTTTTTTAAATGTCAGCAAGGCCAACAGTTCTCATTGAAAGTTTAGTTTTGTAGTTTTTTGTAGCGCTACAATGATCCGATGACTTTGAAAGGCATACGGTGTTGAATGTGGTATTGCTTGAGAGACAGAAATTGTGTGGGGACTCAGGAGTGGGAGATAAATAGAAAAAAAGCATCATAACCTTGCATTTCTATGAAGGCGTGGAGCTATCAATGTAGAGTAAAAAAAAAAAAGCACGGCAAATACGTCCAAATGTACTTTCGAGACTTAAATACCTTTGTTTGGAATATACTCGGAAATACGCTTGAACGTACTGGCAAATACGGCCGAACGTACTCGCAAAAAACGTACTTGGAGCTAAATTTTTAGGAATTATTTTTGTTCAAGATTTTTTTCTCCTCCATGTAACGGACTAGTTACTTGTGCATATTTAAAGATTCAATTAAAACAGCAAAGTGCCGTAAATTATTTTGACCATTTTAACTATTTATCAACACAAGTTAATTCAAATAAACACAGATTTTGATCTTGAAAGCACATTCAGATGGAATTTAGATATTTTATTTGTCTTCATTAAAACGTTAACTAGAATGGGTTGGTCCGAGCCATGAAACTCCAGTCCTATTCCGGTCTTGATCACAGGGCACATGTACACAACCATGTATTTACACTCAAATTCACATCTATTTAGAGTTTATTTAGATTCTTCAATGAGCCCAACATGCATGTTTTTGGAAGATGAGAAGAAGCAGGAGTCTTTGAAGAAAGCCCATGCCTGCTCACTATACACGGAAAGGCCTCAAGTTCAAATCTAGCTCTTCTGAATTTTGAGGCACAATCATAAGCATTTCCTCACAATGTTCAGCAAAAAAAAACAGATTCAGCCTATTTTGTCATGTTATTATCCCCTAAAGTTGTACTGCCATTACTCAATCTAGTTTGTGCGCCAGGAATTAGGTCACTGTTGTGCATCACCTAAAGTGCAGAAATAGAAAAGGGCATTTAGCTACTTTTTATCCACCTTTCCTCTTGTAATAATTAATCAAAATGAACATGTGTTGATCCAGCAACAAAATAGAACTAAAGTACAAGGTTGCCTCAGAGGCACTCTGAAATAAGTTTAATGCTATTAAAGTAAATGTTTTAGGAGATTGTTAGATAGCCTACAGCAATCAAGCCATTAATGTCACATAATTTGTAACAAATCTCTGAGGTTTAAAGCAATTCTTGTCTTGTGTTACGTGGACTTTGGTTGATCTGGCAAACTTAGGTCCTGTTGAAGCCATAATGGTCGTACCCCACTGGGGACTATAGGGTGCCGTTGTTTCCTGCACTCATAAGTAGCTCCTCTAAAGTCTGTAGTTTCAGGTTGAGCAAATCCTCCCCTCAAACAATACTGCTTCGCTTGGCTAACGTATTGTTCCGCCTGTGGGAACCAACTTCCTATATTAAGAAACTGGGGAGAGGGAGTGAGCAAATGTCTGCTTGTTCTGCCACTTTCCACAGACATAATAGGCTTCTTAGTGATGAAAGACAGTGGGAGAAAGATGCACAGTCTTCACACTTCACTGCTTCCCTCTCTTGAGTCCCTCCGTCTTCCTCTATAACGTTTTCCTTCCCCTCCAGCACCCACACTTTTCTTCCAAAAGGGAGTCTTTTGAAATAGGCTCTGAAGGGGGCGATCAAAGGTGGCCAGATGCCACACACAGCATTGCCAATACCACACACACCTTTCATGCATTTCCAACGTCCAGTGTTTTCTGAAACAATTAAATGCTACCTTTTTTCTTGGTGTACACATCAACGGATTCTATAGGTTGACTACAATGGGGCTGTTTTCGTCACGATTTTGCCCATTTCCAATTAAGGACATTTACCGTCTACCTTACAGTATGTCTTACAGTATTTGATTGTTCTCTGAGATTATCCTTTGGTATGAAAAGTGTTAGGTGTGGTTTTGTCACAGTAATGGAGTCCTAAATAGGTCACGGACAATAATCCTAAATAAACATGCACAACCTTTACAACTAAAAATCTTTATATTTGGGGGAAATTGAGGTCTCCCCAACTCCTTTGACTCTGAGGACTGTGATGTGAAACATGTAGCCAATCAAACAAGTGCATCGGCTGTCTGATATACAAGCAGTGGTAAATAACACCAATTATGTCCTGCTTGATGTTTTTTTTGTAGAAAAGTAGATTCTCCACAACCAAGACCCAGATTGATGCATGAATCACTCAAAGGAGTTCTCCACAGTACCAATCTGGGACTGCTCCACTGTGATCTGATCGGGAAAAGCAGGACATACAGTCCAATATTTGGAGCTGATTGCGCAATGCAGAAAGTCGATGAGCTGTCTATCTTTTGATATATAATATTAAGTCACAGTTGGAAAATGATGGTATGATGCGAGAGTGTCTGCAAAAGTAGACGCATATACAGTGGGGGTGGCTTGCCATACTAATATACTGATAAAATGGTCAATGCACTTTCCAACGGGGAAATATAGGTATTGCAGGGACAAGGTGAAATAATTGAATGATTTTCTTATTTTATTTTATTTTTTTAGCAGGGCCACATTAAAAAGTCTACTTTAACATGAGATGTTTGTGAAGAAATTGTTTTGTTAAAACTCATTCTTGATCAAAATTCAGTCACTCTGGGTTTGCTGCGTAGCTTCCCGGTTGTATTCTCTGCAAGGAATTTTCCAATTGAAGAACAGATGTTTGCCTCTTGACTCACCTGAGTCCTCCACCTGAGCGACCAGATAAACTTCTCACTCCTCTGCTCGAATGTTAGAAATAGTTTTTCAAGGACCGAGAGCGCACCCTTGCATGCGAAAAAAGTCCCAATGATGAACCACTGGAAATTGTTGTAACATAAAAGCGTAAAGTCCAGAAGATGCACACTAGTGTGTTGATGTTCTTCAATCACTGGACTTACCTTGCCTTACCTTTGACTGCAAATACTAAAACAGTCTGTTCATTTAGTGAAGCTGTTTTTCCGATTTTGAATTGAAACACTTTTGAGTTATTGCATGAAATCGAATTTTCAAATTTTAATTCCAACATTTTTTCCAAATATTCATCCATCCATCCATCCATCCATCTTCTTCCGCTTATCCGGGGTCGGGTCGCGGGGGCAGCAGCTTCAGGAGGGACTCCCAGACTTCCCTCTCCCCAGCCACTTCATCTAGCTCATCCCGGGGGATCCCAAGGCGTTCCCAGGCCAGCTGAGAGACATAGTCTCTCCAGCGCGTCCTGGGTCGTCCCCGGGGTCTCCTACCGGTGGGACATGCCCGGAACACCTCCCCAGGGAGGCGTCCAGGAGGCATCCTGATGATATGCCCGAGCCACCTCATCTGGCTCCTCTCTACGTGGAGGAGCAGCGGCTCTACTCCGAGTCTCTCCCGGATGACCGAACTTCTCACCCTATCTCTAAGGGAGAGCCCGGACATCCTGCGGAGAAAACTCATTTCGGCCGCTTGTATCCGGGATCTCGTTCTTTCGGTCACGACCCATAGCTCGTGACCATAGGTGAGGGTAGGAGCGTAAATCGACCGGTAAATTGAGAGCTTTGCCTTTTGGCTCAGCTCTCTCTTTACCACGACGGACCGGTACAAAGTCCGCATTACTGCCGACGCTGCACCGATCCGCCTGTCGATCTCGCGCTCCATCCTCCCCTCACTCGTGAACAAGACCCCAAGATACTTAAACTCCTCCACTTGGGGCAGGATCTCATCCCCGATCCGGAGAGGGCATTCCACCCTTTTCCGATCGAGGACCATGGACTCGGATTTGGAGGTGCTGACCCTCATCCCGACCGCTTCACACTCGGCTGCGAACCGCTCCAGTGAGAGCTGGAGATCACAGCCTGAAGAAGCCAACAGCACCACGTCGTCTGCAAAAAGCAGAGACGCGATGCTGAGGTCCCCAAACCGGACACCCTCAACGCCTCGGCTGCGCCTAGAAATTCTGTCCATAAAAACTATGAACAGAATCGGTGACAAAGGGCAGCCTTGGCGGAGTCCAACCCTCACTGAGAACGAATCCGACTTACTGCCGGAAATGCGGACCAAACTCTGGCATCGATGATACAGGGACCGAACCGCCCTTATCAGTTGGCTCGGTACCCCGTACTCCCGAAGCACCCCCCAGAGAACCTCCCGAGGGACACGGTCGAACGCCTTCTCCAAGTCCACAAAACACATGTGGACTGGTTGGGCGAACTCCCATGCACCCTCGAGGATCCTGCTGAGGGTGAAGAGCTGGTCCACTGTTCCACGGCCAGGACGAAAGCCACACTGTTCCTCCTGAATCCGAGGTTCGACCTCCCGACGGACCCTCCTCTCCAGCACCCCTGAATAGACCTTCCCAGGGAGGCTGAGGAGTGTAATTCCCCTGTAATTGGAACACACCCTCCGGTCCCCCTTCTTAAAGAGGGGAACCACCACCCCAGTCTGCCAATCCAGAGGCACTGTCCCCGATGTCCACGCGATGCTGTAGAGACGTGTCAGCCATGACAGCCCCACAACATCCAGAGCCCTTAAGAAATCCGGGCGGATCTCATCCACCCCCGGGGCCTTGCCACCGAGGAGTTTTTTAACTACCTCAGTGACTTCAACCCCAGAGATTGGAGAGTCCGCCTCAGAGTCCCCAGGCCCTGCCTCCACAATGGAAGGCGTGTCGGTGGAATTGAGGAGGTCTTCGAAGTATTCTCCCCACCGACACACGACGTCCCTAGTCGAGGTCAGCAGCACGCCATCTCCACTGTAAACAGTGTTGACGTTGCACTGCTTCCCCCTCCTGAGACGCCGGATGGTGGACCAGAATTTCCTCGAAGCCGTCCGGAAGTCATTCTCCATGGCCTCGCCAAACTCCTCCCACGCCCGGGTTTTTGCCTCAGCAACCGCCGAAGCCGCGTTCCGCTTGGCCATCCGGTACCTGTCAGCTGCCTCGGGAGTCCCGCAGGCCAAAACGGCCCGATAGGACTCCTTCTTCAGCTTGACGGCATCCCTTACCGCCGGTGTCCACCAGCGGGTTCGGGGATTACCGCCACGACAGGCACCAATGACCTTACGGCCGCAGCTCCGGTCGGCCGCCTCAACAATGGAGGCGCGGAACAAGGTCCACTCGGACTCAATGTCCCCCGCCTCCCCCGGGACCTGGGAAAAGTTCTGCCGGAGGTGGGAGTTGAAGCTCTTCCTGACAGGGGATTCCGCCAGACGTTCCCAGCAGACCCTCACAGAACGTTTGGGTCTGCCAGGTCGGACCGGCATCTTCCCCCACCATCTGAGCCAACCCACCACCAGGTGGTGATCAGTTGACAGCTCCGCCCCTCTCTTCGCCCGAGTGTCCAAAACATGCGGCCGCAAATCCGATGACACGACTACAAAGTCGATCATCGAACTGCGGCCTAGGGTGTCCTGGTGCCAAGTGCACACATGGACACCCTTATGTTTGAACATGGTGTTCATTATAGAAAATCCGTGTCGAGCACAGAATTCCAATAATAGAACACCGCTCGGGTTCAGATCGGGGGGGCCGTTCCTCCCAATCACGCCCTTCCAGGTCTCACTGTCATTGCCCACGTGAGCATTGAAGTCACCCAGTAGAACGATGGAGTCCCCAGAAGGAGCGCTCTCCAGCACCTCCTCCAGGGACTCCAAAAAGGGTGGGTACTCTGAACTGCCGTTTGGTGCATAGACACAAACAACAGTCAGGACCCGTCCCCCCACCCGAAGGCGGAGGGAGGCTACCCTCTCGTTCACCGGGGTGAACCCCAATGTGCAGGCGCCCAGCCGGGGGGCAATAAGTATACCCACACCTGCTCGACGCCTCTCACCGTGGGCAACTCCAGAGTGGAAGAGAGTCCAGCCCCTCTCGAGAGGGCTTGAACCGGAACCCAAACTGTGCGTGGAGGCAAGTCCGACTATATCTAGTCGGAACTTTTCTGCCTCGCACACCAGCTCGGGCTCCTTTCCAGCCAGAGAGGTGACATTCCATGTCCCAAGAGCCAGCTTCTGCAGCCGGGGATCAGACCGCCAAGGTCCCTGCCTTTGGCCGCCGCCCAGCTCGCACTGCACCCGACCCCTTTGGCCCCTCCCACAGGTGGTGGGCCCATGGGAAATATTCATTGGGAAAAATAGAAAAAAAAAATTCAAACATTAAAAAAAAGTAACAAGACAAATGGCAGGATTTGAGGTGGATTTAACCAAAGTTTACAGAAACTGCATAAAAACAAAGATGGATCATTTCAAAACTTTTCCCACCATTGCGATCTCTAATCTGTTCAAATGAAGAAAATAAAAACTCTAAGTAAAGTCAACAACTGAGATAATGTGGTTGGACAAGTATACACACCTTCTTGTAACTGGCGATGTTGCTGTGTTCAGAATTTAACAAGCACGTTCAGAGTCACACACATCTGCCACCATTTAAAGTGCCTCTGATTAACCTCGAACTAAGGTCAACAGTTCTAGTAGTGTAAAACATTTTGAAATAGTCGCTCTTGTTCAAATCTTGTTCAAAACGGGGACTTTATTTATCCACTCTATGCACTTTAGTTACTAGAAAGGGGGAAATACTCAGCTGGGAAGTCTTGTCTGTCTAGACATGCAAGCAATAATAAAACCCGGAGCTGTTATAGGGTAGCAAGAGGAAGTCTTTTGGAAGAAACATGGCTTCTCAGTAAAAATAGCCTGTATAGGGCATGTGTACTGAGAGATTAAGCCATCTTTGAAGTCTGCCATACATCAGTTCAAAACTCCCTTCCCCTGTTCTTTAAGCTAATAAGCTTAAATCTTCCAGCTCAACTCTTCCAACAGCCAAGACCATGAAAAAAAGACAGAAGAAAAAAAACTTTTAATCCCAGCTTTGATGATACATTATGTGCTGCTGAAGAGAACGTTCAAAGTCGCCCCTAAAACTTTAGCGACTGGCTGCTGCGGATGGAGGAGTCGTTGGTTTAACAAAAGCACAGGCGGATGAATCGAGGCAGTTCTGATGGGGACGTAAGCTCGCTACGAAGGAATTGTGCTTTAGTTGCTATATGATAATTGTATTTCAGCCCCAGACACATTCCTCAGATCTGACAGCAGCAAGTAATGTAAATATAAGCATAAACTCATAGTGACCCCGTGTTCTGCATGTGCAGCAATCAGCAGCTCAGCAAGCACGGATTAAGCTCCGAGAAGCAAGGCGGCTGAGGGCGCAAGAAAAGGAAAAATGAAAACAGTGTGGAAGAGGAAGAGGAAAAGAGGATCATAGATGGAAGGTGACAAGAGCTATGAAGGATAGATGAAATGAAGCAAGGGCGCGGAGTTCATTCAACTGTCATTTTCCTGCAGAGAGAGAGAGAAAGACAGGAAAAACAGCAAGATTTGGTTTCTATGGCAACTAGAGGCTATTGCAAACCACTCTGTGCAAACTTACTAAGGAAGGAAGGAGAGGACAGCCAATCAGGTCAAAACTCGTGTTAAGCCGAAGCGACCAATGTTGGGTCGGATTCACAGCAACATCTCATTCTACATGACAATCGTAAGGCATAGCAAATTTCAGATAAAGTCGATGTTTACACGTGTGTCATTGCGCTTAACGTGCATATTAGGTCTTCGTACATACCGGTTGAGTCGGGTCTTCAGCGAAGAGGTCAATTGAACGTACTTTTTTTATTTATACATTAATTAAATTGGTTTTAAGCCCTGGCTCATTGGGAGAAATATAGACAAGAGATACATACATTGAAAAAAGATTGTTTATTGCTAGCAAACAGAGGTGAAAATGTCTGCCAGGTTTTAGGGAATGTGAAAAACTGGACAAGACTTTTAAACATGAAGACAATCACAACCAATACATGAACATTTTTGAATGTATGTATGTACTGAAATTGAGCAGCACAGTAGATGAGTGGTCTGCCTCACGGTTCTGAAGTTTAGAATTCAGATCTTGGTTCCAGGATTCTTGAGTAACATGCTCGACCCGTGATTTTGTGGGTTTCCTCCATATACCTTGGCATGTATTGGTTTGTTAGAATCCTGTGCAGTTACGTTACCAGATGCCTAAATCATTTTATAATTGGGGGTTTTATAACACATTAATTATACTGGGAATACCAAATGCTTATTTGATTGTTAAAAAGATCAGCAAAACAAGAATGCATGGTTGACCTTATACTAAATCTTTTCTTTCTTGCTATTTACATTATTGAGAGTGTGAAAAGTAATAAAACAAGGTGTGAAAACAAATGTTCAAATATTCCATTTTCACCTTGATTGTAAATTGCAGCAAATATTTCAATTAAGGGTCAAATTAAAATACAGGCTAGGCTTCTATTTTGGTTTCAGATTTTAATATCCAGAGGAGTCAAATTCACTGCATGTCACAGAAATAAGTAGGAAAACGTGAGATAATCTGGACAAAGGGCAGGAATGTAGTTTTTGGGCCATTTTAATCTCTCTCTATGATATGTATTTGGAATACATACTGTATCATGTTAAAGGTATAAAACTTATAACTCCCTTCTATTCCAAATGAATGTCTTTCTCTAATGCTTTCCTTGTCGTCTGTCTTTGTACCTCTTTTACTGAGCCCCATCCTCAGATGGCTTCTGGCCTACATTTTCTACCGAGCTCTTGAGTGTATGTGTGCGTGTTTGTGTGTGTGCCAAATCTCGACATGGGTTTACCGGCAGAGTGCGCATGCGATGTACGGATTGAGAGAGCAAGAGACGGCAAATGAACATGAATAACAACAAATGCAATTTGTGTTGCTTTTAGTCAAAAACAAGGGGAAATTATCATACCAATAAAACACATTCAAAATTTTTGGGAGCAAAGATAGTTATGTATCATTGATGGATACATTTCTTTCACAGAATGGACATATCATGATTCCTTATTCCAGGTATGCTTTTAAAAGTTGCAAATATTTCAAATGTTTTGCTCATAAAATGCAGATGAGGTAGGTTGAAGTTTGGCGTCGAAGGCTTGAGAATAAATCAACAGCACACAACATTTCTTAACAAGGACTCGAGCCTTAATGTGGCTCAAAATAGTATCATGAATATATCTTTGACAGGTTTCAGTGTGTTCTAACCAAGCATTAGGATATAGTATACAGAGATGGGGCAGTTTGAACCCTGCCCAACTAAAAGAAGAACTCAATGATGTCATTGTTTGAATATTGTCCCAGAGTTAACAATTTAGTGATTTTTGTTGCTATATTTACCGACATTGACGAGACCTCCCGTATCAAAAATGTCACTCGCTGCAAATCTAGAGCCAATAAAGATCCGCCCCTCCTACAAGCATGCTTTAATAAAGCGTTGACATGAACGAATCTTGTCAGAGCTTTCAGACACTCAAAGAGTATATAAATAGATCCAATGAATATATAAATAACTCAAATGGCATATTGGTGTGTGGGGAAAAAAGTAATGCTAAGAACAGAAGAATTTGATTTGAACACTACACCAGACAAGACAACATGATACTGTTAGAAATGAATAGGCATACAGTGATCCGTAGCGCAAATCAGAGATGCTGCTGATTCTGATGACGCGAACAAAGTAGAAAAGTGGATACGTAGCGTGACTGCGGGAGGCTGAGATAAAGCGGGCTTAGAACTCCTAGAGCTCTAAGCCAATCAGCGGCAAGGATACAGATGATACGCGATGCACCGAATATATCCGAAATATTTGTTTTCATAAAAATCCGCGATGTACCGAGGTCGCAATAGGTGAAGCGTGAAGCGGCGAGGGATAACTGTATTCTTTTTTTGTTTATTCTCATAAGTATTGTATGTTTGTAATGATTTGTGATGAAGCATTGTGGAATGCGACCAAGAATCTTTCTTTTTATTTGTTTATTTTTATACAAAAACAAAAAACTTTCACGACAATGAATTGTTGCCAAACAACATTCTGGAACTTTACAACACATAGTTTATCAAGATGAGCATTAATAAGCAGACCTGGAAGTTATGAGGGGCTTGCATTAAAATAACATCATTAAAATAGACAGCCACTACTTACAGCAATTAATGTCAAAACGTATAGCAATGTCTCAGCAGTTTGTGACACGTTTGTTCAATTAGATATGTTACTATGAACATTTATTTTGCGCCTGGAAAAAAAAACAGCAATGATTCATATAAAGTAGAAACAGAGGAATCTCAGCATGATGACATCATCTGGAGGTGATAGATTACAAACATGACGCCCAAAGATCGGCGCCAGTTTAAAAGCGACAAATTAAAATCCATAGATGAATTAGTGCTGTACTATAATTGAAATAGTTTGTTTCCTTTCTCCGTTGGACCTTTGAAAGGAAACTGACATTTTGTGGCAAAATACTTGAAAGGAGATGAAAATAAAATGATGAAAAGGAAAAAAATCGTTTTTCCCAAATACTACTAACCAGACATGGCATTATTGCTTCTCATCGACATTTTTAAACACTGTACTGATGTCGTTCAAATGAAGTCCAGAGCAGTTCCATAGTTCCAATAAAATAAACCACATGAAACAATGTTAATGTCATGTCTTTGTGGCGACTGACTCAGCCGAGGCTGATTACATCGCCATATCCTCCCTGTACAAGATCTATTAATCCTCCACATTTTTTTAAACTTTTGATTGATGTGTCTGTGAACACAGCAATTTCCAACATGATTAAATTAAATCCAATGTGAAGGGCAACTCCACAAACGCCTCACTCTGCCTCAGCACCAAACCTTTGCCTTTTCTTTTTGGGATGAACATAAGCAACTGATTTGAAGCCGAGTGACCTTCACGTTTGAGTATATTTTGTTTCTTTTGATTGAGGCGAGCGTTACCTGAATAATCTGCTCGTATTGTACGATGGAGTTGCTCCAAACCTTTTGACTTTATTGTGGCCCTTTAAACACTGCAGCCATTAATGTACCAGTGAGTTCCCCATGTGTCCAACAATCACGTTTGATTGATTTAAAATATTTATTCTGAAAATAAAAACAAAGCAATCAAATCATGAAACCCTTATTAACAAAAAGGAATGAGAAGAAGTCCAGACTTAATGATTCCTAGGCTGCACACATTGGCACCACATGGCGCCCACAACGCCATCTTGTTGCTCCACCCAAAGGAATGTGCACAGGGATAGTGAACAGAAGACCTGCTTGATCCACACAGGCAAAGGGGTCGCCGTCGACATTTACACCCATCTTGTTAAAAATTCCAACCTTGTATGCTGCTTATTCACGATGTGGCTTCTTGTCCGCAGCAGAGAAAAAAAAAAGGGTGTGGCAAAAAGAAACTGCAGTATAGTGGCTGTAAACTTGACACAAAGAGGAACAGAGCACGCATACTGTATTGCCAGCTAGCAGTCCCTGCACTCCACGTGTCGTTCCCCTTGATCAATTATTCAACTTCAAGGGTAATCCAATTGAATCATTTCACTAAACTGTAGCGACCTATTCGCCGACGGACCGTAGCTTCCATTCATCCACCTGCTCTTCATGTCCTTTTACTAAAAGATTCATCTTATCAGGAATTTTATCAACCTAAGCAATTAGCTTGAATTAGAATAGTAACAATGATGTGACAATGCAATTGGTATGTGCGGCCATATTAATGGCATGAATCTAATAAACCTAAAATATCATCCTCATGAGACATTGAAGCACATTACAGTATGTTTCCAGCTTTGTGTAATGCAAGAAAGTAATATAAGCATCCTGCCTCACTCTAAATATATAGTGTATAAATATAAAAAAACATCTATATAGTATAACAATCGAGAATGGGAGGAAAACATAGAAAACACTGTCACTGGTATTTGACCCTTTCTTTTAAATAACAATGGGAACACATTGTAACGCTCCTATGGTAAATCACAAATGTGAATCGCGTATTCTAAATTGTCTGTGCCAATGTGACATGAATTATAACATGACATTCATGTTTTTAAAAGCCACCTGTTATCCCATTTTTCTTTGTCACTGGTGAAAACAAAGAAGCTGTCTGAGAACATCAGAAGTTCTATAATTTGTAAATACAAGACCTCCAAAGTGTATAAAGCCATCTTGAAAGACCTTGGGAACCCTTTTTCAACAGTGCATAATGTGATTAAGAAGTTTGCCGAGCAGAGAATTGTAAAGAACCTCCCTGTACGTTGGGGGTGGGGAGGTGGGAGGTGGTCTTCAAAGTTTGGTGCGAATGATTAAAAAAAAAAAAAAACATGTCAAATATCCTAAGACCTGAAGGCCAACTTGGAAAATTGTGGGTTCATGGTTTCAACAACTCCCATACACCGCACACTGAACCAAACCACAATCCCAGGGAAAATGTTCTCAGAACCGACAATACAAAGATCATCAGTACGGCACTAATATTAGTCATTATGTCAGGAATGTTCTATGGTCTGTCTACATGTGTTCTAACAATGTTTGTGGTCAGATGCCTGTTACATAAACTGCCCCATACATGCTAAGTGTTATCCTCTGTGTCCATGGAATTACTCCCATTATATGTTCGCATTCACGTAGGACAGGCTGTGTGGTTGCTTTAAATACAGTGCTTGAAATGTTTATGTTTTGTATGGCATTAACCTTCAAATAAGGGTAGCAATAGACATCTTGAAGCATCTTATTTAGAGAGTATTGTCATATGTCGTTGACCGCAGGTCTAGCTGGACTTATTTGTTTTCACTGTCCTGAACAGTCCTCCATTATGGCTGTAAATCCAAATAAATGCAAAATTGCCATATATGACTTAAATTGGTGAAGAACGACTTATGAAAACAGAGGCCATTCGTGTTTGTTCAAATATTTGTATATTTATCTTATGAGGGGGATTGGTAACAAAAAGCGATTGCAGGATCTCAATGTTTTAAAAAGACAATTTGCAATGTTGGCTTTTTAGCAAGACGCTCGAAGTCGATGCGTAGAATTTGCTTTTCACAAGTCACATAAAATGATGTGGCCCTCGGGACCAAGTTGTCATATGTGACATCAACAGTGTAGCAGTTCTTTTTCTTTCTTTTTTTCCCCCCCGAGCGTTTTAGGTAACAAACGCCAAATACTGCGTTTAAATACCCAAACAGAATACTATCTAGAAAATGCTATCATAGCAAGGTGATCTGAAGTGCCGCAACGATAAACTGTTTCATCCACATTTGAACTCAATCCGTCTGAAATGCACGATCAGATCATGAAATCAGCTTCCCAGGTGCATATGGCATTATTTCCATCCAATCAGGAGAAGATGACACGCTTGAATCCCCTTTGTGAAAAATTCAATCAAGGATAACGTTAGGTTGATAAAGCAGCTTATTGTGGCCGGTATAAGCCCACTACTCCCTCAGTCTGTCTGCCTCACTCGGCCACGGAGAAGCAACGTACAGACTGTGTGTGTGGACGAGCAGAACAATAGAGAAGCCCCCCCAAGCTTATCTGCGACACCCTAAGTCCCTTCAGGTAATTTTTTGTTCACCAAGCTAAACAAATAAAATATGATTTGGATGCAGAGGGATGGTGGGAAAGGGAGAGTTGAGGCTTACAAAAGCATTACATAAGAGAATTGCTAAAGCAGCAGATTAGCAGCGCAGTGGGGGTTGAAGTTAAAATCCATATTTGTTAATTAACAACAGGCCAGAAATCTCTCTCGGAATCCACTTTGAAGTATGTTGGCGTTGGCGCATGCACACTCACAGACCAAAATTTTAGGTCCACCTGGGAAATAAAATCCAATACTGGAGCTGTATCGAATATTATTCGCAGTGGTCATCATAGCCAATGGCAACTACAGGACGAAATGCAATAAGAAAACCCATCTCTTGATAGTCCGTTGAAATCATATCAGGCATCTTTTCGATAAGATTGTGTATAAATAAATTATTCTTGAGTATAGCCAAAACAATTGTCCCTTAGGAGGAAAGATGAGGAAAAATAAGCCATGACTGAGAAGCAATACATTCCAAAATAAATTTCCAGGGTTACAAGCATTTCAATCACCAGCCATACATAGTCTCGTGTACGAAAAAATATCTGCAATTAATTGACATTCATAAATGCTGCAGCAAAAACAGACGAGCTAAACTAAAGGGTCATGAATTTACTCAATGAAAAAAGCAATCGCACAATAGCTTTGGTATGATGAAGCAGATCTAAATCCAAATCAAATATGAAGGTCAAACAAAACAAAAATGTCAATGAAGAAATACCACAAAAAAAAAAAAACTATTTTACTGGGATGTGTGTCAGTTCATTTTTGTAATCTTCAATGACGCAGAAGGTTCACTGAGGTCAAGCACATAACGTACAGAGCTGTCATGGTCACGCTCTCAACATTACTCTGTGCTGCTCTCAAGTCATACAGGTGAATGCGCACAAAGGCCTGCTGCGCAATTCAGGAATCACAAGCGATGGCAAATGTATTACATACACTAACCAGATCATTAGGTTTCACAAGCGCCTGTTGCTAACCAGCTGTTTCTTCATCGGTATTAGCGCAAGCAACGTTTGAAAATGCCCTTTTCAAATGGATCAAATTCTTCTGCTTTTGTAAAAGCAAACACCTGTAGGGGGACAACCTGAAGAGTTATCGGATTTGAAAAGCAGCGGAATTTTCACTTTCATTTGTCACATTTGATTGCTTTATTGTTAGTGCATGTAAATTTGATCGGCTTACATCGTTAGGCACACTAAATTAATTCTTTGAAGTTGGCCTGATGAAAGGTATGATCAAAAATAATTCTAGTAGTAGAACCCTTGTTACAATTCTTTTCCAACTTGTCCACAAGGCGTACACAAAGTGAAAGCACGATCCCGCACGAGCACACCCTAGTATGGCTTACTAAATTACTCTCTGCTTCATGGAGGATGGCGCAAGGTGCAGCAGCCTGATAAGAGCAGCAGCCAAGGTGACATGCCTTTTTGCACGAGGAGCCAAACGGGGAAGCGTTCCGTAATGACCGCGCGTTATCAAACGGGCATTGTTCGGGGAGAGGCAGACGTACAGGTGATGGTGGCGAGGGCGAAGCCCTCTCAGATCCCGAGAGCCTAACCCGTGGACATGAAAACACAACGTCACAAGTTAGGGTCTCAGGGACGGAGAGAGACACATGTCCACATCAGCTACACATGTCCTCTAAGCCTCTTACACTGACGTTCTGCTTCGGCTCTTTGTTAGGAAACTTGTTGTGAAGTCAAATAAGGACGAAGTGGCTTAGCTCTAGCATGCGCTCTTTCTTTGCCAGTAAAAGGCAGGCAGCCTTGCCAATCCAGATAAATTAAGCCCAGGGGTTGCCAACTTTGCTGCCCGTCTATACGTCGTGAGAATATACAATAGCAAGTGCCAGACACAACATTGGCCTGACTAACCCCCCCCCCTTACACTTTCACTCTCTGTCCCTCCCCCTCTTTAGACGAACAATACAACACTTTAAAAATGCTTTTCCTCCATCAGGTATGGCTGTCTTCGTCCAGCATACCAAAACGATCCTTCTTATTCTATAAACCTGGAATCAGACGATGTCAAGTCATTGCACCACCAGTGTGGATGACAAAAAGCTGCAACGACTCCAGAGAGTGAGAACCCCAATCTCCAAATTACAACCGAGTAGCTGCCTGGCATGTTTAGCACCACTGCTAAACCTTTCAGCGCTCCATCAGAGCTTCTTCAGCGACGTCCTGAGGCGGCACTAAGCGCAGGCAAGGCAGCTCACAGAGCTCTATGGTTCCATCATGCAAGCACGGTGGTCTAAAGCACAGGAAACAGATGGGAAGCTGAGATGGAAGTGGGGAGCAAGGTAGTCACTCACCTTCTTTTGAAACGGGAACCTCCTGCTTTTTCGTCTCCTAGCTCATTTGCCTGCTCAGAAGAGGAAGAAGAAAAACAGGCAAAGAGAGAAAGCTCAGATTTAAAGTTACAGCAGCACACCAAGGAGATTCCAGGTAGTAACTTTGCTTTCAATAAGAATGACTTCACCAAAAGCCGAACCATCGTTTCAAGCAGGCTGCTCACAGCCAGACGCAATAAACCGAAGGAGAGTGATGGCAGAGGCAAGAACGAGAGGCATGAGGTGGGTGCGAGACCGAGCCGGAATGGACCATGTGTACACTCTCTCTCTCTCTCGCTCTCTCTCTCCCTCCCCTCCCTATCTTTGGTGCCTCTCTCCCCCTCTCCCTTTCTCTCTCACTCACAGGAGAAAAGAGAGAGAGGGCGATGTAATTCCGCTTTCTGGAAAATAGGGGAGTCGAAAAGAGCAGGAGTGCTTGCAGCCGGGTGCGCAGTGCCAGTCAAGCATACCAGTATGCAGCCTCACTTACTGAGCAGAGTAGAGGTGGAGGTGGGGGTGGGACACACACACACACACACACACACTGAAGGACTCTTTTACCTTGCTCGCATAGGCATCGACACTACGTAATTTTATCTGAATTTGAAGGTCTAAAGGCGGGTTGGACACAGACAAGCATGCCCACGTGTAAATACGTAAAACAGGATTACTCAAATCTCTTGTGCAGCTTCACTTTCGCTCTTCCTTGCCACTTTGTCTCGTTTTTTTTTCCGCTTTTTGATTAGAAGTGGAAAGGAGAAAACATGGGGGGAAAGCCCCTGAAGAACTCCTCCTTCTTCTCACCCTACCGCCCCCCCCCCCTTTATAATAAAGGCAGGAGAGGAAACATGGGGAAAAAAACAGCAAGAAAGGGAAGAGAAATATCATCCATTAATTTGCCTCACAGCTGTAATCAGTTACAGCTAGAGGCCCACTCTTTCTTCCATATCAGTAAGCGAGGGAGCGAGGTAAGGAGAGAGGGAGGAGGAGGAAAAGGGGGTGGACCCGGACTTGTTTTTTTCCACCTTGCCATTGTCACATTTGCGCCCTTGAAGGAAATCCTCTTCTTTCGTTCTTGCTGTCTTTTCTTTATTTCTGTCTTTTCTTTACGTCTGTCTTTTCTTTACTTCTGTCCTTTCTTAATTTCTGTCTTTATTTCTTTTTTGCTGTCTTTCTTTACGTCCTCCTGTGGGCCGACATCAATCCCATTATCCCTTCAGAGAGTGAAGGAGAGGCCGACAGCGTATGAGCGAGAGGGGCCGCAGAAACATTGCAACATGATGTGCTTTGGCTTATAGAGGCTACATATAATCTCCACTGGCTCCCCCAGGCTTTGGCGCGGCGAGAGAGACAGAGCGAGAGAGAAATGAAGAGAGGAAGGAGAGAAAGAAGAGAGAGGATGGGGGAGGGACAGATGGAGCAGAGAGGGAGAGTGGCGACGTACAACCAACTGTAGCCTCAAATCAGCGACGAAGGCAAAGAGACTTGCACAGTGCGGAAGGCAAGTGTCTGAGATCACACTGGCCTTTTCTATTCTTCTCGTCCTCCCTGCTTGGCTGCCCGACCAACTGGGTGTGTCTGCATCCCTAGCTCATCTGGAAGCCGGATCCAGTCGGGCGCTGTCTTCTTTATTTAAGTACAGAAAATTGCATCTGGATCGACGGCACGCTCAGGCCAAAGATCCCTGACATTACCAGTTTTAAAACCAGCCTGGATAATGACACATGTTTGCGTTTGCTTGCTCACACACACGCACACACACGAGTAATACAGGAAAGCTCCCCATATTTATCACCTGCTTTGTGTCCAAATAGAGCACTTCTTGAGTGACATGCTAATATTAGCTGCTTTAATGCCTGCGAGCACACGCATGGGGATATAGTACACGCACGTACACAGTGATTTCAATTTTGTGTTGCATGCATTGCATCTTGTCCACTACCGTGATGTCTAAAAATGACCCATGTACCCATCAACTACCATGATATGATTTACTAATTTGGTTGTATTTGGATACAAATGTGAATAAAGAACGGTATTTTCTGTTCTTGCTATCTGGGACACTAAAGAAAGAATTCCCCCTGCACCAAATGGCGACCCGACAGAGTCCTGTCTATTCTGAATGTGTTATGTCATAAACAAACAAAAACAAAGACGGCAAGCCACAATTTATTACTGAGTGCGCTTCCAAATTCAGAGGTGTTTGTTTTCATACGAAACTGCTCCAAAATGTCAGATTAATTTGTTTTTTTTTGTTTTTTTAATACTTCCAGTCGGTTATGTTCCAGCTCGCGAACTAACATAAAAGCAGCTGGAACCATTCAGTAACACATTCTGACATTAGTTGTATTCAGGTAACTGAAGACAAGTCACCATTGATTTACTGATTTCATTTCAGTCCTGCCCAAGCGTTTGTTATCTGCTGCTGATGGCGAGGGATCAGTCGGCCAGGCCAAATAACACATCAGCGGAGACCCAGTTCTGTCACGACATCCCACACACTGGACGAAATAGCAGCAAGACTGCAAACGCACACGCAAAAGCAGGACTGCAGAGGAAGCGCTGAGATATAATAACGCAAGCATTCAGGCTGGACACTGTGTAAAGGCGTGTGATGATGCACACGACAGGGAAGGTGTCGATTATTAAAAAAAAAAAAAAAGCCTTGAGTGATTGACATTTGCCACATCGGGCTGAAACATTTTTTGTGTCGACGACCGATGACAAATTTTCAAGACTAGGTTTTCATGTCAACATGAAATCCTCAACTAAAACCGTGAAATAATGTTGACACCTACCATATATGACAAATTAATCTTTAAGACTGCACCAAATATGAGTTCCAATAATTATGTTTAAAAAGTAACTCTTGTTTTTAATAAAAATATGAATCACAGGTAGTGCTCTCCTAACATTTAATATTATAGCTCAGTCTAAATATTAATTAATAATTACTGATATGTAATATATTACATTTTGAAAGTAACTTGCCCAAAACTGTCTACTTGGTTTCCTCACCCGATAAAAGGGTAAAGGAAAGAATTGAATCATGACAAAAATACAAAAACTGGGTAAAATTATACAAAACACTAAAAGGCATCCATTCATCCATCCATCCATCCATCCATTTTCAGCAGCGCTTATCCTCACTAGGGTTGAAGGTGAGCTGGAGCCTATCCCAGCTGACTTTGGACTAGTCACCAGCAAATTGCAGTGCAATAATCCTTTTAAAAGAACACAAATATATACATTAGAAAAGTGAGTGCAATCATACCTCACAATTTGTGCATTTTGAACCAAGAATAAAAATATATGAGAGATATACTGATAAGATGTGAGATATGTAGGTAACCGTGTGAAGCGTCATACGAGTGACAGTCCGTTTCCTTATATATTGTTCCCACTAATTTCCAACAAACCGCCATATACGCAAATTTAAGGAAAGCAGGTGATTTCACTTTCAAATGCAATTTTATTTTCAAATTGAGTTACATTTAATGTTAACTAGCTGGATTGTGTAGACCAACAGGGGTCAGTCTTTTGCTCCTAATAAGCTGGACGTGGCTAAGGCTAACCAGAGACTGTTGCAGTGAAGGTGGCAAAAGCTTTATTGCATCTCCCATTTTCCCGATTATGAGAACAATAAAGGATTTATAATCTGTGAAGGGTATTGTAGGTTTGAGGGAAAAAAAAGAGTTTATTGTGTGCTCTGTTGTGGTTTTTGATGATTTCACAGAAGTTTTTGAAAGGCTTTTGATCAACAATGGTTTTGTTGATGCTATCATTAAAAAGAAAATTGCATATTGTGACAATTATATCCCAGAAGATGGTTCACGTCTTGACTGAACAAATCTTTTATTTCCCTTTATTTGTATGCCACTCGCAAATGCATTTTCCTTTGTAGTCAGATGTCAAAACGTTTCTCATCCGTCAAAAAGCAACAATTCAACACATTTGCTCCAAGTTTAAATGCTGTGTCAATCAGCAAAAACACATTAATAAAAAGTTACAGTGGAGTAGAAGCGACTGAAAGTTTCCACTCATGTCAACGTCATGATGCAAAACTGACATTAATTGAAATTTGTGCATTTAAGACTTGTTGAAATTACACATTTTTCAATAATATGCAATTAATCTAGCACTGGTAAATATCCAGCTATGCAGGGTGTTGTGCATGCCTCAGGGAAAGCTAGGAGGTTGTACAGTTATCTCCTATGGTGTAATTCTCAACTATACAACCTACTACCTCAACCTGGCAGCAAGCGGAGCGGGACACCAACTTTATGGCTGAGGCAAATGCCAATTTTAGTTTAGCTTTTCATGCAATCCCGCCAACTGTGTGGATCTTGCGATTTATTGTAATGCTACACCAAAATGGCTGCACCAAAATGGCTGCTGTGAAAAAGAGCATTAAAACGGCAAAGCTAGTGATAGCCCGAACCTGCACAGTACTATGTACACACATTCAATGGTAATTCAGCAGATCAGACGATAGATGAAGTGAATTAAGAGACCAGTTTTTAATATTAGTAATATCGCTGTTAACGATTTAGGTGATGCTGCTCAGGTTGTTAGAGCTACACAGACGCAGACCTGTAGATACAAGCTTGTGGTGGCAATTAACACAAGTTCGGATCTACGGGTTTGGGGCTGTAAGCACAGGAATTCAAACGTCCATTGGTGTGACAGATTGGGGAAAGAAATGTCTATAAAATGATATATATCAAACTTGTTTTCCTGACTACAAGAGAGTGGTTGCCTGAGTTATTGCTGGAAAAGTTTATGTGGCATTTTAAGAGCTGTGTGGCTTAGCTCAAATAAGATGTGAGAAAAATGTTCGTCTGTAACAAGAATGAACGCGGATGTTTATTTGCCAAAACAAAGATATGAGGTTCTTTTTGTGTGTGTCGACGTTATTTCACTTCATTGAGAAAAATCTGTATGACATTTTGCATACTGATGGTGGTTTAGTGTCATTTTTCAAATAAAAAGAAATCTAAATAAATCATTTTAAATTAAAGAGCATTTTTAGAATCTAGCTACTCACATACTTTTTATGAAAAAGAAAGTGAGAGCCACTTCACAAGTAGTATTCACAACGTCGTACAAATTTGAAAACATCCGCTAGTAACACCAAGAGAGCTGTCCTCCAAGCAACAAAATAACACTTGTAAGACTCCTTACGCGAGCCGCTCAATTTCAATTTGGAGTTTGCTTTCTCCTTCACCTCCCTCTGACTGAATTTAAATGAGATATCTGGCTTTGAAGCTGTTGCCAAGTTGCTGAAAGTATGTTAGTGGGACTTTGCCAGCACACTGAAAGACACCTTGAGATTGGCTCGAACAAAAGAGTTCAGCAGGTTCCAAAGAACCATCTACTGCTGTGTGTGCCTGCATGTGTGTGTGTACGTGCGTGCGTGTGTGTGTGTAAGGAGGTGTATGAAAGTCCAAGAAGAGAGCTAACAGGCAACACTTGCAACATTCGGCATTAAAAAGTGCCAGTGGCCAAACCTGCCCAGCAAAATCTACCCAGCAACACCGTCTGTGTGTGTGCACGTGTGTTGTTGTGTGTTGGGGGTGCGGTGGTTGAACAAAGGTGAAGTCGTAAGAGGTGAGGAAGAGGCATGCTGTTATCACTTCATAACATCCGCAGAGTATAATCAGGTATGCAGCGCTTGCAGAAATGCTTGCCGCCAGTTGAGGCCCCGTTTTACTACGAATAAAGCACCGCGTGTCAGGAGAGAATATCAAAAAGGAAAATGTGGAAACACAGCAAACACAGCTCATATCAAAATGGAAGCATAGTGACTTACCCGTTTTTTGCCTCTCTGGCTCTCTTTGGCTTCCAAATGTTTCTTTGCTTTCTAAAGGCAGGGCCTTGGACGCATGGCATAAGCGTACATTATATGCAGTCATTTCCAAAGTGACCTATCGAAAAACACAAAACTAAAACATGCACAAAAGAAAAACAAACAGAAAAAAAACAACAGCGAAAGGCGCTTCGGGGAGAGGTTGGGACGGAATGAGACGAGAAAAAAAGCAAAGGAGAGGATGAGGGACTAGTCGGGGGGAAGAAGGAGGGGAAAATTAACAAGAACAGAAAAAAACACTTTTTTGTTATAACCCAAATTCCGCGTACGCTAAATGTCATAGCCATATTAAAAAAAAAAAAAAAAAACAGCTCATATTTCCACTTCTATATTCTAAAAGCTGCAAATGCCAATCTGCCCACAACACAGCCAAAATCCCGGCCCTTTAAAAATGAACTTCTCCCTTTCTCTGTCTGAAACTGTCATTCTTCATTCTTTTGCAATCTTCTTTACTTGCACAGCTGAATGAAGCAAAAAAAAGAGAGAGAGAGAAATGGGAGTGTGGAAATTCGGCGAAAGGAAAAAGCAGCCATGAAGCCGTCCTCCTGTCACCCCAACACCTCCTTCCTATCTTCTCTCACCCCTTTCCCCCCTCCCCTCTGCTCAGACTCCTTTTTCCTGCACCCCCCAACCGCCCCCTCCCACACCCACTTAAATGCAAGAGGGACAGTCCAGGTATAGCTACTACTCACTCAGCCTTTCTCCTCCCAAAACACCCTACCTCCCACTCACACATACACTTGGACTTGTATCCTCTTCTTCCAGGGCGTCCCACACAACAAGAAGCAGACTGTCTGCCACACACACACATACACACACGCACACGGACGCAGACATTTCTTGGAGAAATTCCCTGCACCAAAAACAAATAGCAATTTTTACTTAGCCCCAGCGCACTGATTGAAAACAACAAGGCGCTTAAAGCCTTGACTCTTGATTTAGCAAGGCACACATACGCCATATGTCTGTTGTCACTGTACAAAATTGTCTGGCAGCCTCCAAATATAACATATTATTCAATATGGAGCAGGCTGAGTTCTGTTCAACTCGAGGATGAGGAGCCAAAAGAAATGACTGAATTAAATATCTTAAATCAATTCCAAATGTAATGTATAGCAATGTACTATGACTATATGGCACTAGAGTATTGTATGTTGTAATTTGGAGGATAGAATAGGAATAGAAAAATGAGGTGTTGGTGAAATTACGTTGGGCACAACATTTTTGACATAATTCAAACATTTCTACTCATCTGAAAATCAATGTATTTCATTGTATTTCTGGGCCGACATTCTGTCTACAAACATCTTTGTCGATGTCAACGTCATATCCTCAACGACAAATGCATGAATCTAGCCGGCAGTTATTCAGTTCTGTCTCTAGGCATTACAATATTTTTATTAGAAAGAAATGCAAACCTTGCAGTCTCAATCACAGTAGTAAAAGAGTTACTATGTCTGCCAGTAACAATTTCCTATAGAACGCTGAAATCCTTAAATCTGACAGTAATGAAAATATCATCAAGTCACCTCATTTTACCAAGAATTAGAAAAAGAATGTAATCGTTAATATTAAATGATTTGACATCTTGAAAATTTGCTTTTGGCAATTATCAATTTGTACTATTAGCATTTTTTAATATTGTAAATGCTTGTCTTAATCCTTGTTTCAGCCCAAAAATTCTGCCTTCACACCAAAAGTTGTTTTTGCTCAAGAAGCCTTCAAAAAAATTGGTGTACTGAGTTATGTTTTGTGTGGTCACTGCAAAATGTGAGGTACCTGAAAAAGCACTATTTAATACCTTATGACCTTAGATAATGAATATTAATTATAAAACATGCATTTATTAACTATTTATTTGCATTTCAAACACAATTTGATTGAGTAAAAAACATTCTGATATTTTTCATTAGACTGTCAAAAGCTTGTGAGAGAATTATGTACTTTCATAAAACATCTGCTCGTCCTGCTGCTGCTGGCTGACAACTGCGATCACATCACAATGAAATATCCTCATCTAAAAATTTGGAAAGATTTTTCATACATAAATGTACAATTTGTCAAATACATTCCTCTATGTAGTAAACGAAAGAAGACTTTATTTTCTCTTAAAACAGATAAGTCGAGATTTACAGACACACAGCAAAATTAGAGTGGGAGCTGATATTTATTTATGTGTTTAAATTCACAACACATGGGCAAGAAACACAAGAGAAAAAAAAAAAAGGGCGGAGGTGGCACCTTGTGTTGCTCATGATCAAATATTTTTTTTGCCCCCTCTCTTCTTGCCGACATTTTGACCGGACCTGTTGTTGCAACGTTAAGAGAGCAGGGAGCCTTTTTTTTTTTTTTTTTTTAAATTGTATATTTCTAAAGTTTGCTGTATTTACCTTTTCCATCTTAAGTCCTTTTTTTTTTTTTAAATTCCTCCATCCATCTCGAGTATTCTGCTCACGCACGGCTGCGGCAGACCTCCTCCAATCACTGGCATTAATCCACACCTCAGACCCCCTAACACCCTCTATGCTCTCCCACAATGCACCTCAGCCCCCAAACTTTCCCAAGACACATTTGGCTTCTCTCTATCGCTTACCTCTCCCTCCCTTTTCAGCCCTCTTTCCTTTCAGCTCGTCTCCCCGTGGCTCTTCATCGCCCAGTTTCCTTTGCTCTGGCTCATTCTTTCACAAACTCTCTAAATTTCCCTTTTCTCTCTCTCCATTCAGCCACGGCTGTCAGACAAAAGTATCTCCTAATCTTCCCTATGGGCTATTTGAACTAAAATGGTGGCATCCAACGGACCAACCATGTGATAGACCCCCAAGTAGACGGAGCCCATTTAAATGGTAGCTCCATTAATTTACGGATTTTAGCGATTTCTTTTTTACTTTTGGGTATTACTCATTTTTATTCATGCAAATGGGGGCAGTCGGACAGCTTAGAATTCAACCTGTTGGGCCCAGAAGCCAAATAAAAATGTCTGTCTCGATGTATTTTTTAAAAGAACATTTATTGTCTTTTATTTGGTTTCTTGTTGGGTATTACTGTTAACAAGCAAAAATAGTACTAAACATTTGGCTTAATGTAGTGGGAGTCATTAAGGGTAAGTTTGCTATCTCTAACTTTTACAGTCAAAGCAGTCCATTGAATTATATATAACTATATGAAACAACATTCTTTTCAGTTATTTTTTTTTTAACCATAAACAAAACCTTGACACGTGTTTTGTTCAGGGTTTAATTTTAAATTACTTATTTTTCAAACTCTAAACTGGAAGATTATGGCGCTCGACACCCGATGCCAAGATTTATTAAACTATTTGATCCCCCTGTATGCGAAGCATGAATTAACTGAAGAAAAGTTTTTGAAGACAACAGAACGTTTAATGCTGCGTGAGCTGTATTAAAAACAAACCTCGCTCATCTCGTCTCACAGATGACACTTGACAATTGTGTGGGAAAATGGTGGCAATGCTTACAGCCCACATGTGCAGCTACTGAGATAAAGGAACCAAAATCACATTAACCAGGTCACATATTCTTTATTCACTATATATTTCACATTAAGTGAAAGTCTTTTTGTTGCTCAAATTTATTTGTGATGACATTTGGCACACTTTTGGGAATCTTTCCTTTGGACGGAGCAACACAAAGCTAAGATTGTAGTAGTTTGATTCTTTATGCAGTTATGAATGATGAGTCTTGAGATGGAAACTTAACGGGGAAATTTTGACTTTCTTCTTCACCTGAGTAGAATCTTCCATCACTCCAAATGCATTCCGACATTCCAGTAATCTCAGACTATTCTGAGAAGGGCGGAAAACAGCCTAGTATCCAACGGCCACTTACGCATTATGCTAGTCTCAATTCCACTATTTATGTCCTTGCCAAAAGAGTGGCCTGCATGTCGTGAGATGGAATGGAATGTTTCAAGGTAGATGTAGCATTTATAGCAGTCGATAGCAACCCTATCTTGTATATTGATGGAGAAATGTCAAATCCAGTTCCAGAAAGTAAAAACCCTGCCACAAACAACCTCCCATAGGTAACTTTACCTTTACCTGTCAATTGACACTTCTACACTCGTGATAGTTTTCAACATATTGCACATCTTAGCAATCATCGTTATATGGATGCCGCAGAAACCAGAGTTAAACAGAGAGGCGCTCCATAGAAGGTGTCGCTTTGTCGAGCAACTGGGAAAATCCATACTGAGAACTCAAAGTCAAGGACGGTAATCCCTGCAGTCAGACTTTTGCCAAGGGCAAATATTACTCGTATATGCTGTATACATTGCTTGTACCAGGGATGCAGTCCACCAAACCCTCCAAAACTGGGTGAATAACAAAATTAAAAAACACATATTTGTTATCCACACATGTAACATTATCCAGGATTGGAGTTACGTGGGAGCCTATGTGAGCTCCCATGAGGACAGTTAAAAATTATGAAATTTTTCATGTATATCACTGATGCTACAGAGACAACAAGTTACAAAGTTAATAATTTTGGTCCATAATGTGTGCTGATCTGTCCTTGGCAGTTTCAATGAAAATACAGCCAAAGTATAGTGCAAGTCTTTCACAGTGGTTTAATTTGAAATGTCCTCCCACACTCTTCGAAGCAGTAGTATTTGTTCGTCCGAAGAAATGTCATCTGTACTGCACAAAAAAACTCTCAAAAGAATGTTTCAATAAAAAGAGTACATGGCAGGCCTTGAATGATGAGAGATAGTGGGGAAATTAAACAAAATAATTCAATGAGAAATCTGTGAGTGGGCTACAAATCCCTTAAGGGGCGAACCTTTTTTTTAAGGGTTAGTGTGAGGTATTTTTTTTATTATATTTTTTTTACACTCATATTATGAGCTCCATGATTGCAAGTGAAGGTCTGGTGGCTGATAACAGGAAGATGATTTTTTTTAACCTTTCTCTTGTCCTCATTGATATGTATTAAATTCCCAGTCATATGTTTTCTTGTCTTACATACTGCAACTACACTGTATGACCAACACGGTATTTTGCTTGCTGAAATTAATTTGAATATCAATATGTAACTCTGAATTAATTTTATTGTATTGCTCAATTTTTTTTTTACTATGCAGCAAGACCTGTTTTTATTTTGTACTTAGTTCCATTTTTGTTTTAAGGGTTTTCACCCATCACAATACAGGCTGCAAATATAGTACGTACCTTACTGCGAGAAGATTAGTCTTCTACTGTCCTTTTTTTCCCTCCTCTCACACTCCCTCCTCCTCCTCCGCCTCACGATTCCATTTTCCCTTCTTGCCAACCCTCCCCCATTCTGTGTTTGCGTCCTCATCTGACCTGGCTTGGCCTGAATAGCTCGCTGTCTGTGCCCATTTGGCTCGGGCACAGCTGGTACTGGCACTGAAAGCCGATAGCCATTACTGCTGCTCTGCATGTCTGTCTGACATGGGGGACAAAGCCCGAAATGAGAATTTTGCAAATTTCCTAATTTATACAGCAGCAACTCCGATATTTCACGGGTACTCGCATCCTCTTCTTTTTTTACTACTGATGATTGGAACACGACCAATTAATGGCGCCGGTCAATAAATACCAGGAGGAATGTTTTTGTTGCTGACGGCTGGATTTGCAGCCACAGCTTACTTTGCACCAGCTGCTGATAAGTGGTGTTCAAAACAAGGCCAGTGGGCCACTTCTGTACTGCTACGTCATTTTTGATCCTCTAAAGATAGTAAAGTCAACTTCAGTTTACTTGCTAAACTGTTTTGTTCATTCATTATGGCAGAAAGTCTTTACAAGGTATTACAAGCCTTTTTTCACAGTCCCTTTCTTTGTTGATTTGGAATATTAACATAATATAAGTATGGCAGGTTTGCCCACTGTTGCAAGAGAATAATAATAAATAAAATACATAATAATAATATATATAATAATTAAATACATTTAAATGATTGAAAGAAAATATAGCACTTGACCTTATTATTAAACCTAAATTATGAAATTGTAACTTGTTTGCAGATTGTATTCTGTATCTTACTATAGCTTGGTGAAACAAATTCAAGATTCTTTCATGGCACTTTTCTTGCCTTGCTGCACCGGCATCCAACAGCTTTAGATACTACTACATTAATCCAATATATCTTAATTTGTACAAATGTTGTTGTGTATGAATCATAAATATGTTCGATCATTTATCAAGACCAGTGTCATACAGTGACAGGCAGAACAATTAATTGCTCTTCCACTAGATGCCCAAAGGTACAATAGTAATAATCTGTTCACTTGCCATTCACACATAATTAAATACAGATTTTATACTGACCATAGCCAATCTGTTAGTAAATTGAGGTGAAGATGATATCCCAGAAGCTGATATGAACAAAATAGTTTTTTTTCTAGACTGAATTGGATGAATACTTTGCTGCCTCCCACTGGTTAGAATGTTTGCAAAATATGTTTTCAGTCTGAACTAAAGATAATTCAAGTAATGAATGATAGCAGACCTCTCATCTCAGTAAGGTTAGTCAGAATATGTATGAACTAGTAAAACTATCAGTATCATTATAAGAACAAGAATAAGAAGATCTACATGTTCAGCAGAATCTTAAAATAAGAGTCAGTGTTCAAAACTGCGCACATCTTTTTAATGTCATAATCTGTCACCCAGCTTTAACATTGGACCGTTTTGTTGATTTTGATTTCATACTTATGTTTTTTGTCGTCTTCCACTGCATTGTCATTCAATTCCGAGAATTTATTTTGCTTTCATTCTCCTGTGTGTCAAGTACTTAACCAAAGAGTTGACACAAAAGTGTTGAATTTTGAAACACTCGTATTTTCCAATCGCAAAACCCAAGGTCAACACACGGTCTTCTTTTATTCATGCAAGTTATTTTCATTCCATCACTTTCTTGACACCTTGAGAGTGCCCTTACCGGTGTATACATTACTGTGTCAATGCTGAAAATGTCCATAATGTTAACATGCATCTACTTCCCTAACCCTTATTTTACTAATTCAAAAGAAATCCCAGTTTCAACCAAACATTCTCTATTCAATTATATTGTTCTCATTTAAAGTTCAAAACATGAATTTCCCACATTTAATTCACCTTGCTAACGATGATGATGATTGCTAATGATGAATGATCTTCTACAATCATCTTATCTGCAACATTTAAGACGAATGAGGTTACTTGCCAGCATCAGTAATTCTTTCTTTTTTTTCTTTCATTATTTAGAGGGCCAGTATTGTAATCGCAAATAACATTTCCAAAGTTGAGATTCTTCATGTTAGCGGATCCTATTTTGTTTCACAACATTGTCAATACTTGCAACAATCGGTAATTACATACCGCCTGCATGGTGGCAGGGCCCTCAGACTTCATCAGAGATATTCCCAGAGTGTGTCTGTAATAAAAATTGAAACAGCAAACAGTTGCAGTTAAGGATTTTTAAAAATATATTATACAGAAGAGCATATTATCTGTAATTAACTAACCCCAACTGACACGCCTAGTATTTTTCATTCAATGTGTTTCACATAGTCCAAATTATGTATTTAAATGTATTTATTATTATAAAATGAAGCAGTCCCTTTCTTGCTGTGAGGTAGCCACGCCAAACCAAACCATAAGAAACAACCAAAACATGAAGCCCATATAACCAAAGTCAGCCACCAAAGTCCCACTTCAGAATCATTGTGTCATAATACTTGAAGCAACGCAATCTATATTAGAGTGGAAAGAATGAGGGCAAACAAATGATGAAACAAGAGCAGATATATTTTTAACCATCATGAAATGCACCTTAGGTCTATTGTGCAGCTGACTATAACACACACACAAGCATCATTTGAAGAATGAAAATAATTCTTGCAAAATATTACAAAACTAACACTGACTTTCATTCCTCTCATTAATTAAGTAACGGAAGGTTAAGAGGGGTCTGCATTCCGCAGTCCCTGTCCCTTTAAAGACAATGACCTGATCATCGGGGTAGCTTGGCTGCAGATGAGAAAGTAGTTATTTCAAGCACTCCCAACCCCTCGCTCATTTATTTGTGTATGTATTTTAAGAGACCTAAAGCGGTATACTAGATGTCTGGGTTCCATGCTGATAAAGCAAGATGGGTCTAATGGAATCAAGGGACAGCATATGGGGGAAGGGGGGGAACAGGGAATCAGGGCTCTAAGCCAGACAGATAGACTTGGGTAGATACCATATCTTTAACGCTACTGATGTTCAACCAAACTGGCGCCCTGGCTTGCTGGCATGGTGCCTAGCGTTCTTCCACTGGCTTGGGGCTTGGATAGTTTGGATGACTCTTGTAAGAAACAGAGAGGAAGTCAAAGGTGACAAAGCAGACAGACTGCAGACAGACAGTGGCTAGAGGCAAGAACACGGAAAAATTACAGAATAAATTCTGACCAAGTCGATAGAACTGAAATTCAACATTTGATACCCACATTGGCGGTAAGCTTACAACAAAATCGTGTTGAGACAAAGTCGAGAGGATTGCCTCACAAAAGTCCCAACTTCCGCAAAGTTACTCCTCTGAACATTAATTCGGCACTCCCCATTGGGAAATTGGACCTTAAACCCCAGCAGGACTGGTCCTCGCTTGAGATATCTCTTGTGCAATCAAGGCCAGCCTCCTTTAGCACAGTGTCTTGCACATGCCCCATAAATGGTGTTTACACTTTCTCAAATACGACAGTCGCACTAACTTGCACATGTGATGCTCATTAAAATGTGCAATTTTCCTCCAATTAAAACAAAAGTGTTGCTCCACTGTGTGATAGCAGAAACAGCGAGCATTTGAAGCAATATATTTCTTTTTATTTTTGCGGGACTGCAGAAACGTTAAATAAGCTGTGGAGTGGAAAGCTCAAGCCACTTTATGTGACAGCTGGCCAGCGGGCCAGCTCCTGGCTGCAGGTGCCGTTGACAACTCGATCCATCAAAGTCGCCTTGCAATCCTGACAGAGACGGATTGATTGACACTCACTATAGATGACAGTGATGACAGTGACACAGATTCCCGCTATAAGGGTACCGATGTTCCTGCATAGCGGGCTCACATGACGGTTATTATTATCCTCTGGCGAAAGGCTTAATGGATGAGCAAATTAATTTGATACTCTCACACATATGTATACTAACACACTCCAGTTTCGTGAAGAGGTCACTGAACCAGAAGCCTGATAATAATTTTGAGGAACTCGTTCTGAACTCATAGTGGATATGCCTGCCCAGAGCATCACTAACTACCATGCTGGAGGATGTTGCAGGCATCAGAGCGTCCGTCACATCATCGCAATACTTTTACTGTATCAAATGTTCAGTGTCGACCTGCACTCATCAGTGAAAAGAACTCCAAGAAGGCTCCATTGGCAAATCAGACAAAGCACAGGAGCATGAACAGAATTTCTATGGTCAAACCAGAGCATTTTAATCAAATCTGAATGTTGAGTAGAAAACTCAAATAACTTTCCGATAATTATTTTCAATGGCGTTAAGAAGTGACTTGCTGGTGTGTTTTGGATCATTGTCCTATTCCAGAACCCATTTGCGCTTCAGCTTGAAGTCACAAACCGATGCCCAAACATTCTCCTTCAGGATTTTCTGGTAAAAAGCAGAATTCGTGGTTCCATCGATCACAGCAAATTGTCCTAAAGGAGCAAAGCAGGGAAATGTGATTGTCATGTGGTGTTCAGTTAAGTGTCTTTGTGTTAGGAGTGCAGTCCTGGATGTGCTCTACGGAGGAAGTACAATGCCATAATGTTTATATTGCTACAGGAATTGGCAGGCAAATTCTCCACGTTTGTACTGTTGTATAACTTTTGAAAGTATACCTCAGGGACATTTACTTTTAGACCATTAACATTTTTTGTCAATGAGTAATTGCACATAATCAATTTTCTCAGTGGGCTAGCAGTGGTATAAAAAACTCCCCCCTCTGTTCGCTGCACATTAAGATTAAATATTTATTCCAGGTTGTGTTTAAAGTCTAGCCCTATAGGGAAAAAAATAAATCCATTAGTATGGGTTTAAAATAAAATCTGCTGACTCGTTCCAAAAAAGCGACAACTGGAATGTCAAGTTTATTTATTTTATATTTACTTTATTTATTTGACCTGACTTGACTTGACTTGACTTGGGCCCGTACTGTTTGACAAATAACCATTCACACAAATATTCACAGCTCGTGTCACATTGAGTTTTCAGGTATCCTGACAAACTCGACAAAGATTTGGAGGTGCCTGTGATTCACGACTACTTGTCTATCATTTTAGTGCTATCTACAAGGAAAGTGATTATAATGTTGATGATCTACGATACATCTCAGAAGAGTTGAATAAACAATTAAACTGGGCCTGACTGTCGTTCCTGAAATCGGCTTATGCATCAAGACGTGCCAGGTCTGTAGTCTGGTCAGTTGGGACTGTTGAGTGGCCTTAGAGTGGTGGGAGTGTCCCAGCCCAGATGGCCTACCAATACAGTCAAGAGATTCAATGCTTTTTCTTTTCACCCTCATGAACCAGATGGAGACTATTGTAGATTTAAGAAAGAGGTGGCTACGGGGATGTCTCAAATTTCCAAAATGTCTAATTACTGCAGTGGTTTGTTGTAATCTTTTCAGGGGTTTTTTTTTTGATACAAAAAGAACCCTCCTAGAATGTATTGAAAGCTCCCCAGAGAAATGCTACAAAACCAGGCGGTTTCCCAAAAGATAGGAGAAAAAAGAGAAAAGGGAAGAGAAAGGAGAAGGGGGAAAAAACACATTAAAGCTAGGCAAATGAAGCTGTCTGGGTGAGGAGCATTACACAGCGTTTGTAGGAGAGCTGCCTCTATTTTTAGTGTTTGCATGCATGCGCATGTGTGTGCCAGTCTTTCCCTGGTGAGGTGTGTGATGACTTCCTTAAGTCCAGGCTTTCATGTTCAAGTGAGACAGTCGGAGTGTCGAAATATGTCGGCAGAAATATTCTGGCTAATTGAAACACTTCCCAAATGAAACTGTCAAACAGACACTTCAAACAGAATAGACAAAAACAGTTGAAAGAGAGTCTAGAGGACTTTTTTTTCTTTCTACAGTACAAGTGATCACAATTTTTGGGCTGTGCGAAACTTGTCAAAAAGGAACCAGATGATTTAAATGCAAAACAGTTCACCCAGTTTAAGAGGCTCAAGTGAAAATGAAATAAGTTTTAAAGGGCATGTCCCTTGAGTTGCAAACAAACAAACCGACAAAAAAACACACAGGCAGCGCTAGTTCAAGGCAAACATTACGTCGGTAAGCTAAAAAAGTCATTTAAAGCTTACGATAAAACAATGTCATTCAGTAAAATGCAGACAAGCCTGGAGGTAAATAAGCCAGACAGTATGCATTCTTGTTTGTTCATCTGACTGGTATATGTGACACACACACACGCTCACACATCGGCACTTTCAATCGTAAATGACTGGCAGCGGGGATAATTCACCGTTATTCTGTAATACCCCTACTGTAATTTATTTTCACAGTATAGTTCGGCAATTTGAAGCCGATTTTTGTACGAAGCCACAATGACATGACTCAGGGTGGGATTCAAATAGCAGAATCTTTGGTTCCTGGAGGACCCGGCCTACCTCCTGACCCACAGACACCCCATATTTTAATGTTCCGTGAATTTGACTTAAATTGTGTACCTTCTTTTGCTTCTTCCTCAAACTTATCGGAATGCATCGAACAACTTGTATGCAAGTATTGATAAGGTATCTTTGTGTTTTTGCTGTTTTGTATTCACCACAGTTTTAGGCGATTAATGGAATGTATTTTCTGTCAAGTGGTGGAGATTCGTGTCTATATCACTCATATTTATATATTATATTGTGTGTTATCAAGAATAATTGTCAACTGTGGCCATGTGTAGCCCTTTGAGACGTGTCTGTGATTAAGGGCTCATCAAATTAACTTGACTTAAACATGATTTGGGTTAAAAATCGGACCAACCCAGGTAGTTGGGTCAAACCATTTTGAAATTGAATTTGAAATTGAAACACACCCCCTGGCCCTCCTTCGTAAAAAGTGGGGACCACCGACAATCCAGAAACTGTCCATTATGACCATGCAATGTTGCAGAAGTGGGTCAATCGGGAACGCCCCAAAGGGAGGAAATACCCCTAATATGCAAAAGCATTTGTACATGCCATTACTTTAACGGAATGTCGTGTGTTTGACCCGCAGCAACATTAGCCCGAGCCGGACGTGCAGTTTTACTCCAGGTAACTAACACTGCTTTTCGTGCTAGCTCTGTTTCTATAATTGTAAAATCTGTCATGCAAATCACGTCTTGTGTTTTATTTTAGATGACGACCAGAGACACCGTCTGACTGGTTCAGACGCCAGCAGTACTGTTGCAGCTTATCCATTCAGTTGGGAGGAGCAAAATGTCTAAGGAAAGGACTGAGGAATGTCATCGTGCAGTGCCAAAGTTTGTCGTTAAAGGCCTGCACCCATTTGCCACCGTAGAAGCCCCTGGTTTTCGGTAGGTGATGATTTCTATTGTGGGAGAATGTTTGCATTCTTCACTCTTTGGTTTGTAACATCATATTTGGACAAAGTTGCAATATACGTATATAAAACAAAATGATCATAAACCTCTATGTGCTCCTTTCGGTCTCCCAAATGAGAATCGATAAAGAAGTGAATCATCAAATAGAATCGAAAATGGAATCGTAAAAATCTTATCAGTTCCCATCCCCATTAGGAGAGATGATTGAAATGCTTAGTTATTCAAACACAGTCACTCGATTTCTAATCTCTAACCAACCCAAGATCCCACATTACTCCCAGTCTTCCACGAGCTAAAAGAAACATTTAAAACCCAGTATAAATTACTTGTGTTTGCGTCTAAAGCACTCCATGTTCCTCATTTTACTACACGACCTCTCTGCTCAGCACATCTTAGGCTTCTATCCATCCCCTGCACAAACCACAAATCACAATGAGACAGTCTATTTGCATTTCTGGCCCTAACTCTGTGGAAGCATCTTCCATAATCTGTTAGATCTGCTGAATCCTTGGACTGTTTCAAACAAATGCCTGAAAATGGTCATCAAGCGTTTTTTTTTAACCTCCCTTTTGTTCCCATGCCCGTTTTTTTAAATTATTTTATTCTAGCGCCAGTTCTGTTATGTTTGCACCATTGTCTACATCTCAGTTTCCTTTTTATCCTCTCTCAATTTTGTATGTATAGGTTTGTGAAATGCTTGTTTTGAAAAGTGCAATATATATCAAATAGAAAACATGATAAGTGACTCAGGGAGGCCTCAGAACTTCATTTTAAATAAATCATCCGAGTCCTCAAATTATAAATCAATTCTTAAAATGCCATGCCCAATCGATTGAGTGAACAAATTCCACACCATTACAATCATTATCATTTCCATCGAAAACAGAAACCCCTATCTTTGGCAGACTTCCATGTTAGTGTGACGACAGTCTATCGGACGGACTGAGAGGTTAGTCGACACTTGACCTGGATTACGCGGACGGACAACATTTGTCTGAGTCTGTATTCAGTTGGAACGAGGATGAATGAGGCAAACTGACTAAGAGGCAGTCACGAGAAGCTACGCCATATTGCCTGTGATAAAACTTCTCAACTAAATTTCCTTGCATCCAGGTCAGTTCAGTGTTGCTATCCTCTCACAAAACTTCATTGCAAAACCTGCTTTTAAATGGCAAACGCCACCACTTAAATGTTACCCGTTGCCAATTGTGCAATCTTAGCCGATATTGCGTAACATGCCCATCAACAGCATGCTTTGCGTTAGAAGCAATTTCCAATATGGATAATTTGTAAAACTGACTGACAAGCATATGTTTTCTTTTTTCTTAATCTTATAATTAAATCCATGTGCTCATATTGTTGTTTAATATTAGTAACGATTTTATTTCAGCGGTGAATTTTGTGTGTATGTATCTGTGACATTTACTAAAATGTCATTGAAGGAGAAATTGGAATTTTAATGAGTAGTTTTTCCCTCATACATAGCCTACTTTTGTAAATTGTCAGCAAAAAAAAGATGTACTGTAAACTAAATTGTAAATGACTTCCTTTTGCTCAACTTTTCTCCTGGCTTCAGCATGAAAAGTGAGTTTCTTTACTTGTCATTAGATTTTACTGCCCCGTATGTCATTTTGACAGCTTCATTAAAGAATCTGGCAAAAAGCTGAAGATTCAGTCAGTATGAATACTTCTCAGAATACATGTCCCTGTTACTCTTTCCTCTTTTGTTTCCTTGTGGCCTTTTTGATTCTGTCTCTCTCTTTTCAATGTTGCCCTTCTTTGCTGCTATTGTCACTTGCACCTCGGTCATAAATGTGCTTCATTACTCTTCACGCTCTCTTTTCTTTCTCTCGTTTTCGCCGCATTTGTCGACCACCAACCTTCACCCTCGCCACCTCCTTCTTTCGTCACCAAAGGGGGAAAAAAAAAAATCACTCTTATGGCTGCCGGTTTGTCCCCAGCCTCTCGAAACCGCCTCGATTTGGTATTGGCTGAATGGAGTTTCTGGTATATTGGTATTGGCTGGCCTCCGCAGAGGAGGTGGAGCTGTTTTACTTGATCAATGCCCTATAGTGATGGGGGCTGTTGGCGTTTGGAGGGGGGGTAGTAGGTGTGCCAGACACACAGCACAGCAGCCGTCAGCATTGGCAGCCCTCCATGAAACAGAGCATGGGGATGGCATGACCTTCAGACACTCAGGAATAGACACACACACATGCACACAATTGCAAATCATACAAAGTGAAATGTCTGCAGGCCACACCCAAAATTCACCCCGCCTCCAGTGTAGAGGCAGACACAAAGTATGGCAAATAGACATGGCATCACCTTGAGAAGGGCAAGGAAAAAAAGTACAGCTATGCAAGCACTGACTAGACTGCAAAGGCTGTCATTTGCTCTGAATATATTTTGGGATACGTGAATGGAATTATAGGACATAGTCTTCTTTGAGAATATGAATTTTGAGTGATTTTTTTAAAATCCTCTATTTTGCCCTTCTTGTGAACATTATCAAATGTTTTATTTATGGATTCATATTTAATACAGATTTAAAAGAAATCATGAAGGTTTCAAATAACTTTAATAGTTTAAATGATTATTTACAAAAATAATCTGGTTTTAGTGCAGCCCAATGATGACTTGATTACCTGAACTGTGTTTAATATACAGCATTGTTTTTAATCAATTACAAATTGATCGGTAATTACGCCTCAGTACCATTCAAAATACAAAATAAAAATGACATGCACATAAAAAAAAAGACATTTTTAAATCGCAGAAAGTATTACATTGAAATAAATTGGACAAAAAACCATAAAGTTAAGATCTTTCCTCCGCTCGCTCCACCCAGATAAAAAACACCTCCCTAAGCTTTGACCTCGCATCGTCCACCTGCCGATTCCGTCCCCTCCCCTCTCGTCAGCCCTACGCAGGCCCCCCATGTAGTAAACCTATTAACAGACCCTGTTTCACTGTATTGATGCCTCTCCTTTTGCCTGTGCAGCTGCTGTGATGAATAAATAGGATGAAACCGGGAACCTCAACATCCCGTACTATTGTTTCACTTATTGCCGAGGGATAGATGGAAGGCTACAATATGTTGGCTGCACTCCATGACAACTCTTTCATATTGTTATAGTAGATACTAATAATTGAATGCACCAAGTTGCCTTCATGGGGATGATCATGTTAAATTCTGGATGACATATTAAGAAGGGTGTTTTTTTAAAATGTTTATCATTTTATGTGTAGTTTAAGTTTTTAACAGTTGGTTGCATTGTGTCACGACATGAGAGGGGTAAAATATCAGGAATATATGTATGTCCAAGCATTCAATTTATATAGCGCTTTTCAAGGACCCAAAGAAGCTTATGTAACGTTAGCCTCTATTCTATTTTTATTTTAAATTGACTTTCAAGATGACATGTCTGTTCTTAGTGTTGGATTTGATCAAAAAAATGTCCTCCAAAAATGCGACTCATACTCCAGCGCGATTTATATATGTATTCTCCTTCTTTATTGTGCATTTAACTTTGTGCACCCTGGAACCAGTGCTTTACGGCCAATCCAAATTAGGGCGGTAGAGAACCCATGCCGAGTACACCCTGCGTGACATGGAGGAAATTAAAATTAGTCTAGCTGGAGTTTGTGCATGACTGACACGTAAACTGAAAGATCTCCACTTTGAGTGGTGTAAGCAATGAAGTGTTCTATGCACTAACATATGCTGTCCTTGAGCAGGCCGTGACTGCACTCTACATTGCGAAATGCTCCATGACATTGCAGGAAAGTGCTTTCATTTGGCAGAATAAAAACACCTTTTGTCTGATTTCAACAGATCGTATACAGTAAATGCCGCATAATAAGACTCAATCTCATATTACCGTAAAGTGATGATTTGTGTATGTTCCAAGCAATAGTATCTACAAGCATTCAGGAAATCACGATCATGGCAGTGATCTTGGAAGATGTGTGACTCTTGAGGAGAAAGCTCGTGTTTATAATGCGAACATTAATAACGCTTATTACAACCATATCGCCGCCGTTAATGACTGCAGAAATGAGAGAAAAGAATGAAGGATTGAAATGGATATGACTAGAGGCAAATAATAAATTGGCTCAAAAGCCTGTAAAGATTTATGAGGACACAGAGAGGAGAAGAGTGAAAGAGAGCAAGAGCTGGGGTTCATCCCGAGTTTGTCTGTGATATGACTGAATGTGCCTCAGTCACTTTTGCGGGATATATTCTTTCTTTGCTGACCTCAAGGGCCGCCATTCTTTTGCTGCCCCCCTACTCTATATATATATTCTGTTCGCTTCCTGCCGCTTGGGACAATTTATTTTATTTTTTATTTTCTTCTTTTTTTTTTTTTTACTTTGAGTCTCCTTTTAAATCCATTTATTACCCATGCTCATCCATGAAATACTACAGCTGTCATATATAAGATGTTAAAATTAGTACAATACGTGGTCAAAGTGTTGGCCCAAACCTGCTCTGTGTCTCATCATGGGCAACTCCAGTGGAAGAGAGTCCAAAAACTTTCGAGAAGACAGAGCACAAGCTACATGGAGGCAAATTTTTCTGCCTTGCACACCAGGTCAAGCTCAGGGGACTTTCCACGTCCCTAGAGCCAGTCATTCTTGGTCTCGTCCCTCATCCAGGACTTGACCCTGCAAGGAGCATAAAGCCCCAGACAGCTCTTAGGATCATTAGGCCACTCAAACCTCTCCACCATGACAAGGTGATGACTCGTGGAGAGGACCCCCATGAAATATCTCCCACATTTATTTAGATGGACTGTGTGTCACATCTTAACCTGGCAGCCATCTCACATTCACATAAAACCCCCTCCCCCTTCTTCCTAACCTGTCGATTCCGATGACAGAATGTTATGTGTGTAATTTTAGATGCTAAAGAAAATTTATAAATCTTCACATACAGTACAAATACATTCATGAGAGTCGATGCGTGCATGTCGTGCATAATGCGAGAGTGTCCACCTCACTTTTTCTCGCTTGCTGAGAGAGGATGGGGTAATCTGCACCCGTTTCCATGGCACCAGACAGACTTTGCTTGGCGAAGGCACGTAGCTTCCTCACTCTATTTCCCCGGAGCCCTCCTCTCTGGAGTGTGTGTGCATGTGTATGTGTGTGTGTGTGAGTCTATGAATAGTCCTGTATATTCATACACGAATCATGATGCACAAAAGGAAATGGGGAAAAAAATGGACATGCAGAGTAAATATTTACTGAGGGCACAGTGGAACTCTGATGGAAACAAAGCACAGGTGCAAATATTTTTAAGTACCTCTATTGATTCCACATACAATGATGTCATATTTATAAATTCAGGAGGAAACTGTGCGACGATTCATCAAAAGATTTTATGCTGAGTAGAAATCCTATTTTATTTCCCCACTAAACATACTGGTCACTTTTCATTTACTTCTGTTCTGATTTGTACGAATTTAAAAAATGGAATTGATGCAACTCTGTCACAACAAAATACATAAAAACTAAACAAAGAAGATACATCACAGCAATTAAACAAATAATCCAAACCTTCCCCAAATTTGTTCGAGGTGTACATATATGTGTTTAGAATATTTGCTTGTATACACATCCAGGCTTGTCTTCATTTAATACATGATGTTTAATTCCTCTGAAAGAATTGCTTCCCAGTCCTGATGCAATTGCATCTCTTCATCTCAAAAGGCAATCACTGTGTTTAGAGCCACTTTCCTCGCAGCATCCACTGCCAGCTCATACCCATCCATCTATCTCCAGACTCCAGCCTAGCTGAATAATTTAGCAGGCTATATTTCGAGCCATCTGCTTCTCTCTCTTACTCTCCCTACCTCATTCCTCTTCTCTCCACGGCACATTCTCTCCACTCTAGTTGTCTCTCTTAGGTCCGTAATGTTCCACAAACAAAATTCAAATGACAAAATTAGCAAAAACATCCATTTTATAAGGGCACTCCCAGCTCCTGCTACCATTATTGCTGCATGGAGTAATACTGTGCAAAAATCAATGCAAGAAAACAGAACAACAGTACTATTGTACTAAAAGGTTCGATTTCTACCGCAGTTGAACCACCTGAGTTTTGAAAGACTGCTGACTGAGGCAGAACTTCAGAATCTAACAGGAGGCAGACTAATTAACCTGCAATTGGGTCCTGACCAATCCAGGGTGTACTATAAGCAATACTTAAAGCAGTATTGTTGGATGGATGGATGGATGGATGGATGGATGGATGGATGGATGGATGGATGGATGGATGGATGGATGGATGGATGGATGGATGGATGGATGGATGGATGGATGGATGGATGGATGGATGGATGGATGGAAGTATGGATCGATGGATGGATCGATGGATGGATCGATGGATGGATCGATGGATGGATCGATGGATGGATCGATGCATGAGTGCATGGATCGATCCATCGGTCAATTTACATCAATGCCGTCTACAACCACAGTCATAATCTTAATATGAATAGCTCTCCAGAAGACAACATTCTTCTCTTTGTAATAGTTGTCCAGGTGTTTATGGCACCACTGCCAGCAAAGAGCAACACTGCCAGCAGAGGGCGGCAGAACACATCATTACTCATCTTAAGTTAACTGTACGTTTCAATGTATTCAGATGGATGCTTAGTGCTAACAACGACGGCTTAAGAGTGAAACTGAGTATGTTCACATGAACAGAAACAGAAGTGACGAGCACAACCCTCCTCTCTGGTATCACCGAAGAGCAGCTTGGGACACTTCGGCAAAGACAATGTTAATAGTGGGGGACCACAGACAAAAGTAATTACTGGTTAAAAATAAAAAAGACGCTCATCGGCACAACAACAAAAAAATGCAAAAAATGAATTTTTACAGTTGAGTTTCTTCTGGAACACATAAATGCAGGATTACGGTTTCCAAAAGGTCAATTTGAGTTGACAGTTAATTCTCATTAATCAACAGGATAGTAGAACCTGCTGTTCAGCTTGTCAGGCAGCCTGACCTGCTGCCTGGCTATAAAAATAATCTGCTGATCTACCGTCTGCGATGTGGCAGCCCTTAGGACACCAGCGTGTATTACAAACGCACCATCTTTTTTTACAACAGGCTGATGCGAAGCATGACCTGCAATGACTGGCGTCATTTATTTATATAATCTCAGTCAGACTGCAAACCCAGTGAACTGAAGTGCAATTTAAGTGTGGCAACCAGGCAGACTCCAAGTCGAACAAGTCTGCTGTGGCCTTCTTGACACCTTTGTAATCGAACCGCTGATCAGCCGGATGCACTTAGCCCGCGGTCCCCTCACAGCTCTGAGATATTACAACCTCGAGCTGTATCCTGTTTCTAGGAACTGCAGAACGATGTGGGGCTGAACTCACTGTAAGGTAAATTGTGGGGGGGGATGAAGGGGGAAGAGGTGTCCTGTTTAAAATGGCTTCAGAGTGAGGTGTGTATTTGCAGCCAGTTGCAGAATTTGCAGATTCCAGCTAAGCCTTGCCTGCATTTTGCTCAAGTCAGTCAGTTGAGACAGGGATCACTTGGACTCCGACAAGATGGAATTTGAAAAAAAAATAAAGGCTTATGGGCACTGGGAAGAAACTGGTTGGGGCTTAAGGTCACTGACAAAAGGAGGAAGAGGAGCCAAGGCAGAATGAGAAGGTGGTGCAAGGAGGAAGAAGAGAGGGAGAGTGGATGAAGGGGCTCGAAAGGGGGAAGCACAGGGTGGAAGGCGGGAGGGGGCTGCTGCTTGCTTGCTTGCTTGCTTACTGCTGATGCCGGAGCACAGCACGGCCAGGCTGAACCGAGTGAACTGGAATAGAGGTCAGGGAGTCCAACATTCCTCTGGAACACTGTGTTTACACTGTGTAGCAGAGGGAAAGGCGGTGGGGGCCGGAGAGGGAGGAGCGAGGGGTTGCGAGGGGGACGACGGAGAGGGAAGGAAATCATTTCCCGCTTACACTGTGGAAGGTAATGTGACACGGATGTGGGGGACGCATATGCATATGTATGTCAAAATTCAGTGTCTATGTACAACACACGTTTTTTTACTTTCAACAAAGTCAAAAGGAGTTGAAGATTACGTCATGTGTTTTCAAAACCTAATGTATGTAATTCTGAAGGCTGCATTTTTGTAAAAGAATGTATATCATGTATTATTTCCCTTTAGTTCCCTAAACATGTTTTTTAAAATATTTGCAATGATTATGTGCCTGTTTTAGGAAAAGATGCAACAAGGGAATGGCAGCTGTTTGTGTACTTATTAAACAAAACCGTACATTAATTAAAAAATAATACGTCAGAGAAATTCATGTTGCTGATAACTTCATTGGAAATCGTAAACCTCCTAGACACTTCTCATAAATGCTAATATGAATCGTGTTTTTAAATCACACGCAAACACATATACACAAACTGAAATGCACATCATCTCCCACTGATTGAACCCTCCACAGTATATCCAATAATGACAATTACTTTCCCCATCTGCTGGTACAACCAAGAAACTACAGTGTGTAATCAGCTTACCCAATCAACCCCTTATAAATGCAGACACTGTTTTCTATTGATTTTTTTTTTTTTACCATTGTAGAAACTCAACTATCAGCTTTACATGCTTAAAGAATTATCTACAGCGTAATTGTGTTAGCAATATTTGACTGCTGGATTTTTGACAAACATATAGTAAATGCTTATTTAAAACATTGCTGTTAGACTAGTAACTAAAATCAAAACACGACACTCCTACACAGTATGGCGTGTGCCACATATTGCACATAGATGTATTTTTGTATTTTGTAGTTTCCCCACTTTGGTTAAAGTTTTTCCACATTCTATTCTATTCTATTCTATTCTATTCTATTCTATTCTATTCTATTCTATTCTATTCTATTCTATTCTATTCTATTCTATTCTTACAACTGTAGAGAGTAAAAATAAACATGACATTGCAATGGTGGCGTGTACCAAAATGAAACTAATAAAATAGTTCTTAATCAAAAGAATGTTGAACAACAATAATTCAAAAACCAGCCAAGGTTTAAGTACAGTAAACTTTGAAGACTTGTTTTCACTTTCCGAATTTAAAATTGAGGGAGAACGTAACAACAGTGGTGGAAGATAGCCAAGGTAAGTGAGGCGTAAGCGTTCAAACAAATTGTGTTGACAATTTCTTTCTCTCTTTCACTTCTCCACATCTCATCCACCTTTCTACAGAGTCAGGCTCTTCCTATTTCTCAATGAGAGGCAGAATTATTTTGTCTGAGCTGGCACCTTTGATATTTGGTATTTTTATACCCTCAGTAGTTCCATAGATGTCTGCTGTCTCTTATGATTTACTGCAACCTATTGTGCCTAGGCACTTTAGTCGATCGACTAGTGACTTTTTTTTTTTCTACACCCGGGAATGCGAGGAACGTAATTTTGATGAATTTATATGCCCCGCACATGTGAAGAAATTGACAATACCTGTAAAGAGGAATGAACCAAACAAGTGCATCAAGGCTTGTCTCATCATGAAAATCATTCGGATACACCAGATTTTATGCTCGAGCGCAGCTGCGCTGTCTAGAAATATAGAGCTCCCTGTCTCCATCTTTTTACTCTCCACCATTCTGTCCTTTATTTTCCCATCAATGTTATTTTTTTCTAAATGTTGAGTTAAACCTTTGAGTAAAAAAAATCATGAAATAAAAATAAACCAAATGCATGTGCATAATTCTTTTGGCATTTATTTTGTTGGGGGCTAACCAGTCAGTCACCTGACTAGCTATTTAAGTAGTTTCTATTCAAAAGTAATTCATTGAATTCAATTTAATTCAATGTCACACGCACCGTTTTCAAAAACACTAGTCTAAAAACAAGTAGGATGGCTGTTTTGTCAAAATTATCATTCGATTTATATTTGATAATTGGAGCGAAGCTGCGATAAACACATCCTTGATGTATTGAATTTAAACTTTAATGTGGAAAAACACATTAGAAGAACACATCACTTTTCTCATTCAAGTGATTGTTTGCTCTTCAGAATTGTTCCTGAAAAATCTTGCATCTGTCCGTCCGTCCGTCCGTCGATCCATGACATATAAAGTAACAAATTTTGAGTCTCGTTCCCATTTATCCTCATTCACATTTATTTTGACTCTGTTAGCGTTTTAAACATTTATTGGCTGACCTTCTTTAGCTTTTGATACCCTCTGTACATTTCTCACTTGACTTGTGCAGGGAGCCTGGGTGAGAGTATGAATGTTTTTTTTTCTTTGTTGTATTGGCAACCGAAAATTATTGGCTGGCTGTTACATTTAATAAAGAGTGACATATAAGTAGTAATACGTCTTTACATCTTTCATAATAGACAGTGCTTTGGTGCCATCTTGTGGCACATTATAGCATTTTAAAAAAGGGTTTTAAAAACTGCCATTAGGTGACTTTTTCCCCTCAAAGTTACTGATAGTGTTGTGAGCATGTTAATTTGTTACTCTGTGATGGTATGGGTAAATCAGCTTTTATTTTTATTGCTGTCGATTATTACTACCTTCATTTATTTTAGGCCTCTTTAAATTTCGCAGTCGATGTAAACAGACAAACATGATTAGCCGAGAAATCAGGATTGGGTAGTAAACCCTGCAGCGTAAAGCAAATCTAAGCGTCTGCAGTCCACGAGGAGCAATTGCCTCTGGGATCTGATGTGCAGGTACGCCTGACTGTCCCTTTTTCCTTTCAGCGAGACAAAGTGAAGCAGCATCACACAGTCTCCCCGAGGGAGGTGGACATATGCGGTTAGCAGGATGGCTTTGGAGACATCGGCTGACCACCAAAATAATGACTTGTCACTCGGGAGGGGGGCAGCCATAATTTTACACCTTGAAATAAGGCTGTCTTGGGGATAGTCTGCTTCCTTTCCTCGCCTGCTCAGGTTTCATTTACAGCATTTTCATAAGCCACATTTTCTCTCACTGCGCTTTCTCTTGCAGTCTGCGCTGCTCCCTTACTTTCATTACAATCCGATGCCATCTTATGTGCCAGTCATCCGTGTCACATTTATTGCAAAAGTAGATGCCATAGTATCAAAAAGGACAAGGCATAAATCAGTGTTTCCAGTCTCTTGAACTGGAAACAGCCTCATCTTCTCTTATGATAAGAGCTGACATGGAATGTATTCTCCAAAGTTTTACCAGTTACTTGCTCAAACATCTTCAACAAGTTTTTTAAGTTGATATATTTAATGTCATATGTGTATTTTGTAAAAAAACAAACAAACCCAAATAAATAAATAAATAAACAAAAGTAAAAATTCCCTGTATTAAAGGATACAATTAACATTAAAGGTCTCTAAATTGCAAACTTTGGGAATTACAAAATCCCACAACCAGGGTACACCCTGAACTGGTCACCAACCAATTGTTGGGCACATAGAGACAAAAACATTTTCATCCACAATCACACTTACGCACAATTTGGTGTGGACGATCGGCGTACCATGCATGTTTTTCAGAATGTGGGAGGAGGAATGCAAATCCCAGACAGGAAGGCTGAAGTTGGAATCAAACCCTGCACCTATAAACAGTTCGGCAGACTTGCCAACCAGTGCACCGCCCGGTGAGAAAATCAGTTGCTAATTTCATGATTCTTCTCAACTCTGCTTTTAGGTTGGAACATGTGCACATGACATGACCGAAATATAGATTTCTGCTCATATGTTTGTCTCGTATTCCTCATTTCAAAATAAACATTCTCTGTGGTCCTTGGCCCAAAGCCAGTAGTGAAGGAGCAATGTCCCCCCCCCAACCCCCTTCAAAAAACAGAGTCAATAAATATGCCTTTCCTTCAGCCCAATGTCATGAGTACATTCTGGTCACATTTTGAAACATGTCTTCCTTCCACAGGAAACTAACTATAATCACACACACACACCAGTATGTGCATTTTTTTTTTTTTTACTATTAAAAAGTGATGGACATTAGTAACGCCCATGATAATTTCAAACATTGCAAGAATCCTAAAACCAGATGCATTAGTAAAATTGAGCAATATGAAGCAAAAAAAGAAAGGTATGCATAACAATTCAAATGTGCCCTTAACATGACCCGCTCACATGTACCGTATTTTCCGGCCTATAAGGCGCACCGGACTATAAGGCGCGCCTTCAATGAATGGCCCATTTTAAAACTTTATCCTTATATAAGGCGCACCGGACTATAAGGCGCACCATTAATGCATCATGTCAGATTTTTAATCCAAATCAAATCATTCTCCATTTTATCTTTTTTATTTCAACTTCAGACGGAACAAATTACTTTATAATCATAAAATAATGATCCATAGTCTTTTTGAGTCATGATTCATAGTCTTCAGCGGGCCACTTATGGTTGATTTCATGACACAATACTTCGGGCCAGTTTGAATTTAGGAATTTGGTCCATATATAAGGCGCACCGGACTATAAGGCGCACTGTTGGTTTTTGAGAAAATTTGAGGTTTTTAGGTGCGCCTTATAGGGCGGAAAATACGGTACCCAAGAGGCCCGATTCTAAAATCCCCAACCTTCATAGCCCATCACACCCACTACCTATGGGATTAAAGCTTTTAAAAGAAATGGATTTTATGAACGGAAGGATTTACTTTTTGTTCTGCGACTGCTCTGTAATTGCTTCCAACGTTGCAGTGTTAAAAAGACAGGCACCATTGGTTCTTTCTACAAAGAACAAATCCTTCCAGTTAACAGGACTTTTTAGTCTCTTACAAAGCGGCCTATCACACCAAATTTTGGACTGCACTGCAAAGATTGTCACTGTGCGTTTAGATAATGTTACGCAACCTCTGAGCTCTGATCAATTGGTATTAGTCGCTTTTTTGTGGACAAAGGATTTAGATTTGGACTGGTGTCATCCATTTGAATCCCATCTGTTTGAGCTGTTTGATATTATTTGTCAGAAGTCTTCACTTACACCCACCAGGGTAGAATATATGTACTCTGTACTTGTGTCAATGTTCACATTTCAGAGATTGACCAACATTTGGGGGAAAAAAATAATTATGTATTTATATTGTGTAATATTGTATATTGTGTGTATATATAGTGCATTCAATGACCGCTCAGAAAGTAGCACCGTATTTTCCACACCACAAGGCGCACTTAAAAGCGTTTAATTTTCACAAAAAACAAAGATGCGCCTTTTAATAAGATGCGCCTTTTGTGTGGACCGAATTCCAAAATCTGGAAATGTTATGTGGCTTCCGACACAGGAAAGTAATATGTAGATGTAAAATGTAGACCCAAAGAACCAGTCAGAGGATATTGCGTTTTTCGTAAAACACAGACCGGGACGGTAAACCAATCAGAGAACCGTACGTGATACGTAGAGTACGTATCTCCGTTACCATTGATAAATAAATACTGTTTGTGCAAAGAAAACAGCATTAGGACAAAGAGACATGCTTACAAGGCACAATTCAAGCTTTCTGGGATCATTGCCGAAGAGCAAAGTGAACCTTTCATGATTAACGGCAAACTTGTTTGATTCAGATACAGAAGATAAGGACTTTGATCGATATGCGTATGCATATTGATTAACAATAATGTGAGTACAGTACATGGTTAAATAGTGGAATAGTAGATTGAGTCTCAAACTGAATCAGAAATTTCCACTGCGTTACAAATCATGAATCATAATTCATTTGTGAATCGTCACGAAGAGGAGGAATCAAACCCACAACCTCTGAACTGTAAGGTGGACGTGCTAACCAGTGCGCCACCTTTTCAAGTTTGGGCTCATAATCATAAGGAAGGCTTTATCTGCAAAGGCTCACATGTCCATGTCCATGACTGTAAATACTCATCCAAAGAGCAGAAATGCAACAACTTCTTACTGTATAGACCCAGTATTAATTGAAAAGTGCAGATGCCCCTTCAAGCTTCATCAAGGCCAGGCCAGTCCTTGTGCACAGCGCTGAGCAAGACCAGACCAGACCAGACCAGACTCACAGGGGATTTCATCTGAATTCAATTTCCCCTCTGGCCTCAGTGGCGGCAGCTTGAGCCGTGGCTAAACAAAGAGCCGAGCTTCACATTGAACGTGAGAACCCCCTCATCTTCTGACCTCTATTACCATATGAATGGGCCTGAAAATGTAACTGGAAGCAAAGAGTGACAGACAGGAATGGGAGAATCCAGGCCAAAATGGCTCATTTTCAGATCAATCCTTACCTGTCATGCCCACCTGGGATTACAATCGGACGCATTAGAGATGTCAATATGAAGGGGAATTAAATCACGCATTATAGCTTATTTGGATTTTTAAATTACTGCCAAGACTCCACATTTAACCTGGTTAAAGAGAAATGAGAACAAATTGACAACTCTAGTGTTGCAGTTCTCGAAATTGAGATGTCTAGAGACTGATCTTGCGACCGTCTTTTTTAGTCTCGATCTTGTCTCGGAATTGAAGGCATTTTTATTCGGTCTTATCTCGGTCTCTCAGACAGGGCGGACTCGGAATCTTTGATCAAAATCAGTCAAGACCAAACCAGCACAACTTTGATCAATGGGAAACGTGAACAGTGCGAAAGCTTGGAGACTACTCAAGATGCGGCTCCCAGGAAAAATAAGGAAAAATATCGACAAACTTGTCAGTAATTAAGTTTGATTTCTAAATCAAAAAAGATTTCATTTGCCAAGTGAAATGGAAACACATGCACCTCCAACATTTATTTGCGCACTAAAAGAAGCATAAAGAGGTAAAGTAACCGTTTCACCGTAATTTCAACAATTACTATTTTGGCCTATCATTCGATGAGAAAATAATGAACACAATATTTTTTGGGGGACTGATAAATGCTCATTTGCATGCACAATAGTTTGCAACACAATAGTTTTTTTTTTCGTTTTTTTTGGGACTGATAAATGCTCATTTGCATGCATGCTTATTTACATACATCAACATTCACTATCGCTGCTTTCCTCGCACATGTACCCAAACACGCGGACATGCACACACGTCTACAGCTCAATATGTACAAAACACTAGCGTGGGTGATAAAGCACTACCAACTCATTAATATTTACTATATCCATTTGAGATTTTGAGAAGTGACAAGAGTTCATAAAATGGCAAAACAAAAACGTGTCTATGTTATTGCTGACTACTTTTTATATAATCTTCTGACCCCAATACATTGAGAAGCAAAATTTAAATGTTTTCTTTCTAAGATGGAATTCTATCTAGTCACCCCAGGGAACCTCACGACTGACATCTCAACCAGTAAACCAAACAAACTCATGACAGCTGATACATAGTATGGACTCTGCTCTGTGCAATGGCTCCATCATCCAACTTCAGATCAATTCACTTCCCACAGTGTAAAGTCCTATTTCCAAAACACGCACATTAGCTTATGTTAAAGCACAGGTGTCAAACTCAAGGCCCGGGGGCCAGATATGGCCCGCGAAGACAAATTGTGCATCCAATTCGTGTTTCATTACTAGAATTGCAAATTGTCTTCACTTTTAATAATATCTATTTTTTTATAATATTTAACCGGTTTTCACTCGTCTGATTTGAAAACGAGTTGTTTGTCAGTTTGTTTTGTAGCTTTTACTGTATATAATATGCAGTGCTCATACATTTATTTGGGTTGACAGTCATAATGGCCCTCCGAAAGAAGCTATGACTACAATGCGACCCGCCCAAAAAATGAGTTTGGCACCCCTGTGTTAAAGAATACAGTAAAGCAGAGCAGTCATTCAAATAAAGCACAAAAACTGGAGATGAGAGAAACACAGCACACAACCATGTAAATCAGTTTGATCATTAATCAAAAATCTGTAGTTTGCAACAAAAATCCTCTTTATCTTAAACCCCTCGAGCTCACATTAAATCTCTGTATCTAAACTCTTGAGCATCAGAGTCAGTGGTGATTTCTCACATCTCAATTACTTTTGCATCTGGAGGGGAAAAAAACTCACTTGAAGCTTTGTTTGGCTCAATACAGAACCAGCCTCTCCATCATCCAGCAACCCATAAGCTTTCCTTTCTATTTGCTGATCATTAAACTGTAACTCTGTAAAAGCCCCTTGAGGTTGCGTTTTTGAATGTGTGCCATGTTGAACAGGCTGGAATTGAGGATCCAAGACAACAGAGAGAGAAATAAAAGTCTTTAGACGAAGGCTCCAGGCCAGTAGACCCCCTATGTGTGTATGATAATGTACCATGGTTGTAGTTTCATTGTAATGAGATGATAGAGTCATGATGATGACCTGTCACGACCGCAGAGGGAGGCAGGCTTTGGCAATGGGACAAAATCTGAAAGGGAGGTCAGAGGGAAATTATAGCACTAGACTTGATATCTCCATTCAGAAGCTGCACTGGGAACTTGGTCACACTGAATGCAGCCCAATTATTTCAATACGTCCACGATGTTGGGAAGGGAAGACCACAGAAAGGGGTCGGAGGAAAAAAGGAGGTGGGGGGGAACATTCAGTCTGGCATGGCGATAGAGGTAACAAGTTCACGGCCCTTTCAGAAAACATGGCTGCCTGCCGCGTGATGGATCATGGAGCCTTAGATTGGCCCTCACTGATGGGAGCCAGGGGAAGAATGCATGGGAAACATCTTTCTGCCAGAAACAGGACTAAACCTGGTGTTCAAATAAATTACCTCCGAAAGGTTCAGCTAAAACATGACATGTAAAATCAAATGAAAGCCTCTGACAGCTCTAAAAATAAGGTCCTTTCATTTTTAAGACATAACAGTCATGTAACACCAAGCAGCACAGTAGATATCTATCTATCTATCTATCTATCTATCTATCTATCTATCTATCTATCTATCTATCTATCTATCTATCTATCTATCTATCTATCTATCTATCTATCTATCTATCTATCTATCTATCTATCTATCTATCTATCTATCTATCTATCTATCTATCTATCTATCTATCTATCTATCTATCTATCTATCTATCTATCTATATATATATATATATATATATATATATATATATATATATATAGATATATATCTTGGCAATGACACCTGACAAAGTGATAAGTGTCACTTGTGAAATGATAAACTGTGTTTGAAGTATTTCAAATTGGCAGTACAGAAAAAGCATAAATGTAAACTAACTATGAATTAGTTATTAGTTTGGCTCATACAGGGATGACTCCAGGATTTTTTCTCTCCTGGGGCTGAAGATGGCCTCGAGGTGCTGAGAAATATATCTTTTTTTTATAAATATAATTTATAAATTTCTGGTTGGGTGGATGTATTTTTTAATATCAAGTAAAACGCTGAAGAGGCTTAACAGGTTTGACAGATTTCCGATGGGGCTTCAGCCTTCCCATTATCCCGGTGTAGCGCCACCACATTAGACCGATGATTACCAACCAGAGTACCACGGCTGAAATCTGCCTGCACAATTCGTGAAACAAAATGGATGGAATATATCACTATATCCATTAGCCAAAGAGTCACAGCTTGTTCCAATGTAGGCCCATTTGCCCAATGTGCAGCAGTATTAACTCTACAAAAAAATATCAAATAGAAGTCACTAAATATACTCAGCTGCCATAAGTAATCAGTAGTACACTAAATCCTGGCCTTTTGTAAAAAGTGCTAACCGCAGAAGGAGAAATCTGGCCTATCCATCCTTATTGTTTGGCCTTGGCAGAGGTTTGCTACAAAGTGCTTTTATATAATCCTGCTTTAACTGTTTGGTTCCCTTAAGGTGGTTTGGCCCACTTCCAAATCCCAGGAATAATAAACCTGCCGCCAACGAGTCCCCAGGAGTCCAATGCTGTCATCTAGTTGTCAGTATCAAGGAATGGTGCAAAAGCTCCTAAAACAAAACCTGACGGGTGTCACTGAAAGAGAACAAACAAAGCTCGGGTGAGCTGCTAGAGAGGTCAACATCGAGACCGCAATAATAAAAGTGTACCATTGTGAAAATGGAATCCCCAGCTAATCTATGCTAATCCATTACAGACATTAATATTGTAAATTCACAATGACCGAACTAAATAACATTAAAGGATTTAGGAGATTTCGGATTAGGACTGAGACGTCTCAAACTGCATTATTAAGCATACAAATACCATACAGTAAATAAACAATATTATTCACTTTATAAGAAAAATCAGAATGTAAATAATGTAAAATCATTTTGATTTAGCCTATCAAGCAATCACAACCAAACTGCAAATACAATTACACAGTCTATATTATGTTTTTGGAACTGAACACAGAAATGCTCATCTTCATCTTAACCTGTGCTGTAGTCTCCCACGTGATCACTCAGCAAACTGTACATCTGAGTTTTCCCCCTCATCTCATCCACGTGTTTCAAATTTGGTGAGTTTGTCCACCCTGAACACGTGTATGCATGCAAACAAGGATTTTAGCATGCTGGGCACTGGAAGAACAGAGCAGATTCTATTATTTGTTCTGTTGTATAACATTCAGCAGCTATTTGCACTACTACTAAGAAATTAATTCTGAATGATTACAAGCAGAAAAAGGATATGAGTAGTTGTTATTTTCTGGGTACTGACCTGGACAGCAGAGCAAAGACAGCGGCGGTAAGACCCTCCTCATCTTGCTTCACTTCTCAGATTTCAAACTCCACGTCCAGCCTCTTGAAGTTGGTCTGAGGTGGTAAAAGGAGGGAGTGAACTGGAGGATAAAACGGGATAAACTCTCTCCACATCCTTTCTATAGTTTTCTTGCTGTCCTCCACTAGGTTTCACATCCTCTTGCTCAGCCTTAGCACACAATTGTCCAAATACTACAGGATAAAATTAAAATAACAGGGAGAAAGGGAAGGAGGGAGGTACGGATGGAGGAAAGGTAGAGAGTGAGAGAAAGGAGAGCGAGTGAGGGGCAACAAAAGTATATGCAGCCTCCCTTCAAATATAGAGGCTGGATTTCGGGCTGCAAGGCGAGCTCTACTGGGCATGCTCACAAGTGAGGGACACACTGTAATGAACACTCACTTCCTTTCTTGTCCGTGCCTTCCTCCCTTGCACGATCACGGCTCTGTCTGTCCCTACCCCTCATCTTTAGCACCCTGGAGTGAAAAATACTTCCTTCCAGGTCTAAAAATTCTTGGAATGATAAAACACCACTTTGCAAAAACTTGACCTGTGAATCATGTAGTAAAGTTACACACCACCACTACCACACTGAATCTTTATTTACCCATTCAAATAAGACTCAAATGTCAATGCAACATCACTAGAATCATTTAGATAGTAGATGTGATACTAAAATTTTGGGCAGCTTGACTTAATGATCCCCTTATCGCGGAATCAAATGTGGAGTTTGGTTGATCCGGTTCATGCTTGCATCTTTGAAAGCCTACTGAGTCTCATCACATAACTCATTGGTCATTATTTGTAAAATGAGATAAAATGCTTATTCAAAAACTGATTGAATAAATATTTCATGCACAGAAAAAAAGATATTTTTCTTGTATTATACTTCCCGGGGTCGCTCTACTGAAACAACAACGTAATCCTGTTAACATCCTGAGGGGTGACCTATCCATCCGGACTGTCTGATGGGTGGCGATAAAGGCCAGGTGGAGGAGGTCCAAACGGCTGCAGACTTGACCCAGTGAGGTCAGAGGTTATGTGAAGCAATGAAGAGAAGTCGATGCCACAACTTGGACAAGCCAGAATCGCTCGTGCCCAGCTTGTATCAGCTGATGGAGTGAAGGAGAGAAGGGGGGAGTAAACAGGGAGAGTTCAAAAGATCTTCTGCATCAATCGAACAACATAGAGGCGAATTCTTTCTTTGGCACTGTCAGAAACATTGTAACCTACTTGCTGGCTCCTCCCAGTTCAATACTGAGTCATTAGCCCTCTCACCCCAAGTCTTTAAGGACCTCTGACCCCAACCGTTGTCTGAGGCTGGCTGATTCTGACGAGGGTCCCAATACTCAACAAAGTCCTGCCATAACCCCAAATTGGATGCCCCATGGTCACAATGTTCCTGAGTTTAAATTACCGTAATTTTCGGACTATAAATCGCACCGGAGTATAAATCGCACCAGCCATAAAATGCCCAAAAAAGTGAAAAAAAACATATATATGTGTATAAGTCGCTCCTGAGTATAAGTCGCCCCCCCACCCAAACTATGAAAAAAAAACGCGACTTATAGTCCGAAAATTATGGTATGTGGGTCAGATAAACACAATGATCATCAACTCTAACCCAACTTGTGCACCCAATGATTACTCGAGCCTTATGCCCTAAGTGAAAGAGTAAAGAAAATGGATAGATGGTTTGATGGATGTTGGTGCATTATTATCTGTGAAGGAAACATTTACAAGCACTGGCACGTTGATTTCCAAAATATGTGTGATGTAGTGGACTGTAAATCAAATCAATGAGTCTTTAGACAAAAGTGTGTGCGCAATTTTTAATGTGTAGGATGGATAAAAATAAATGAGTCATCTAAAATGAACAATTAAGTTTTTCTTCTTCATCGAAAATGAACAATTAAAAAGTTTCCCATTATCTTATTTCTAGGCATCTTGATTAAATCGGTAGCTCAGGGGAAATCAGAAACTTGTCAACCGCAGTAGTTCACAGTTCAATATTTTCTTTGGATTTATGACTTCAATTGAAACAAATCAGTCAGTATAATGTATTGTGGAAAATTTGCAGGGGTCTGGATTGAATCACTGGCCACAGCCTGTAGAGCACGACCAAGTCAGATATAGACAAAAACGAGCATTCCATCTGATGATCCGCAGAAGATGTTCTAGACATCTAAATTACCATCTTGCAGTGTGCATGCGGCAGAACTCAGACGTGACACCTTTTGTGGTACACTAGCACCACCATTTGAATTTAAGGCAAACTGCAGCAGACAATTTTCTAAACCATAAAATCACTCCTATCAGCATTGTCTCACAACAATTATCTATGGACATGTACACAAAACAGTCTACAAAATGTTGGTATTTAGCCACCCGATTTTAACCTCTGTACATCAATAAGACACAAGTACGTTCATATTTGGGAGGGTTACTTTAAAGCAACTGGTTTTGTCCAAGGGACCACCATTATGACCGAGAAGCTACTCAGGAAATGGGATTAGCGAACCGATACTTTTGGTACCAACATGCAAAAAATACTTTTGCCACCTCTGCGATTGCGCGCTCAAAGTTGTGGCCGCACTCTCCCCACAGAGGTCATTGACCTGCACGTGGCGGCCACGACGGGCGTGATGCTTAAGCTGCTGCTCATTTTGCCACCTTCGGTCTTTGACCTTGCTGAGAGTGGCTGGACACGTTCTCTGTCCTGCCTGTCGGTGGTCTTCAGGCGGATGTGAATTTTCCTGTCCTCCGTCGTGACCACGTTGCAGTTGACAAGCGCAGCCGAGGCGGCGCCGGATCGCTGATCGGGACCCGCGGTGGAACCACCCGTGTCCCCGCGCAGAGGTTCCGGCAGAAGTTTGGGGGAAGCTCGGGCTGCTGGGCCAGTGCTGACCGTGACTATGGAGAGCGGTGCCGGGCGGCTGTCACTCTTGTCGGGACTTGTGCTTGTGGAGATGGTCGTTATGGTAACAGGGGAGTGCACCGGATCAGCCACGTTGCGCGGTTTGCCTTTTGCCGCGATGGCAGTGATCTTCGGGACGATGGTGATGTGAGGGGGGCGAAGGCCGAGTGTTGGGATGACTGTAGAGCTGGAAAAGAAGTCTCGGGCCCGTGGGCCAGTGATCTCCAGGGTAGCAGTTCTGTTGTTGGGATTGGGCGTGACCCGGATGTGAAGCGGCTGGCCTGGCTTCTGCGAGACAGACACCTGAGGGGCGTGACCTCGGCTTGGGGTTGTTCCTATCCCAATGGCCTCGGGTTCGGCTATGCCGGGCAGATGACGTTCTCGGAAGGCGGGCTTTTTGAGCTCGTGTTGCCTAAGCTGGGTCATGAGGTGTTTCTCCTCCAGGACAGACTGGCGAATGAAATCGTCAGCAGAAGCTGCGGGCGGGGCATCGGTCTGCGTGGCCGTGGATGCCAGGCGAGCTTCTGCCGTCCTCCCTATGTTGACGCCGGGCCTGGAGATGCGAGCGTAGCGCCTTCCAACTTCTAGTTCCCGCCTGAGGTCGGCCGCCTCTTGGCTGGCGCTCTTCCTCCCCTCCTCCTCCTCCAGAAACCTTTGCTGGAGGACAGAATAATCGGCTTGCAACTGGGACAGCCGGTCCTCGGTGGCCATAAGTTGATGGATCTTCTCTTTCAAAGGCGCTTCCAAATCTGAGCTTTTTGCCAGATCCTCTGTCTTCATCAAGTCGCTCTCAACCACCTCCAGCCGCACGAGTCGGCTACTGAGGTTCTCCGTTTCCTCCGCGAGATCTTTTAATTGACCTTCCTGGCCTGTCTGCATCTTTTGCGTCTCGTCCATCGTGGCTTTCATGGCGCACATGTCGGTATTGAGCTGGCAACATCGCTCCCGCTCCGTCCTAAGTTGACATTTCAAGTGCTCGTTTTCTTCACTTACTCTGGTCACTTTGACCTCCGCCTCGGATTTCAATCTGAGGACGTTTTTGCTCTCGTCGATCAGCTTCTCTGTGACTTGACTCACCTTACATTCTTCAGCTTTCAACTTGCAACTCAGCGCTTCTCTTTGCTCTTCTTCTTGTTTCAGTCTCTTGGCCATGTTCTTCCTTTCATCCACCAGAATGACAGTGAGGGACTTGAGCTTGGCGAGATCATCTTTGAGGATGATCTCTGCCCTCTCCAGCTTTGCCTCCAGGGACTCCAATCCTTTGAGTCGTCTCTTGAGCTTCTCCAGGTCACCTTCCAGATCGCTTGCGACTTGTTTTTCTTTCTCCAGCTTGGCGCAGAGTTGCAAACATTCCATCCGACTTGTGCCAAAAGCCTCTTCGAGTTTTTCCATGTCAGCCATTCTCCTCTGCAGCTTGTCCACCTCCAGCCTCAGTTCCTTGCTGATGTTCTCCTCGTGTCGCAGCCTCATTGCCAGCTCCCTGCGCTCGCTGATCTCCTCATGCTGACCTTCCAGCTCGAGCACTTTCTTCCGCAGGATTTCCAGCTCAGCCGCGGGGGAGGAGTCTCGGCACTCATCCCTCTGAAGGTCCTCGTCCGATCGCTGCCTGTTGCTCTTCTGCAGCTCTTCCATCCGGTTGGCCAGTTGGTCGAGCTTCAGCCTCAGCTGTTGGCTTTGGGACTCTTGGTCGGACAGTTTGGCCGTCATCGCCTCTTGCTCTAGTTTGGAAGTGGCCGTCCTGTGCTCCAGCTCCTCCTCCATTTCGAAGACCTTGAGGCCATCCCGGTTTGCCACGTCGGTGACATCCGCCAGACGCTGCTCTTTGTCCCTCAACTGCTGAGCGAGCTCCCGGACCTTCTGGCTCTGCAGGTCCAGTCGCTCAGCGTGCGTCTCTCGTTCATCCACCAGCATGAGGGCAAAGGATTTGAGCTTGAGCAACTGGACTTGGAGCTTCTCCAGCTGCCTGCTGTGCTCCTTGTCCTTCTGGGCCTGGTGGGCCTCCTTCTGCTCCAACAGTTGTTTCAGTCTGAAAAGTAGGAGGGGCTCGCTTTAGCCAGCAGCCGACTTTGGCCGGCCGCCCATCCGGCCGGTCCTCACCGCTCCCTCTCCTGCTCCAGCAGGTTGGTGAAGTCGTCGCTCTTATTGATGAAGTCGGCGTGTTTGCTCTTCTCGCTGTCCAGCTCCATCACGGTGCGGTGGTGACATTTCTCGGCCAGCAGAAGCTGCTCCAGCATCCGGCGGTACGTCTCCCTCTGCTTGTCCTCCAGACGCTCCAGCTGACCACAGACATTTGGCTTGATGTTAGAAGATGCTTATTGTGTTTCATTTGGATGCGTTTCACCTGGGCCATGGGTGTCTTGTACACGTCGTCCGCGAGGCAGCCGCGGCGGGCAAACACACCGTCGTCCCTTTGCAGGGCCCACTGCACTTTGGCGGGAACAGGCCATCCATAACGGGACTCCAGCTTCTCTGGGCCACTTGTCGCAGAACTCATCAGATTGATGAAGTCCTCTCGGGCCTGAGCGCGTGTGCACACATACACACATGGTTACCTTCATTCGCGTCAAGATTGCAGACATTCCTTCAGACGAGTCCCACCTGAACTTCACCTTCCATGATTCCCAGAAGCTGGAGCAAATCCCTCTTGGACAAGTTGATTTTTCCACTTTTGGGCTCCAACTCTCTGTCCTCCGTTTCTCGTTGGACGTCGGCATTCCTCTTCCTCAAAGACTCTCCTGTCGTTTCCTTTTGCTGCTTTGCGGAGCCTTTGGATGTTGGCTCCTTGGGTCTATCGTCTTGGCTCTCCATGGTCTACTACCTGGATCGCATGCTGAGCTGCTGGATTCATTTATCAGTAAGTCTTTGGCCGATAACATGACATTATCCAGGTGACTTGACTTCCACACGCTAATGATGACATCGTGACTGAACCGGGCTCTGTGAGTGTGTCTGCTGGGGGCTTATGCTGATGTTGTTGATGAAAGCAGTTGGTGACTCAGATTGCAAGAATCCTGCCAGTTGAGCGGCAGCAACCATGTTAGTTATTTATAACACATCAGACTTCTATTTTGATTTAGCATTCTGTTCCACAGAACCAAACAACTTTACTGTTTCTATGACGACACAGCCCGCCCACTTGTCCTGTTGCTGTCCTCGAGAAGAAACAATTTTAAATAAACATTTAACTTTGGTTCCGTACCATATGGGACAAGTATTGATACTACAAATATGATGTGCAACTATATATTGAAACAAAAAATATATATTCTGCATAACTTTGCAACCAGGCTCATGTCTTAACTCAAAGCCTCTTAACAAACAAATAAATACAAGCGCATCCACAAATTTTGACAAAAGAGTAAACTAGCGAGTATTTAAGTGAGTAAATCATCCACCTTGTCACCGTGTACAGGACAGAGCACCAGCACAGTCCTCTGTCCTAAGATGGGCGACCAGTGGCGACCCTGGAGACTCCGCCTTAAGCCTTTGAGCCTCCCTATAGAGATCTGTGTTACTGTGGGCTGGAACTTACAACTGTTCTAATCACACCTGTAGCACAATTAGTACTCACTTAAAAGGGGATGTAAGCGCTTTACATTATAGATTTGGCCACAGTCACAAGCCCGTCGTGGTTTCTCTTGTGTGCATACTGGTGAGTAAAACTCACTTTCTTTCCAAGCCCCACTAAATAAATGAAAACTGGCTTGGTACGTTAGTATTTTATCAGGTCACTTCCCATGGCTTAAGTCTGTTTTTAAAGGTAAGTTATTTGCATTCATTTCAGATTGGGAAATCAGTGTTGATAAAGACTACTGTTGATAAATAAAATGTCAGCAAACATTTTCAATGTATAAATGTAGCTATCAAAAAACAATTGCATTGGGGATCCTTGAACAAATCTCGTTCAAAAGGAACCTGGATGGGACTCCGATGAATGCCTATAGTAGCTCCACGGTGTTACCGACAGCAATCGGTAAAATGGTCACCATTAACAAGTTCTACATAAGTCCCAGTAATGCGCTTCAGTAACACTAAAGCCATCTGTAGTTGCATAAATACTGTAGGTAACGTTATGTCATTTCTGTAACATTTAGAAGCTCTTGCAAATGCACGTTTGCAGTAATGCATGTTAGTATGCTGGACAGAGATGCAAAATCATTTTCAATCAATTAATCATTTTAGAAACTCGTTCAGCAAAATGAGTATTCATGTCAAAGCTGTTGTTCAGTGTAAACTTTGACATAGTTGAACTTTATGGAATGGATGAGCAAGTGTTTGTTCTGAGTGTTGCAATTATCAAACAGTTTTTGACCTGTAAACTTAAGTTGTCAAGTAGGCCTTATTTGGCTTTGCTGACAATTACAGAATAAACGTTCACTACGAGATCGGAACCAACAGCACAAATATGCAACGTGTAGGACTAATGTTTTTTGTCATTTCTGTGCTCTGTGCCGTCCTGGTCCAATGGGAGCACAGATTGTCACAAGCGTGGGTGTGTTTACAAAATATACTTCGCTTGCAAAATGTACAGGCTGAATAGCAACCGAATCAAACAAAAAAAATTAAGTCCACTTTTCTGGTCTGAATACATCCTTAGTGTATTAAAGCATCATGCAATATTACTGGATTTGATTGAAAGCTCCAGTTCCGTATAAAAGTGACTCAACATTTTTTGACAACTTTATCAGTTACAATATATTTTTTCAAACTTCTCATTTCTACCAGTAAGTCTGCAGAAGAGCTATTTGCGCAGCAAACACAAACATAGCTCACTGAGTAAAGGGCAACATTGTAACCTGAAATGGACCGGCCACATAGACTCTGTCCGGAAGAAGGCCCAGCAGAGGCTGTACTTCCTGAGACTTCCGCGAGAGCTTCTGAAGACCTTCTACACTGCCATCATCCCGTCTGTCCTCTGCACCTCTATCACTGTCTGGTTTGGATCGGCCTCCAAAGAAGACAAGCACAGACTGCAACGGTCAATCAGGACTGCAGAAAAGATCATTGGAATCAACCTCCGATCTATCCAAGACTTGTACCTGTCCAGGACCAGGAAACGTGCAAAGAACAACTCTACAGACCCTTCTCACCCAGGTTGCAGTCTGTTTGAACTACTCCCCTCCGGACGGCGTTACAGAGCTCGGTACGCCAAAACCAGCAGACACAGAGACAGCTTCTTCCCCCAGGCTGTTGCTCTGATGAACTCTCACCACTCTTAGTGTCCGAGTCATTACTGTGCAATAACATCCTGCTCTCCACACCTTTTTTTTTAATGTGTCCTCTCTGCATCCATTGCAGCCTGGTCATCCTGCAAGAGGGACCTTCCCATCTGTGGTCTCTTAAGGTTTCTCATTTTCCCTAGCTGGAGTTTTGAGTTTTCTTTGCCCTTTTGGTAGTTTAAGATCAGGGGATGTTTGAGAATATTTGCCCTTTTTCACATCACGTCCTGAGTGTTGTTAGTCACCTAAATGTTGAACAGATGGTGTGTTTTTACCGAAGTCAAATTCCTTGTTTGGCACGCTCAAACATGGCGAATCAAAAAACTCTTGAATCTTGAACAGTTGCTCTTTGATAAATAGGGTAGAATTGTGTATTAAGTGTATATATATTGTTTTAAAGCCACATTATTTTTCCACGTTAAATTAAACTTTCTCATCATACTGAAGGAGAAATAGTACATCGTGTATGGATAATCATTTTTGGTTTTCTTCTGGTTATAATCTTTGAAGGTTGGTGCCCATTAATCAGCATGTTTTGAAATCGCAGTACTGTAACATTCACCACTGATTTAAAGCAGTCAGTGCAGTCTGAGAAGGGAGTGAAATCAAGCTGTATGTCATAGGTGGCAAGCCATATTCTGCGTAATTGGAATGCCACCATATCAGGCTTGAACAGTACATTTTGTTATTTTTATTCATTATCTCAGTTTCTCAGTGTGCTGCAATGGTATGCTTGAAACAAACTCTCCAAGTTTCTAAGTTCAGGTGTAATATTTGTTTGAGGGCAAGGTAGGCTTTCTGCACCTACTACTTTTGTTTATTTTTTATTTTGGCTGAGCAGTAAAGTATACTCAAATTCTTATGTATCTGGACGTTTTATTTTTTTATTGGTTAGTTTTTGTGTGCGGGATGGCAGTCAATTTCTGGTTAATTAATAGGAACCACATTGTACAAAAAAAATCTGCTTTTGGTCCGGACCAAACAAGCGGACTAAAGGACTTTTCTGGTCTGAATACATCCTTAGTGTATTAAAGCATCATGCAATATTACTGGATTTGATTGAAAGCTCCAGTTCCGTATAAAAGTGACTCACCATTGTTTGACAACTTTATCAGTTACAACATATTTTTTCAAACCTACTCATTTCCACAAGTAAGTCTGCAGAAGAGCTATTTGCGCGGCAAACACAAACATTGCTCACTGAGTCAAGGGCAACATTTGAACAGTTGCTCTTTGATAAATAGTGTAGAATTGTGTATTAAGTATATATATTTTTTTTAATGCCACATTATTTTTCCACATTAAATTTAACTTTCTCATCATACTGAAGGAGAAATAGTACATGGTGTATGGATAATCATGTTTGTTTTTCTTCTGGTTATAATCTTTGAAGGTTGGTGGTTGGTGCCCATTGATCAGCATGTTTTGAAATCGCAGTACTGTAACATTCACCACTGATTTAAAGCAGTCAGTGCAGTTTGGGAAGGGAGTCATACCAGGCTTGAACAGTACATTTTGTTATTTTTATTCATTATCTCAGTTTCTCAGTGTGCTGCAATGGTATGCTTGAAACAAACTCCCCAGGTTTCTAAGTCCAGGTTTAATATTTGTTTGAGGGCAAGGCAGGCTCTCTGCACCTACTACTTTTGTTTTTTTATATATTTTTATTTTGGTTAGTTTTTGAGTGCGGGGCGGTGGTCAATTTATGGTTAATTAATTTTTTTGCCTCCATTCTCTTCTCAGTTTTTTATGGAAACGTGCATTGAATGTTTATCAGATTTTGAAGGATTGTTTCGGGGAGGTTTATTATTGCATGTTTGCAATGTGGCTATATTGTTCAAGCACATCAGCAAAGTTAAGACTTAAAAACTTCATCATGTACAGTATATTGAAATATTTCAAATGATGATGTAGCCTTATTTAGTAACTTCCCAACTCTCATGACAGTAAGTAAAACTATAAGTTTAAATTCCAAGTCTTTAGATTTTACCACAAATCTTAGTTTAAACTAATCTAAACTAGTTCAAAGCTAATCAATCTTGGGTAGCTTCCCCCCCCCTCTTGTGTGTGGGCGGAGGGGGCGTTTGGCACATGCTTATGTGTAACTTGTGGGTGGGTGTTTGTTTGTTAGTGGCTATTTAGCAGATGCAGACGTTGATCTTCTCAGTCAATCATGGGTGGTGTTAGGAATCGGTCATGGAGCTGGACATGGTGTGTCGTCTTGAGCTGGATGTTTGTGGCTGGAGCAGAGGCTACACCGTAAGTTTTCTGTCCTAATGACAAACATTTTTCACTTGTCTTCATTTTACACAAAATGACATGCTGCCTTTGTGTATTTTCATGATTGTAGAAATTACCTGGTTGGATTTCCTGCTGTTCTGGAAGCTGGAACTGAAACCAATTTCTGTGCGAGTCTGCTCCGCCCCAATGAGACTCTGACCATGAGCGTCTTTTTGCACTCTAAAGAGGAGAACAAAACTCTATTCAAAGAGGAATCCAGCAAAGACTTTCATACGTGCCACAAGTTTGAGGTCAGCTTTTAAAGAAATGTATTTGGTTAGTTGAATCTGTCAAGATTTATATTCCCCAAATATCTTGGTCATGTACGGAAAATGAATTGACACATTCGATGACAAACTCCCTATTTTTTGCTCAGCAATTTATGAAAATGGTTTTGAAAGATAAAACCGACTTTTTATATTTGTTTTTTGTAAAATAATGCATTTAAAATGTAAAACTTTACCATTTTAATAAGTATCCTTTTTGGGTGGCGAGATTATACATACTGACCATTACCATTCCAGAAATAAAGGTTATTTTCATTAACAAATGCTTTTTATCACCCCAAAACAAAAATTAATTCATCTTTGCTATGGCATTGTTTAGATTTTGTTTGTTTTTGACCAGTTTTAACAGGTCGAGCTATTAGTAAAAGAAAACAATTGTCTCATCCAGGTTCCTGTTCCTAAAGAGGATGAGGAGGTGCAGGAAATGGTGGTGGAGGTACAAGGTGCAACCTTTTTCTCAAGAGAGGTCAAGAAAGTCTTGATCAAAGTGTACAAACCGATGACCTTCATCCAGACCGATAAACCCATCTACCTCCCAGGACAAACTGGTAACTGAGCAAATAATACATTGCCTCCGATCAAGTGCCGCCCTCGCCTTTTTCTACCGATCGTTTACAACCCCTCTTTTTTTTTATTTTTATTTTTTTTATAGCACCAAACATTCCGTATGTGCCAAAAACACCTTGATAGTAGAAGATTCTCATGTTTTTCATTAGTGAACCTTGGCTGATTAAATGAATATTGCACATATGTAAAGTATCTTAAAAAAAAAATCCAGCTTTTCATTCCTGAAGTAATCGTTTTGCTTTTCTTATTAATGTTAAATATTTGGTTTTGTACTGTAGTCCCACAGTTGACATCAAAATACTTTAAATGTCTTCACTATTGATAAACAAGTTTAATAAACTTTGTGAACTTTTCAAGTACATACAACAGCAATTCCTTAAATTGTTTCATTTTAAAAGTAAATATAAGCAGAAGAATATTTTCTACTTGGTGTAGGCTTTTTTCTTTTCTTCTTTTTTTTTTAAATTTGCTTTAGGAAATACTGTTGCACTTTTTAAAATACGATGGCAACCGAAAAAGTACCCGTAACAAGCTTTTAATGATCTGTCCATGCTTTTCTCAGTGCAGTTCAGAGTTGTTTCCCTGGACACCAAGTTAAGACCTGCTGTTCAAATGGTGAGAGTTTGATGCTATTTTCTTGTCAGGCTCAAATCATATGTTTGTCTAGTAACAAAATATGCTGGATGTTACAAACTAGCTACTGTAGAAGTTAGGTGAAAACAAGCAATGTAATGAAGTGACAATATGGATGTGCTCACTGAATCGGTGAGAAGCACATAACTTTTCACCCCGTTTCTTCGAGATCAGAACTGTTGAAGTTACTTTTGTAGTGTACATAAATCTGACCATGCCTTCACTGTATGACTTTTTTTCACAAACTAAATGATTTGTGATATTGTAAGATTTTTTACTTACTCTAAGATGTACAATTACATGAGAAATTATAGCCGTTTATTGTAAATACTGATGAAAGGCAAAAAAAAATGAATGAAGTCATTTGATTTTTGTCACTATGTAAATCCGTTTTTGTTTTCCACTGCTTCTAATTGCATTGTTTTTATTTATTTTTTTGCAGTACGATATCATTGAAATTCAGGTAGGTGAATGAATGTTAAAGTAAGCTACAGTGTTTACATTGTGTTACTAGTACATTCACAATTAACCACCAAGCCACTGAAATACAAAAACTAGATTATAAGAACTGTTATTTAAATGTGATCTTTTTTTTTTTTTTTGCTTTCTTCCTCAATGTTACAGAATCCGACCAACAGCCGTATTGGGCAGTGGCTGAACCAAACATCCGACAGTGCAATATTGCAGCTGTCTTACTCCTTGAACTCTGAGGCACGGGAAGGAGTCTACCAAGTCATAGTTTCAGTTGGCAAAAACAGACTATACCACAGCTTCAAGGTGGAGAAATACGGTATGATAAATTTCTTTTTTACTCCAATCCTTTCATTTTTTTTCTTTTTTAATCAAAGAACCCTATACCAACTACACCCATATTTGTCTCTAGTTTTGCCGAAATTTGACGCAAAAATAAATGGGCCAAATGAAGTGGCTATTATAGAAGATGACATCACCATTGAAGTATGTTCAAAGTAAGTGTGCTGGTTGTGGCTTGAAATGATTTACCCTATTTGACCGACTGACACAAAATGGTTTGATGCTTTGAAATAGGTACACATATGGACAGCCTGTGCCTGGCAGTGTCAAACTTAAGATGTGTCGCCCACTCTCCCCGTATCTTTACGGCGACTCAAACGAGGGCCCTCTCGTAATTCCCCCCTGCTATGAGGATACAAAACGGGTACATTTAGCAAGAGCAGAAAGAAAAGTCACTTTTACCCATTTTAAATTCATTTTCACGCCTTGGGTTTTATTCATTCATATAATGCCTATAAATCAAGTTTAAAATCCATGTTTGTCATTCCTGATTTCTTATTAATCTTTTCTGAATTTGCATCTTCGTTGAAATTTGAACACCTTTTCTAAATGTAAAAGTGAAATGATTGGCCTATAAGTGGGGGACCTTTCATGGTCATTTCTCAAATCATAATTTTTAATTGTGGCTGAAAACAATTGTGAAATTGACTGAACTCCGAGACCAAACTGTATAACATGTACAAATTCTACTCTCTAGACCGCTAAGACAGGCTGTGCTACTTTTACTGTGAAATTGTCCACTTTCACAAAAATTGACAAAAAGGCAGTGCAAGATGTACTTGATGTCTCTGCGGAGATGACGGAGGAGGGGACGGGTACGTGTTTACCTTTTAAACTTTGCACAGAAATGTATGATTATTCCTGGAAGAATAAATATTTTTTTTGTATCATTGGACAGAAATTACAGTGCCGCAACTCAAAAGAATAGACATTTCTTATGTAATTGGAAAGCTTTCATTTAAGGACACACCTAAGATTTATGAAGCCTCATCAATGGTGGAGGGTAAAGTAAGTGCAAAAAAACACTGGTAATTGAAACGTGTGAAGATAGATGATCGTGGTCTGAGAGTGCTTTGTGCTGGCCACAGGTTCAGGCGGTTTCCTACAACAATACTGCCATCGAGGGCATGGATTTGTACCTGCTGGAGGGCAACAGGTGGTCACCAGTTCTCCGACAGAACCTCACCACTGACGCTAACGGCCTTGCCGCATTCTCGATAAGGACTGTCGAGGGTCAAGGGGACATTCACCTCTACGTAAGTATCAAGAGTCAATGGCATTGTGACCATAAAGGCATGTCCATTAATATACTGTGTGTATAGTACACATGTGATGGGAAAATGAAGCTTCATGAACCGGTTGTTGTATTCTTTGGCTCCTCCTAGATGCCAATGTTTTTTTAAAGTGACTATGTAGGTTAGACCTGAACTTTCTCAAATCTTTCCACATCCTGCTAATTGAAACTGAGCTCATTTAATTATTTTTGTAACCAATAAGTATGTTCATAAATTTCTGATGTTGGAGGCTACATATAAATCAGTAGCTTGACCAAATTCTTGCATACCTTTCTGCTACTTTTGACTTTAAGCAAATGAAATGCACATACAAGACACTGTTGCAAAGCTGGTATAGCTGAACAGATATGCTCTGCTTTCTCTAAATTCAGGTTAGTGCTGCACCAAACCTGGAGAATGGTTATCAAATCCCATACTATGAGAATGGAGAGCACACAGTTTCTCCAGTTCTGAAACCTTCTCTTGATGTAAAGACTGTCAGCTACCTAGTGGTGAAGAGTAAGGATGCACCAATTCCTTGCGATAAAGATGAAGACGTCACCATCCAATATGTTGCAGCCGGAGAGTCGCAAGGGACTGGCGATCTTATGTATCTGGTGAGTGGAGTTAACGAGAATGTTAGCTTTAGATTTGAAATTGCCTTTATTGTTTCGGTGCAAAGTGATTGACTGACAAGGTATACTTTACCTGTTTTAATGTCTGTTACAATTTTTTTGTAGCTGTTGAAGTGTTTTTTAAATATATATTTATATATCGTGTTTACCACATGGTAAGGTAATTTGATTCTGGTTAACATACTATTCTTTCAGATGCATGTACTGGCATATTTTGTTCCTACCTGTCATGGCAATTGCCACAGTAAACTGACAATGATGCTAAACTTTTTTTTTTATTTTTATTTTTTTTTATTCTTATGTAATGGTTGGAATAAATGTTTCACTACTACCATTGACAGTTTGATGTACCTGGTAGTATCAACGGACCATGTGACATTTGAAAGTTAGTCATTCTTGTCTTTGTCCTTTTTTTTATTTATTTTTTTAATCCAGGTGCTTGCCAGGGGAGCCATTATTTTTCAAGGAGTAAAACAGTTTGCTGTTGAGGATAAACCAGGTGCGCCATATCATTCTATGGAGTTCAGAGAAGTTTATAAAATGTTGCACAAAAGCATTATGCCAGTTGTAATTTATAGCAATTTCCTTACCCCATTATTTCTTGTTTTTCTGAATCTTCGATTTTGTCCAATAAATGTTCCAGTGACAGAGGGTGAGGTGACTTTCCAGTTGAAAGTTTCTTCAGAGATGGCACCAGATGTCCAGGTCGTTGCATATGCTGTGCTTCCTAGTGCAACAGTGATTGCCCACAGTGCACACTTCACCACTGAGAAATGCTTTGGTAACAAAGTAAGTGTTGTTAACCCATTACTGTTTGGATGGATGATCTGATGGTCATCAAGGGTGTTTTGGTGTGCACCAGGTCTCTGTGGAGTTTAGTCCATCTTCAGCTGTCCCAGGCGAGCCAACAATTTTGCAGCTGACAGCTCAGCCCAATTCTCTGTGTGGGCTGAGTATTGTTGACCAGAGTGTCCTCATCAAAGAGCCAGGAAAGACCTTAGACGCAGATAAGGTAAATAGACGTGTCTTTTATGATATTGTACTGTAGATGAGGGCCGCGGACCGATACTGGCACCGCAATACCATTGTTTTTGTCTTTTTTTTGTTGTTGTATTTATCCGACATACCTTTAAAAGCCGGTGGAGATACCACATCTACTTGGTATTCATATAATTTTTGAAGACGTCGCGCTATTTGATTGGCTGGAAGGACAGTACAGTGACGTTTAAGATTGCGGTTTGTCCGTTTTGTAGAAATGGGATTGTAGTTCAAACGCGGATGATTTTTGGGAAGAAAATTTGATTTTGTGCTTTTGACATTTGTTTTTTTTCCTAAATGGTTTTTAGAAGTTTTCGGCGCAAAAATCGTGATGTCATCAAACATAGGTTTGTGAAAATATTGTCTGACATTTAAACAGTCCGTGGTGCTAAAAAAGGTTCTGTAGATGTAGATGGAGGTCCTGAGTTGAAACAAACTCCAGTTTGATTTCAACTTGATAAACTAAGTTCCAACATTTCTACACAGCCTATTTTGTGTTTGGCACTTTTTAATTTCTTAACTTCCCCCCCCCCCCCCCCTCTCTACTTGCCAGATATTTGGGCTGTTGCCTGTCACAAAATCAACACATGTTCCATACAGAGTTGAGGATCCAGAGGAATGTTTACACGTCAGACCTAAAAGATATGTTCTACCATTCCCTGGGCGTGACATCGATGACCCTCACACAGTTTTCCGGGTAATTATCACAATTCTGCACTGACAAAATGACCTTTTTAGATACTCTTTATTTTATGGTTTCTTGGTTCCACTAGAATAACGGTCTGAAGATGGCGACAGATTTGTCCATCAGACTGCCATCTTGCTTGAAGTATAAGGGAAAAGAATATTATCACAATCCCTACGGTGAGAGAGATGCTGAATATTTTTCAGCAACAAATTTGTGCTCTAATGATGAAATACTTTAAACTTCCAGGTGTGACTGCATTAAGATACGAATCTATGGATGTGATGGCGGCTCCTGCTCCTGTTGGTATGGGAGCCAGTAGGGGTGGTATCGCCCCAATTCAGACAATCCGCAACTTCTTTCCAGAGACTTGGTTGTGGGACATGGTGGAAGTCGAGTGAGTGTTTGTCACAAGTGCTAACAATATATCAATTGTAATATTTTTATATTTCGAAATGATCTTTTGGATTGGTATCTAATAAGATACACTGACAGTACCAAGATTCCAGCGAAATTTATGGATGAGCTGGCATATGTTTTAAAAGAAAAAAAAAACCTCGTAAGTCACAGGAAAAAAACTTAATTTACAATTGTACAGGATTCAGATGTGAACCTGTAATGGTTGTGTACAATAATAATCAAATGTTAAGACACATGCATGATTGATTACACATTTGCAGGCACTTGTCCATCTTTGTTGGTATTCATTTACTTCTCATAACATAATTTAGAATGTTTATTTTTTTGGGTGATTCAGCATTTCTGGCATGAAGGATGTGTCCCTAACTGCCCCGGACACCATCACCACATGGGAGACGGAGACTTTCTGCCTGTCCTCTCAGGGTTTTGGCTTGGCTCCTCGTGAAAATTTAACAGTCTTCCAGCCTTTCTTCCTTGAGCTCACTCTGCCGTACTCCATCAAACGTGGGGAAGAATTTGAGCTGAAAGCCACGGTCTTCAATTTCCTCTCCAAATGCATCATGGTAATGACAAAGTTGCGCACGGGCGTTAATTCCTTTAGCCTAGATTTTTTTTTTTTCTAACAAGATCCAACTCAAAATCTAATAAGACTACTTGAGGACGATCAATACGGTAGAGGTCTCTAACAATTGATTCTTTTTCATTCATCAATAGGTTAGTGTGACGCCAACCCTCTCCTTGGAGTACGCTCTCACCCCAGTTCCTGGTGAAGAGTACAGTCGCTGCCTATGCGCCAATGAGCGCATGACCGTCAAATGGACTTTGGTTCCCTCAACATTAGGTGCGAGGTCTCATGCATGCAGATGATTCTGCTTCAACATAAAAATCTGTAGATATGATTTTGACATTTTTATAATTGGTTGTTTAGGGGTTGTCAATGTGACCGTGACTGCTGCAGCCGTGGAGTCCCATACTTCTTGTGACAATGAGATTGTGAGCGTGCCAGAAAGAGGTCGTATCGACGTGGTCACAAGACCTCTCATTGTGAAGGTCAGTTTTTTGTGTCTAAATTTGGAAGATTTGCTACTTTCTTACAAACGTAATGCATGTAGAAACTTGTTTGTTTGTTTTTCCTCCAAGGCTGAGGGAACAGAGGTGACACAGACCATCAACTTACTGCTCTGCCCTAACGGTTAGTTGAGTTTAATTGCTAACAATTAGAATAGATTCTTAGGAAATTAAAATTTACTGTTATAAAGGTCATTCCTATTCTGAAGTAGCAAACATATATTTTCGATACATGTATACTTCTTAACCTTGTATCAATTTTTGTTTTTTTGGGAGGGGGGACAGTTGATTCAAAATGACAATTGTTTCACCACTTAGATCGGTGTTTGACACACAACTTAAAATATTTGCCTCAAACTTCATGTGAGCAAAAGTATTTTTCCCCCCTTGCCCAGTTCTATCCGTTTACATTTTCAAACCTTAGTTTCAGATTAAATTTCATCCAAATGGATTCATTGCTTTGACTGTAAAGGATATTTACTTGAGTTAGATATAGACAAACATGGGCTGGAAAGGCATTCGAATAAACAATGCCGAATGTTCTCTTGTTCAATGGCTCACAAGCTTCATGCAGTCAATGCAAGTGAAAGATATATGAAGTATTTTTCATTTTCTCCTTAGTCTTCTAAAACATTTGGTCAAATTGTGCCTTCAATTCAGATTCAAATGCCTTTTTAAATAATGCCTATTGTCCTGTCAGCAGGACATTGCATGTTTACAGCCTTCAACAACACTGGCCTCTTTATGTATTTATTTTTTTGTGGAGTAGTATTTGTATCTTCATTGTGCTTTAGACATACTGAAGTCGTGAAATGAAGCGACCATTTTCTAGCATCCAACGTATAGCTTTGAGCTGAATTATCCATCTTCTCAACAGGAGGTGTTGCAATGGCTCTAACTGAAGCAAAGCTACCTGAGAATGCAATTGATGGATCAGCACGTGGTCTAGTATCTGTCCTGGGTAAACTTTTTTTTTTAATTGACCAACTAGAGTAATTTAAATGAATTAATATTATTGATCATAGTTATAACTGTGCATTTTATCCAACATAAATAATAAGCGATGAAATGTTTTTATGCAGGTGACATTTTAGGCCGGGCTTTGAAGAACATTGATGGCCTGTTGAAGATGCCGTATGGCTGTGGAGAGCAAAACATTGCACTGTTTGCCCCAAACGTTTACATACTGCAGTACCTTAAAGACACTCAGCAGCTGACACCGGCCACGGAAGAAAAATCTCTCAAATTCCTGACCAGTGGTGAGTCATCGTTGATAGACTTTTGTATGGACCTGACATCATCTTCTTTCCTCATGCTTGGTTCTTGACTTTTTGTTGCCCAGAGTACTGCCCACTGTCAATTGGGAGTGGACATAAGACAATAATCTAATTTGTAGTTGATTGTGGTTAAATGTGACAATGTAATGGTCATTTCATGTACAGTACGTAATTTTTTATTTTATTTTCCCCCAATTGTAGTAAGAGCTCAGACAGGCTTTTGCGCATACACACAAGAAACTAAAGTAGTGGAGAAAAGTGCAGCTGATCAAAAAGAGCAACATTTTCTACAGATTTCACTATGGCACCTCAAGGTGTAACATGAAAATATGTATTAATAAGTATTGGACACTGCATATTTTTGCTTTGAATTTAGGGAAATTCCTGCCAAAGTCAATTTGTGCAATCAAACCTAATTATATGTAATCCCCCTCATGGGGATGAATAATGTACAATGTCCTGAAGGCTATTAAGCACATTGTTTTTATTACTCAGGCTACCAAAGACAACTTAACTACAAGCATTCCAGTGGTGGGTATAGCACTTTTGGGACTGGTACGGAGAACACTTGGTGAGAACATGAACGTTATTACCATGTACTTGCACAATTTAAAAATTCTTCGATACTTTACACTGTAGGTAAATTTAAGCTTCTGTCCGTACGTTAAGCGATTGATTTGTTCCCTTCCAACCCAGGTTGACTGCTTTTGTGATGAGATCTTTTGCCAAAGCCAAGTCTTTCATTTACATTGATCCTTTGGATATCGAAAGTTCTCAAAGTTGGCTTGAAAGCAAGCAGAAAGAAAACGGTTGTTTCCAAATGTCGGGAAAACTTTTTAACAACAGGATGAAGGTAGGGTTTTTTTATTGTCTCCTTTTTCTTCAGTATTTATTCAGATGTTATTGTACAGCAAAGATCACAAGTGATGGTTCATCTCTACAGGGTGGAGTTTCTGATGAAGTGACTCTCAGCGCTTACATCACTGCAGCCTTCTTGGAATCGGGTAAATCTGTTAATGTGAGTAGCTTTCACCCGTTACATCGCTTCATATTTTTGACAAAAATCTTAATTCCAAAATACAATAATTGAGATCATATTTAGGGACAGAGAATCATTGCCACTGCCACCCAAATAAAATGAATGGTAGAGGAGCATGAGCTATTTGGTGAAATGCAATTACTTGTAAATCTTGCAATTCCACCCAAGTCCTGTGTGTAACAGTATTGCATCTCAAACGATCAAAGCCAATTTAAGACATATGGCACAGTCTAGGGACTTGTAATGCTAATAACAAAAAAAAATCATTTTTTGACACAATCAGATTCATTCTCAAAATCAGTTTATCATTACCACCCCTGCCCCCAAACCCACAATCTCTTACAGCAGTCAACCTCATTTTGTCAGTCATAGTTTCCGCTACACAACAAACTGATGAATAACTAGTTTTGAAATCAGACACTAGTAAAATTATTCAAATATTTTTAAAGGATGAATGTTAATAAAAAATTGCTAGCAATGTCTCTATTCTTTTAAAGTGAAGAAATTTGTCCTTTTAATCATGACACAAAGTCGACGCAAAATTTGTCTTTGCGGGCCTCATAAAATGAGGTTGCGGGCCTTATTTGGCCCCCAGGCCTTAAGTTTGACATCAATGTCTTACAGGATGCCACAGTGACCCAGAGTCTGTCTTGCTTGAAAGACTCCCTCAATGACCACAGCAACACTTACACGACAGCTCTGCTGGCCTATGTCTTTACCTTGGCTGGTGATGAGAAGACTCGCGCTGCACTTCTGGAGCACTTGGACAGCATTAAAATACAAAAAGGTGGGTCCTTATTTATATACAGTATTTTACTCGATGAACAAAGTCACAATTGATCTTTTTCTGTAATGATTTGTTAGATTCGATCTGTTGCCGACGTCCACCACAATCCTCGGTGGGATGTTCGTAGACATGAAAATCAATAAGTCTAAAAAGTTATAAATTGGATAAAACATGAATTATATAGAAACAGACCGTTAAACTGTTAATGTTAAACTGTAAAAACAAACTGATTTGACTTCTTGCCTTCATGCCTTGTCACTGACATGCTTTTCAAAAGATGAATGCAATTACACATTGGTTAATCCTGAGGGAAGTGTAACCTTGACAATCAAGAGCACTATTTTTCTGCAAAATTCCATGCATTCTTTTTGTTTTACAGATGGGTTTACTCACTGGTCCCAGAAGTCAACAAAAGGATTTGAGTCTCTTTCTGTCGAGATCTCCTCTTATGTGCTGCTGGCCAAACTTAGCAGTTCTCCCACTGCTGAAGATCTGGGTTACGCCTCCGGCATTGTCAGATGGCTGACGAGCGAGCAGAACTATTACGGAGGCTACTCTTCTACTCAGGTGCACACGCACAAACAAACTTTTAGAATTTGAGTTGGCTAACTATAGCTTGCTGAGTTCATGCAAGAGTGTGGATATTGCGCTTTGGATGGTTTGGCTACTCATTGCATGACTTTCAAGTAAATGGCAACCCAGAAGAAAAATATGATGGGTAAATAGAAATATTTAATGTCTTTTCATAAAGATTTTTAATTTTGTACCAATGTTGGATCTAACATTTTTATAAATCAGTTCTGTTGTATTGTGCATGTCAGCAAGTGACAAAATACTCCCCCCTGTCAGATTTCCTGAGAAGTTGTACAATATGGATATTTAATCTACTGTGTACATGTACTCTTTTTGTCGCAGGACACAGTGGTGGCTCTTCAGGCTCTGTCTCTTTACAACACTCTGGTATTCAGTCCAGGGGGTGAAAGCTCAGTGACTGTATCATCTCCCAGTGGCCAGAGCGTATTTGAAGTCAACCAGAATAATAAATTGCTCTACCAAGAAGAGGTTCTAAAGGATTTCACAGGACACTACAGTGTGGAGGCGAAGGGGACTGCATGCGCTTCAGTTCAGGTTAGTGAACGCTCGAGTTTTCTCACCACTACTTGGGTTAAAAACATGTATAATTGAAGTCAGAATTTACTTGAGCTCCTGATAAAAACTGATATTTACTGATCTATTAAAAGTAATGTAATAAATGTATTTAAAGGACATACATGACATCATGATGGTCTCGTTTTCAAAAACAAGCTCGCTTTGTTTTGTTTAGCTCAGGAAAACAAAACTGGCAGTCATTTCCAACACTATCTTTGAATGTTTAAAAAAAATAAACCTACTTGGCTCTGCCCCCCTTTACCCAAATCAATAGAATGTTAACTTTTTGTCCATCTGTCTTCTAGATGACTCTTCTCTACAACATTCCTACACCCACTGACGTCACTACTCTTAGTGTCACTGTGCAGACTGAGGCAAACTGCGGCAGCCCATCTGGCAGACCAAAAGTCACCCTGAACCTGAAAGCTCTGTAAGAAATCAACTCTATATCACAAGTGCAGAACTGTGTAGTATATAGTAGCGGCAATGGCGGCTTAACTTGCCATACAAAATCGCACTACACTAGACGCCCGTCACAGATACCAGTAAATGACCTAGAGAATCATACAAAAATGGTTTTTATCCCAAAGTATAACTTGTATCTAATCAATCTCAAATTTAAATATTTTAGAGTTATTTTGTTTTATATTTCTTTTACATGTTTGCCGCCTAACGTCCCTGCTTAACACTGTATTTTTAAACTGTGCTTTTATGATTGTTCTTTTTTGTTTTTAACCACAGATTCACTGGGGTTGAAAACAATACAAACATGGTGATTCTGGAAATCAATTTGCTGTCTGGTTTTCAAGTAGATCATAGCTCTTTCCAGAGAGTGAGTGACTAATTAGTAGAGCACTGTACGGTAATTGACTTTTGTCATTTGACTTATTTGACACTGCAATCCCAACAGCTCAAAGGCGCTTTACTGGTTGATCGTGTTGAACAGAAGGAAGATCGTGTGCTTGTGTATTTGGAGTCTGTGAGTAATGAGTGCTGAGTATCAGATTTTAATCTTTTTTTTTTTTTTTTTTTTTTTTAACTAATTTTAAGATTTCATGTTGCCGTTCTCTCGTCTCACAGCTACCAAAGGAAATACCAATAAACTACAGCTTGGACCTGATCCAGGAAATTCCAGTGCAGAAGCTTAAACCAGCTGTGGTTAAGATCTACGACTATTACCAGCCAAGTAAATAATCTACTCACAACCAAGTCTTGGCAGACAAACCTTTAAACATGTCTACCAACTGATCTTTTTTGCAGACTTGCAGCTGGATTGTTGAACATGTTTAAATTTATGCTGTTTTCTTTAACCATTTGTCCCCTCCTCTTTTGTTCCTTAGGTGACCAGGCAGAAACAATTTACAATTTTGATTGTAAGACAGGTAACAGAAACCAAATGCATTTCTTACCAAATCAACATGTTACTGCATAAGATCATGTTTTAATTACCATATTGTTTGAAATCAATTTAGTAAGGATAATCACAATGAATGTGAATATGTTGGTTAAATTGTTTTGTTTTTGTTTTCCAGATTGAAGCACAGCCGGTGTTGCATCCATTACTAAATCACCATAAAATGAGCATGTATTTTGATAGTTTCTGTAACTCCACGTCTGCTGATTTAATAAGATGACACTTTGGATGACAACAGTTCAAAATTAAGCTACAGATTTGAAATAAAGTTATTGAACTGTGAAACTGGTGATCTGATTACTAGGTCCCCCCCCCCCTGCAACTTCTTTGGTGTGCAGCATGAGGCAGGAATAATTATCCTACTATCAATTCCTCTGAGTACACTATAACCTATAAAGGTTAGGATTGGTGACATCGTAATACTCGCAATGTCCACCAGTAACATCACGACATCTCTTCCAGAGTAAGGGTTAAAAAAAAAATAATAATAATAAAGGCAAGCAGGACATGATTGGTTCCACAGCAAGTCAAGGTAAATCCCTCTCCATGGTAATGGATAGGATTAACTCCACGTTAGCGCCGCCCACTGGCATTGATGGGCATGTTGACAGAGGACAAATTCCAGAATCATTGCAACATAAATTGTGAAATGTTTATCCATTCAGGTAAAAAAAAAAAGTCTTTAGTGAAGTTAAGATATGGTCCATTTGTTGGGCCTCCAGAATAAATTCAATATGAAACCGTTCAATGTATGCTTCTGGCTGGAGTTAAAAAAAAAAAAAAAAAAAAAAAAAAAGTCATAATCTGTATCTTAAACGTTATTAAATTAAGTTGACAACTACCAAAAATGCACATTTAAAAAAAAAAAAAAAAAGTTACCGTCCTTGTATGATCCTGCAGATCAGTGATTAGCAATAGAAAAGGTATGAACGTTGTATAATTTGGAATGTGGCAGTTTATATCTTGATTTACGGTAATTGTAATGTATACAAATATTGCTGATTACATTAGCCCACTCGTGTACCTGCAGTAAAGATACATTTCATTCAGGACGCTTTATATTTTCGTTTCCTTTGTTACTGCAGAAGAGGATTATCTGTGATAGGATGAGATACTAATAAACAACAAATATTACGGGGCTGCATAAAGACGTTGCCCCCCGATCTCGAACCAATGCGTGGAAGACAACAAATGACGCCACTTCCGGGTTACTGGGAAGAGCAAAAGACAGCTGGGATGTTTTCATCAAGGGGCATTGAAAGTGATTATTAAAGGTATGTTGAATAACAATCCTGTTAGTCGCCGATTAAGACATTCTTTCGGAATGATCTGATCAGCTATGTATTATTGATAGTATGTTGTTGCAATTCGTTTTGATATCAGAAGGGGTGATGGGGGGGCTAAAAGAAATATTTGACCGTAAACTCCCCTTGAAACATGTATTCATCAATTACTGTCTGTCTGTCAAATATGTCATTTTACATTCGCAGCTGTAATTAGTACGACATTGTGATATGAGCTCTATGAAACGGGCTTCATTCAAATTGATACCAATTCTGCGATGTACGCGATGTATTGATTCAGTTCTACCATTGAAAGGCGCCGTTGTCGATTCTTGTGAATTTCAAAGACTTAAATATTATTTCGGCCAAAACAGAATGGGAATATTTGTCTCGAGATCCCTGAAATTATAACTTTTATTGTTTCGTTGCTCCTTTTTGCCGCCTATCTACTACAATTGGTGCATTCCTTGCCTATTAGCTAATAAAATAAAAAATCTATGTTGTAAAATCACTATATTGTCCAATGTGGAAAAAGAAAAAACTTTCATGGCTCAACCTAATTTTCCATATACCAAACAGAGCATCGTTCTAACAGTGAGGTATAGTGTTGTTGTTGTTATTATTTGCATTTCTGTGCAATTTGCTTCAGGGCCACATTTGATTCTTAAACAAATGGGCCAGGTTATTGTATATTAGGGTGCGGAGGAGATAGTTAAAATGCATAACGTTGTGTGAAAGTTTATGACAGTACAAAAAATTCAGAGTTAAAAAAGTATTCATTTGTATTTTGTATTAATCAATATTAATGGTATCCTTGCATGTTATATAAAAATAATAACCATTATTAATGGTATATATATGATCTACGTATAAATAGCAAAATGAATGCTACAATTTTTACAGGACTCTTGATAATGTAAATTTTAAGTGGGCCGGATTAAATATGCTACCACTAGTGTTGAAGGCACAAGGAAAATAGCCAAACTTGCCAATAAAGAATCAAAAGGTATGCAGGGATATGTGCCCTGCAGTAATTGTGGTCCCTTTATTAGTCATTAGTAGTAGTTTGAATGACCTCACAAACTGCTGAACTCATGAAAAACAAATGTATCCATAAAAGATCATTTTACATGGTTAATTTCTTTGACAGCACCAGCAGAAGACAGCAGTGAAAAAAGTCAAAACGAAGGAAAGATTTTTGAGGTAAGAACCTCTCTGGCATAACTTTTGAATTGCATAGCTATTTGAACAAACATGTCAACAATTGTAGTAAATCTAGATAAGAAGTAGGTGAGTCTCAAACCTATGATGGGTAGTGTAATCAGTTTGCAAACACCCAATTAAGAAAAAAAATAAAAATAAACATCCCAAGTTGTCGTTGCCTTTTATTTGGAAAATAACATTGTTTTGACTGGCAAGCGTCTCAAATGTTATTTCAGTACCTGGGGGTTTACACCATATATGTCATTTAGACTTTACTGCTAGTGCAAAGTAAAAATACAACAGAACAATTACAGCAACATTTCTTTATGTTGGCAGAGTAGCAGCAGTTTGCTTTCAGACATTACCACAATTTACCAGCAAGCCGTTTTATTAAATCAGGTATTGTAACAAGATCCTTTTTTTTTTTTGTCTGCTGGTCTGATGGGCCACTACATAATGTATGCCTTTCCACAGCAGATTCCATTGCTGTCTCATTCGAACGCTGCATCATAACAGCCTCACGACTCACACTCATCATTTTAAGTCGTAAAAAATGCAGTACAGTGTTTTATATTAAAGTCACGAGCTGGAATATCAACCATTTTGTTTCAACAGTTCAAGTATATTTAAATGGCATTGCATTTTGTTTGCTGACTAATCTCGAGTTCTATTCAGTAATCGTGATTGGTCTGTACAAGCCAGACAGAAATGATGACAGCCATTTCACTCTAACATGTCAGCCAGTGGCACTCAAAGCTTGTCCTTGCTTCTGAATTTAAGAAGACATTGACCCGTCCATTATATAAACCACTTATCCAGTTCAGGGTAGCAGGGTAGCATGAGCCCATACCAAATGACTTGAGGTTGGAGGGGATGCACACCCTTAAATCATCACCTTGCAGTGACAAGGCTGACACATAGAGACAATAATTCAAACTCACATGAAAGCCTACTTCCTTTTTTCTCACCAAGTCATGTTTTTGGACCATAAAAGGGAGCACAACCAATAATAAACCCCAAAAAACATTTACAACAACAGATATTTTTAGCGGTTGTGATCCATGGTGAGTCGTTACTATAATTTTGGTCAAAATTGTTCCAAAGACAGAGCAATGGAGTCACCAGTGTGCCAGGATGGCCGAACGTTTATGGAGGTGATCAATGAAAAGTACAGTCCAGAGAACTTTCCGTGCCGTCGAGGCTTGGGCATAGGGGTAGTGGTGCTGCCCACTGCATGTCCCCAAGGGTCCCCCATGAAAGGTGAGCTGGAAAACGTGTATATCTAATCGCTAGAGAGCATATCGTGCCCTTCCGATTCCGATTTCCTCTAGTGAGCTAATTGTTTGTGTGTTGCAGTTGTTTGCGTCATTCCTGTTGTGATGAACAACTAAATATTACTAATATTATTGTAGAAAAAAATAACTGAAAGAGAAAACATTGGTGGTAATTAAAACAAATAAACTTGAACTCTTAATTTTCTTGAAATGTCTTTAAGTATGTTTGAACAACATTACAGATTGGCAAAATGATGACTTTTTCTATTTTCGAGAATAGACACATTTTGTTTAATAATTCTAACCAAACATTCACGGTGTCTTTAAAAGTTTCATAAAAACTTAAACATGTAAATTGTCACCTATTGTTTTAAATAGTTATAATAGAAATAGTTATATAGAAATAGTTTTCCAAACTTTCAAAATATCTGAAATATTAACCTTTACCTTATTTTTAATTCCAACCAAAACAGAATATGCAGAGAGGTCCGACAGTCAACAGCGTCTCTTTTTAAGCTAAATAGAAACTCAAATAAATAGTTCACTAAAGTTAACACGGTCCCAAGAACATGCATTATTGGCCTTAGTTTAAAAAAAAAAAAAGGCCAATGCTTGATATTCATCGAAATCGGTTTCGCCGATAATTGGCTTATCCCGCATACAGATACTGGATGTGCCAATTACAAACAAGCTTCCCTCCCATTCACTGTAAGATCTTTTTCAAATGTAAAAATTTGAATCACTGATCAAAACTGGTAAAATCTGATCAAAATTTGCTGATGACCATTGTAATTTTCCATATTTGTGTCAGACCGCTTGAACTTGCCCAGCGTGCTAGTGTTGAATGGATGTGGAATCACCAAGGCAGGAGACCAGAGTGAAATTGCAGCCTTTTGTGCCCACGTCATGGAGCTGGACCTGTCCCATAACAACTTTCAAGACTGGCATGAGGTGCTGTCTCTGGGTCTGTTCATTTATTCATTTTCAGTATTTCCAGAGAACACGGAAATGATCAAAGACAGGGTGATGCATGTTGTAATAATTGCACATGGCTCCCATGTCGCCCATGAGCTCAGGTTTTTTTTCTTTTCTCCGTTTTTTGTTAGCACGCAATCCAGTAGAAACAGAAAAAAAACATGTCATATCGACACTACCTCTTTTCAGATTGGAAAAATTGTTTCAAACATCCCCAATCTGGGATTTCTTAATCTGAGCTCCAACCCGCTAGCAGGGATGACCCTTGAGCCGCAGTGCGCTGAAGCCTTTTCTCGGGTCCGGCGCCTCGTCCTTAACAACACCCAAGTGTCCTGGGACACTGTGATGCTGCTCACCCGTGAGATCCCCGAGTAAGGGATGCACTCATGCTCTTACAGTACCGAAGTGATAGATGGCTGCGTGGAGTAATCATTGTTGTCTCGCAGGCTCGAGGAGTTGTTCCTGTGCCTTAATGAGTACAGTGGCGTGCGAGCCTCCAGTGTGGTCTGCCCTAGCCTCCGCCTGCTGCACATCACAGACAACAATCTACTCGACTGGGGTGAAGTACGCAAGTTTGGATCAATGTTCCCTGGGCTGGACACTCTGGTCATGGCCAACAACAATTTAGCGTCTATACAGGACAGCAAAGATATCCTGCAACGGCTCTTCCCCAACCTTCGCAGCATCAACCTCCACAACTCAGGTTGGCGACTCAAATCATAACGTTTGCTGGGTGATGATGGTGTACCTCACTTAAACTCTGAGTTGTCTCTGACATAAAAAAATGAAACGACATTTTAAGATTGGTGCGTAATGCTGATAAAATTAGCAAACCCATCATGGTATCTAGAAACTTGGTACAGCTGATCCTTCTCCATTTCACCTTTTAAGCCCTGCTACGCAATCTGTATCCGAGAAGATCCTGTGTTCAGTCTATTTTTAGACAACATATGCCAATAAAAGAAACAGTCTACGTAATGTTGAAATCAAAATATCTATCATCATAATATTAAGCCAGCAATAATTACAGTCCTGAAATCCATTTCATTTACTGAGGTGTCTTGCACATTGTTTGCAAAGATTAATACTGTTCTCGAACTAATTAACCATGCAAAATCTTTTCAATCGAAATTGCAGTGGATGGTGTGACAACCGGCTCAAACGACCATTATATTGATATGATCGTCTGGAAAAAAAGAATCTTCCGATTTCTGCTTGCATATGATACCTTTGCAGAATTGGACATTTACGAGAAACTTTCCAGAATTTTACTGGAAATTTTTCAGTTCTTGGCAACCCTTCAAGCAAAAGTTAATTTATCATATATGTCTCCTTAAAATGTGACCAGGTCTTAATCGATGGGAAGACATTGAGAAATTGAACTTCTTTCCTAAACTGGAGGAAGTGCGATTACAAGGCATCCCCTTACTGCAAACATACACCAACAAGGAGCGGCGCAGCCTGATGATTGCGCAGTGAGTCCAATTAAAAACAAATCCAGTTCAGATGGATGGACGAACGGACGGATGGATGGAAACTTACAAATATCTGTCTGATAGCTCCATCGTGATTGTGAACTTTGTAGGCTTCCCTCTATATCACTGCTGAATGGAAGCCTTGTAACGGAAAGCGAGAGAGAAGATGCCGAGAGGTTCTTCATCCGTTACCACTTGCACTGTCCTGAGGAGGAACTGCCTCGCCGGTACGTGTACTTCCTTATCTCTATGCTCACTTACCTGTAGGCTTGCATAAAGCAAAGGTCTAAGAGTAGCTAAAGTGTGTTGCTATTTAATCCTCTCACCTTCTTTGCTGAAGATACCATTGTCTGGTAAACAAGTATGGGAAGTTGGAACCTCTGGCTGAGATCGATCTCCGACCACGCTGCCATGCTCAAGTTGAGGTTCACTGTGAAGAAAAAGTGGAACAGGTCTGTCACTTGCACCGTGATTTTCCCTTCAGTCAAAGTTTGGAGAGCACGTTTATTGTCGTCATAGCAAAGCATCACGAAAAAGTATGGCTGAGCAACGAATCAAATTCACATCAACATCGCAGTGTCGTAGAGTGCTTCGATTAATGACCTTATTTTTCAAACTCATTCCACTCTACTTAAAAGCGAAGCATTTAGTTTAATGTCTGAAATGCATGACCAATGTGTATTTTTGCAGCTAAACATCCGTTTAGACCAGACGGTGGCCGAGCTGAAGAAGCAACTGACGTCAGTAGTGCAGCTTTCCACCAACAGCATGAGGCTCTATTACATCGACAGGAACAGTGCCTTTGGCCCGGACGAACTCAAGTACAACACGCGAGCTCTTCACTCTTATAATATCCAAGATGGTGATGAGATACTTGTTGTGCCCAAGTCCAAGTGAACCACTGACTTGCACTTGGCTATTTTCTTTACTGAACATTTAGTTGGATTAATTGGAGATTGGAAAATGATTACAAAATGTATGTATATCTCGAGGCTCCGAAGCCTGCGTGATAATATGAAGAGTCGAACGAGGATGAGTTTCATCTCGGTTTCTCAGCAGTGGACCTCAGGTAAGCTGCTAGGTTGCCACTTTGGGTAGGATTATGTCTTTATTTACTGTATTAAGTTATAGTTTATGGCATTCGCAAAGTGCAGGAAATGGAGGACGGCTCGAGAAAGGAAACTTGCAGGCAGCTCTGAGCTTCTGGTGGGATGGCACTGCCGCAGCTTTCTATCTGCATGAACGCACCACAACTCCATCGGCGAGTACACATCACTTGTTTAACTAAATTGCGGCAAAAGCTTCAGTGAACCATTACGAAGCACTACTGCTGAGTTGAGCTGATGATAGAAAAAGTGTTGAGAACAGTATTGTTTCACAATTTCACAATTGTGACTTAAACAGCATCTGAAAGACATCTTCATCCATTTTGTCCTATCGTGGTTTATTTAATGGCGGTGGCGCAAAACCATGTTAAATGTTTCTACCAAAATAGATCATTCTGTTCTGGGATGAGAAAAATCTTAATGGATGGATGTTATTTAAAAATAAGACATACAGTGGAACCTCGATTGTGTGATTTAGTATGGTCCAAAAAAGTCCGACTGAAATCGAATAGTATGGCACCCAAAGCTATATTTCCCATAGGAAATAATGTATATCCAATTAATGTGTTCCAGACACCTAAAAATATGAACAAAAACATTTTATAGCTTGTGACTACATCGTTATAGACAAAAACAATGTGAAGTAAATATAAGGGACAACTGGATAGGAGAGATGAACATTTAACATTACTTTTAACTTCTTTCTTCTTGAATTCTACGGTGTTGGCACAGACTTTTCTGTTATATTGTGTAAAAAGAGTTCAACAGACAGCCTGGCATAATCCACAATGTAAGCTTTTATGAACAACTCAAGGCAATGACAACAATTCCGCTCTGCTCAGCAACAATTAGAGCATTTTGATCATCATAAGTGTAACGTCCTGTTAAATGTGAAAAGTGAACCAGTATATTATACAATTCATCACACTTGCTTTGATGGCTATTGGCAGTCGCACTCAAATTATTTATTCGTTGAGTGAAAATGAAACACCGTGAGCAACTATTATAATACTGCATGCTTTCAGTTTTGACAGGATGTTACGTCAATGTTGCCTGGGCATTACAATTGACTTGGGAGAGTTATTATCTTGAACATGCATCCATTTTAGGAAATACTGTATGGAAAAAAAAAAGGCAAGCAAGGTTCCACTGTATTCTATATACATTGTATTGTTTTGGAATTGAGCTGAAAATCATTCCCGCAACTCTGTGAAAAAGTTCTAGCATTTAGTATCATGACACCATTCTTTGTGAGCTAAAGGTCCATAGATTACTTATCTTTTATCATTCCTAGAAATTGCATATCATGCATATTTAATTTACTGTCAATGGAACAAATGGAGCAGACTGACTCAAACCACTATGGTGGTTTCAAAGAGTACACCTTTGTAAAGACTAGAAAACTTAGTGAGTCCACTCCGTTTAACATCACAGAGCTGGCCCAATCTCTTCTCATAGTTTTCTATGAGATGTAAAAAAAAATCAAATGTCATGAAGCGACCATTCAGGTGTTGTGTGCTGCCCTCTATAGGCTTTGCCTCAAAAGTCATTGACGTCTAAACTGTGAGGTTCACTTGGACCTTCCAATCCAATGAAAGCCTGTGCAGTTTGAATCTCATGACATCTAATTTACCTACTTGTACAACCTCTTATTTGTTTTTTGAGGAGTAGCACCAAGTATGGTATTTTTATGTACATTTTGAGAATTATGATTTAAAAAAAAAACACACCAAAAATATTGGAACAGTGAGACCAGTTCCTTTAGTTTTGCATGACAATAAGAACAATATTACTTAGTTAATGACTGTGTAGAAACTGGGGGAAAAAACTAACTGCACTCTTAGATAAGTCCATGAAAAAGGAATGTCTTGGTTCTCTAAATCTGCTCATGGTTGTTAATGCTCAGATTTACGTTCCTCCATGTTGCTGCTCTTCATGTTTTTTGTCAGGAACTTTTCCCCACCGCAAACGCCCCCAAGATTTCAATCTTTCAATATATTAGCGGCAGTTGACTTTAGCTCACTCTTTCTTTTCATGTAATCCACAGAGGTTAAAAAAAAAAAAAAAAGCCTATTTTTACAAAATAATCTTTTGAAATTGATGGGATAATTTGGGTAAAAGTCATTTGAAGAAAAAGATATTGATGCAAATATGGATTCATCTACCCAAGTACATTAAGCATTCTTTCCCACAACTGAGACTCATGTTTATAAAAATGCATTCATGGTTTGACATAAATGAACCAGACTCACTGTTTCAATACTTATAAAATGTAACTACTTACTATTTCATCTTTAAACCACACAAACTAATTTTAGATGCTCTTCTTTCTAGTGTCACATTCACCTGCTTGCCCCCCCCCCCCCCCCCAAAAGATGACATTTTGTTAGTTCTCATTGAATATTTGATTTTCTATTTATTTGAACAACTGCACTAACTAGCAACTAACAGTTCCTGGTTGTGAGCAGTTTAATAACTATGCGAATACATGCTGCATTCAAATCATATAGATGTCGCTGAGTTCTGGGAACCTTTGATAAACACTGCTTATTTTTGGTATGGTGTTTTATACACCACCCTATCCAATGATATTTGCTTTAGAACTTAATAAGATTATACAGTATTTTTTATTTAATCATGCCAGTGCTGTAACTGAATATCAGGAAATATAATCAATAAAGCTAAAGTGTAAAGGTATGGCACTTGCTTAGAGCAGGTCCAATGTTAATTTTTGAGTTAGTGATAGTATAACGTGAACCACAAGTTCTTGCACAGTGAGTCCAATACTTAAATGCAGCATCAGCATCTGAGTGTAGATCCAATAGTAGTGTTAATGAGCGAGTGATTAGTGTGATGCACACAAATATTTGCTGGATGGATGTTTTTTTGCATCAGGCATGTTTATTGATTATGATATGTTTGCAAGGATGGTTTTAGTGCTATTCCTGCTGAATAAACTTCACCCAAATTTTGTAATGAGCGTTGACTAACTGGTAGCTGCTACATAGTACTTTTTTTTGGTTTTATTCTTTTTTTTTTTTTTCATTTGTTTATTTGTATGTATGTTCCTTTTAAATCACTGTACTTTCTCCTGGAACCACATACACGGTCAACCCTGAAATGCTTGAATGAAAAAACTATATTATTAAAGATTCACAGTCATGTAGTGAAATCTAAGGTATTTAGCATTTACTGCGGCTTCTTCATTATTTATGGGTGGGGAGAAATTTAATTGATAGTGGTCCAACAGTATTACCAGTCTGCCACATTGAGGAATATGACCATGATGTTATCTAATGAAAATGACTATTTTGCACTAAATCATTATAGTTAATGAAATACACCTACATCAATGTATGGAGCCTCATCTATGATTTTTTGTTGTTGTTTAGTTTAAAAAAAAAAAAAACGAGTGAACGTGTGTGAAACATTTCACAAATGCAAATAAAAGATACTGCCAGATCAGTGTGGAAATCCTATGTATTGGAAATGTGGGGAAAAAAAAGAATATCAGTCGATCCATTTTCTGAACTGCTTATCCTCACGAGGGTGCTGAAGCCTATCCTAGTTGTCTTGGGATGGCAGGTGGGGTACACCTTGAACCGGTCGCCAGCCAATCACAGGGCACAATCTTAGGTAAACACATTATCCACCATTAGCAGATGAAGATTAATTGAACACTTTAAATTCTTCAGATTTTAACATCCGCTTCTTAAAATTCGCTGGGAAATTATCATAGCTGGAGCTCACGTCATGTATTGGAAGAAAACATATCCCATCAACACATAATGATACCTTTCGATCATCTTTCCTTGAAACCCTGAATGCAGCATATTTTCTAGTGAAAGAAATCTGTAATGTTTACGTTCATCTCCATGACGACCGAGTCGGGGGCGGTCCGCCGCCGTGACTCGTGAGGTTCTCTGAGGAATCTTGACCAATCAGAACCGAGCTACGCTGTCAGAGTGACGTCACAGTTAAAGTGAACCTTCCGTTACTTGCTTGCTGAAAGTCTAACTGCATTGAAGAAACGACTGGATTCCAGCATAGGGTTGATTAAACGCCCAGCACTGCGGTCTTCCGTCCAACACCAGCGTCCACTGCAACTTATGTAACGGAGAAGAAATCAGCACAATCCCGCTAACGAGCTACTTTTGGGGGGCGTTTTACTGCCGTCGCATCTCCCACTGCTGGGTGAGTAAATACGGTTACCATCACGCCGATAGAAGCGGGTGTCCAAACCGAGTGCTGAAAACCATGGAAACGTTGCTAAATGAATTCCTAACCTTCCCGACTTCACATGTAAACGTTTGCATGAAATACGGCCGATGAATTATTCAAAAAAGTCAAAAAGTTCTGAAAATCGTCGAAATCGGTGCGCCTGCACTTTCCGATTGTTTGCTTTTTTTTGTTTTGTTTTTTTTCCTGAGCGGTTACAAATGCAATTTTGGGTGCCATTAAAGTTTAGTCAAGGGCTCCGGTTTGAAAGATGGTGCTGCGTGATTCTAACATTTAGAACAGGATGTGGTTTAGTAAAGTTAACCCTCGCTACTAAAATACCCCTGGAGCCGCGTTATCAATAGGTAATAGTTGTGTTTAATGAGTCTCTATACCGCGAACCATCACTGTATGTGGTTGCATTAAATCCTGACGCACACGAACCACCTTCCCCGCCCCCCTAGTCTGATATTAGCCGGTACGTTCTTTATGAATTAGTTGCAATCATTACAAAATTTCGGCAAGAATTGACGTCACAACAAGCAGGACTAATCTGAACGAGCACTAGTCATCATCATGTTGTAGATTGTTCGCTTATTGTAGTGCAGGCGATGTTGTGCCATCTTCTTTCCGTGTGCCATGTAACATTACACCGAGTCCAGTGCCTGCTCACCACATTGCCACCGTCCTTTTCCACTCACGTCATTTCTTCTCTGTGGTAGCACAATAGTCGGATTTCAATCCAAAAACTATGTGATCTGAATCTTGAATCAGGCCCTCCAGTATGGATTTTCTAAATAGATAGAAAATATAACTTTGGATGCAACTGTGTTCACAATTAACAAATCACATTCAAGCTCAAATTAAATGGGAGTCAGCACAATTTATAGTGCATCTGATTAATCCCAAATAGAGTTCATGATGTTCTATAGGTCCTTCTGCCTTTTTCGGAGTCAGATTTCGGGGATATCACTCGTCAACAATATTAGAAACTGGATGTCCATCCAAAACTGAAGAAGAGAATAAATCTGGTCAGGGAGACTGCCAAGAGGCTCATCATCAAAAGTACATAGTGAAACATTGTGGCGGCAGCATCATTCTGTTTTTCCTCATCTTGAAATTGGAGCCTTTATCATGTTAGAAGAATTTATGAATATTTCCAAATACCAACACTTGTTTTGAATTTTAATGTCTTGGAAGTCAATCAGCAGACAATTTATGTTCTGCCTTGGAGGCTCCACTGTTCTTCTATCCGTGTTATCGCATTTTTCTTAGTGGTGTGAAGTTTGAGTTGAGTGCAAATACAGCAGCTATGCAATTTGCAATACCATGGCATTATTTACTGCCGCAAGCTGACTCTTCTTATTGAATTGTATCTCCTGTGAACTGCTGACTTTAGCAAAGTGGGCGTCTTTGTTTGTTTGCCCAGCTCAACTTGAATACGGAGAAATGCTGGTTCTTTAAAAGCAAATTGGAATGCGTCCGAGTGTTGAGTGACCCGGCGAGGTCATAGGTGTCTGCTATATTTACCAGCTCTGTAACTTGATCCTTGGCATTCTGGACGACTGTGCTCATACTATCCTCTCACACTCTTTGGGCCAGAGCCTCTCGAGCAGCAGCCCATTGGTCGGACCGCTCAGAACAACAACGGTGAGGACCTAATACAGCAATGCTTTCATTTCATAGTTATTGTTGTTTTAGGTGGCTGTTTTTCTCAGCTGTTGGCTACGTCTTCCGAACAAAGCACAGTAACAAACCGAGGATGAGGGATTATCTTCAAAAGTTCTTTAGTTTTTCCAGCCTAACAATAGACCCCTAACATGCTCATGCACTGAATAGTGAAAGTAAATGATTTCTACCTCTGGTGGAGGAATGAGTCTTGAAAATAATGTTTAGTGATATTGTAAAACTTTTTCAGAAGGAGTCTTGGGATTGTCTTTACTTGAACTTTATACTTGCACTTTTATGGTGATTTGATACATGCATGGAATGCAAGTACATTGTATGTCATTAGCCATAAATAGACATTTATAGTTGCTGAGCCTGTTGTGAGAGACACAAAGATGAAAACAGTGGGTCTTTGTAATCAGGTAAATGATGTTTTTTTCAAAATTAGATCCAAAATGAAGAATCTATTTTGATTGGGTGGTCGATTGTCTCGGAGACACAACATTGAAATGACTATCAAGCTGTAATAAATTTTCCTCTATGTCCCATACCATCATTTTGCGCTATTGCCATGACAATATGAGATGTATTTTTATTAAATTTTGGTCACTTGGGAGGTAATAATCCTGGTCTAAAAACTTTGAATGTTGCTGTTTCACAGCCTTGTTTGTGTGTCCTTGTGTTTCCTCAGGTGGGATCAATGTCACAAAGCCTGTGAGTGTGTAGACATTGTGGGTCAGTAAAAGCAGGGCAAGTAGCCCAGGAGCCTTCACAGTCTATGGGAACTGCTACGGCAGGTAACCAGGTCACACACATGATTTTAAATATGAACACATTTTGTCAGTTCACTGGGATAGGATGTATGGTGCATGATGTACTAGAGTACTGTCAATATATGTCTAAAGAAAATCAAATTACTGCATTTACTCCAGTGAAATGAGACATTTCAAAAGGCATTTAAACTTAACCCTAATTTGACCATGTTCCACTTTTTCAAATTTGGATTGGACAGTGAGTATTGGAATGGAAACCAACATTTTCAGCCAGCTATACTCGTCAACTGATAAGCACTTTCTGCATATAAAGCTTAAAAGGAAATAGAGATGCTACACTAACATGTAAAAGGGAGACTTATATATACACTTTCCATGCATGGCAGAAAAAATTGTTTAATGTCTGATAAATGTTTTAAAATGACTAAGAAAATGTGTTCACATCCACAACTGTGCAAATTGCCTGTTTTTTAATTGCGCCAAGCACTGTGTCTCCGGGAGAATACCAAAACTTTGTCGAGCCTGCTTCCATGTCGAGTTTGACAGCTTGCTGCCCTAGATTTGCAATGAGCTTGAAAACAGAGGCCATAGAAAGAAGTCGAATTAAATGGAGTAGGGCAACTGTACCAATTCGCTCACTTATGTGGTCGTGTCGGGATGGATGGATGGATAGATGGATGGAAGGACGTACGGATGGAAGGACGGACGGACGGATGGATGGATGGTTGGATTGATGCTAATTTTTATGTCAAATGTTTGTCCATTTTGAAGATCTTTGTATTGGAACTTAAGTTTGCCCTCAGTTTGATTCACTTGAAGTCATATACAGCTCATTCTAGACTTGAGTGGGGCTAAATACATACGCTGCATTGTGTTGAAACTGTTGCTGGGAATAGTTGGATCAGGTCCGCCTGTGGCTCTTGAGATCAAGTAGCAAAGCCGAGATTGTGAAGCAGTATGCAGCTGATGACTGAAAGCAAGCTATGAGACATCAGGGTGGCCTCAGCAATGTCCTGCTCACATTTCAGAATATATATAGACACTTGACAGAGCTGAATCCTGCACAGCTCAGAGGCTATCATCAGAACTTTTTTCTTTTTTATCATTATTATCAGAGGTGTAGATAAGTGGTGTCCAGGTGCTCACTGCACTGGAAGCATTAAATTGTATGCATCATTTAGTTTCAGGCCAGTCTTCAAAGTCAAGTTAGCTGCCACGATTGTTTTGAGGCCCAACTTCCTGTGTGGAGTTTGCATGTTCTCCCCGTGCCTGCATGGGCTTCCTCCAGGTATTACAGTTTTCTCATACATTTCAAAAACATGCATTAGTAGGCTGATTGACATCTCCAAATTGGCTGTAGGTGTGAATGGTTGTTTGCCTATTTGTGCTCTGCGATTGGCTGGTGACCAGTTCAGGGTGTCCCTTCATAGTGCCCAAAGTCAGCTGGGATAGGCTCCAGTGAACTGTATTTTTTTTTTGACCGCCATTGTAGTCCTGATATGTGGTTGTGATTAGGAAATAAAAAGTGAAAACTGGCTTTCACTTGTATAATGCTTTTCTACCTTTTGTACTCAAATGTTTTCTCATTCACCTACTAATGATTTATTTGATATATTGGTCAAGGTCCTTAAAGAGTCAACAGAAACTCTGTTAAAACACAAACACAAAGGTAGTCATGGAAGCTACCAACTTGCTCAACGAATGAGAATACCCAAGTATCCAGAGAGTGTGTCTGTGTGCTGTTGTTTCCTTGGCTACTCTCATCTCAAAAGGAAAATGCATCGTGTTTTCTAACTGCTCCTGATGGCCAGGTTTTTAGAAATACCCCAATCCCAATACCGTTCTTTCTTAAATTTGGAGTTATAATTTTTTTCTTTGATTGAGTCAGGTCCTTGTCCAACTGTTTTATATTAGCCTGCTGTAACACAAATTAGGATAACGACAGAAAATTGATGGATGGATTATTCCATCAATCAGTTGGACAATCCATCAATCAATTGGCCTATCAGATAAAATGTTATTTGCGTCAAACATAAACCCCCCCCCCCCCCCCAATTACTAATAACTAATTATTTCTGTTCATTTTGTATTATTTGGTGCTAAAAAAAACAAATGTGTTTTTTTTTTTTTTTAAATATCACACAGGCGATTAAGGCGAGGCGATTAATTTAACGGTAAATAGACTGTTATCTACACCCACACGCAGAACAAGTTAATTTTAGGGTGTCAAAAGTATTTGGACATTTGAAACAATGTATACATAAATAGCAGGAGTGTTCCAACGCCTCCGGAATATCTGGACGTCAAAATCCATCAGCACTCTACATGTCAGTGGTCATCCCTACAGTCACCTACGACTGCGAGACGTGGAGGAAGACCTCACTCATCACCTCACATACATCTTGAGGATCTCATGGCGAGACCACATCACCAATGAAGAAGCGAGGAGAAGAGCAGGGGTAGCACCACTGTCCGACATAGTCTCGGACAGGAGGAGGAGAATGGCTGGACACGTACTCCGACTGCTAAGAGAGAGTGTGGCAATGGACTGGATGCCAGAAGGGGGAAAGAGGAAGAGAGGGTGGCCAAAGAAGACGTGGAGACAAACAGCCAAGGAAGACCTGAGAGATGGCATGGAGTAAGAAGATCACTAGTGCAAATGGAGAGAACCTGTCGTCCAATGTTCCAATAGGAATGGGAGGAACTAACTAACTATACATAAAACAAACTCATTTTAATGAATGCATCAATATTGGAGTCTATCAGCACATTTTGATTTCCTTCGCCTGGAGATGCTCATAATTTGAATGGCTGCTAGCTGGTGTGTTCTTCTGCCGTCACTTTTGTCTTCATTAACTGAAAAGCCTTCTCTATTCGTTTGAGATGTCGGCCATTTGAAGAATATTCCATTTGTTTGCTTTTGTAAATCCGGGGTTGTCACTGTTCTTGTAGATATTAACCTGTCAAACAGTACTCCACACAATCACCAGCATAACCTGGCCTGCATTTGTGATTTGGCCAGCAGTGAACGTTGGCTTATCATTAGAATGCCACCTGCCTGTGGACTCTATTTCTGAATTATTGATAAACATTTGGTTCGAGAGAAAGCCTACAAAAGGGGAGAGGAGCGAGAAAGCGTCAGACACCTATTAGGGAAGAAAGTTGCTTTGGGAAGAACTACTGCTGTAGGTGTACTCAGAGAGTAGGCAAGTTGCCAAAAGAGCATGAAAGGATATTTTGTGCAGTACTAGCACACATTGAGGCAGATATAGAAGAAATAGGAGCCTCCCACACTGAACTCAACACGGATCAGCAACACCAGATACTTTTATTTATTCAAATGCTGCTGCACATGGAGCCAACCTTGGATCAGAGCAGCAACAGGAGTGAGCGGCTGGTCCTCCCCTTCAAACAATGTTGGACTCTCTCATTGAAGCTGTGGGAGGGCATACCAATAAGTGTGGAAGGTGTTTGCATTGCACGAGAAGTCAAATGGAGAATCGGAAGACATTACGATATATTATGTTTATTATTTATTTGATTTTGGACACTGAATGTGATTTCATGAGATTTTTCCTACACAGATCTTCCCTGAGTTTTGTGGATTCATTTCTATGGAGTGAAACCTCACACTATTTATTTATTGACGCTGGGATATTTAATTTAATACATTTCACGTATTGTACTGAGAAGCCAGACTATTTTCTGTACCATTATCTTTACAGCTCTATGCTTGTCATCACAGCTACCTTTCTTTGATGAAATCTAACAAATCAAAAGAAAAACTGAAGAAACGATAATGGGGTTTCCCCCCCCCCCCCCTCCAAACTGCATTAGTAGCCTCACACTGATCCCACTGTTTGCTTTCTGTAGGCCTACTTGACATGCATGCGTAGTATTGGTAATCCAGGCCTTCTGTCGTACAAACCCTGCATGACAGAACTTGGTTTCAAGGCAGCATTGAAAAAGCAATCAAAACTTACTTATTTGTTTCCATCAACATTAAAGCATGTCGTAGGACCGAAGTTTGTGGGTGAAAAAAAAAAAAATCCCAGATCCCTTTTTGTTTTTCTTTGACAGTGCATGGTTCTAATTCAAAGTCCACTAAACATTTACAGCTAAAAAATGTTAACAGCCCGAGTATCACTTTCCTTTTAATTTTCACAATCATGTATAGACATCCCAAAAACGATCATCTTAATTTACTTTAGTTTTAGTTTCCACATGCATCCCTTACTTCAAGATGGAGAATGATTTTAAATGAGCAGCTGCTTGCTGGTGCCTCATGATGCAAGTTATACGGATTCATCGCCATAATAATTGATTCATGAATTATCAAAATAATTTGTGACGTGCCAATTTCGATCCGATCGTGACGCCCACCGCCATTCTTTTGGTCATTATTGTGTTAAATGCATGCGCACAGGCTACATACTGTCTTCCCATTTGTGTGCAACTCCTCCCACATGACGACCAGGCCAATCTAAATATATTCGTCGTTTACAGATTTATTTATTTATTTATTTATTTATTTATTTATTTATTTATTTATTTATTTATTTATTTATTTATTTATTTATTTATTTAGTATGAGGGAGCCATACGGTAAGAGGTAAATTTAGGGTCAATATGCTGTAATGTGGTTTAAAACACGAATACATCAAAAGCTTTTAGCTGATATCAGTACATTTGTATCGGTTATTCTGGTACATTTAGTTTCAAGAATAGTCTTAATAGAATCATCTCATCTTGAACAGACATATTACCAGTTGAAGTCATTAGCGGAGTGAAAACAAATCTATTTAAAAGTGACATTGTTTAATTTCCATATGAAGCCATCACGTCCATGATGGTTTTAACGTTGTCTTTGGTTTCTTTGCGTCTTGCACACTCGTCTCCATCCAGACTAAAATTGTCTTCACGCGTCATCACACGCGACCTTTTTACCCAAATTGACAGTTTTAATTTGCACGAATTACAAATTACGTGTACTGTTGCTTTTAATGACTACATCAGAATAAATCAGAATATTGTTTCAACTGAGAAAGAGTTTTCGGAGCAATCAGGAGTGGAGCTCACACACATTTACACGCACACCCAATGGATGCAATAAATTGTAGTATTGATGATTATATAAATAGAAACTAAACGGACAGTTCAACACGAAAAAAAAAAACCTGAGTGGGCTCTGGTCTTATGTCTTTGCATTAAGACGCAAAGCCGTTCCGTGGAAGTCTGCGCGACTTTATTCGGTAGCACGTTTTGAAGTGACGCAATAGGAGGTAATTCACAACAATGACACGCCTCGGGATTCTGTGCTCATGGCATCGTTGAGATGAAATAAGTTTTGGCTGTTTCAAAAAAAATGACGAGAATGTGTGTAAGTTTCCATTTGACACTTTATTGTAACAATTTCATCAAATTAATATTTTATGAGAAGCTGAAATGATTTGGTTTTTTTTTAAATGTCTTATTTAAGAGGAGCAGATAAAGTAATCCCTCTTTTGTGTGTTTGCTGTGCCTGCAGTCAATGCGGTCTTCCACAGTCCCTTTTTTCCTGTGGCTGAGAACCCAGCAGCACCAGCACCATGTCCCACGTCTCCTCCACTGCCAAGCGCTATGCTGGCCCGTCCTACACCAGCCATTACAGCTCCTACAGCTCCCCCTTAACCTCAAGCCTTAGCTCCTACGGTGAGCGGAACAGGTTGTCGTCCTACAAGTCCCCTGCCTCCACTACCTCGTCCTCAGGTTACACCTCTTCCAGCTATCTCGGCAGCTCCACGGTTCGCAGCCGGAACTACAGCACCTCCCTGGACCCAGACCGGGGCCGTGTCATCCCACGGACAGACATCCTTGGAAGTAGCAGCAACCGCCGCAGCGAAAGCCTCAGTCGAACCCCTGTCAAGAGCTATGCAGGTTCTGGACTCAGTGGAGGGTCAGCCTACACAACGTACAGCTCTTACTCTTCGGCGCAGTCCAGCTACCTCTCTTTATCACCGGTGGCCTCCAGAATGTCGCTTAATCGACGTAAATCATCATCCCAGAGTGACCTAACCAGGGACTTGGCTGCTCTGGGCCTAAATGACACCTCCGCCGCCAGCCCATCTTCCTCCTCCAGCGCCTCGAGGAGCTGTCGCTCTCGGACCAGTGAGGTCGCTAACACTTATGGCACTAACTCACTGGGCCCACCACGGAGCACTACTCAGGAGGCCGTCTCATGGAGCTCCTCTAAGGAAGGCTTCAGTAGCAGCAGCAGTGGCAGCAGCAGATTACACAGTTCTTCAGTGTGGGAGCCAAGCACGAGTGGAGTAGGTCGCCCCACTCGGGACTCCACGGTAAGACCACCCTTTTTCTTCCTCACACTGAATTGAAATGATCCACTGATGGTATTGAGGTCTTCACATGTACAGTCATTGTATTGAAAGAATGACTGAAATACTAGACCAGATTGGGTTGCCAACTGAATAACAACTAGATAATCATTTGCAAACCTATTGTGATTGTTCAAGGCTGTGTGGAGTAAGTGGCTGGGAACAAATGACCTCTTAACCCAGGACTTCTTCTGACCCCATGCAATTAGCTAACTCACACCTCCGATGAGCTCAGTCTGTAGGCGTCATCTTTAAACTCTCTATTTGTGACCCAAGCTTCTTTGAGGGCAGAAAACACATAACCCATTTCCCTCTGAGGTACATTTGATTTGCACATAGTAGTCCTCATCTTTGGAGGAGGGTGAGAAAAGGAAATGTAGGTGGAGAATGAAGGAGAGAAAGAATACATAATATAATATGCAATGTTTTAGTTTGAGAAAAAATTGAAGTGCAGAGGAACCTGCAACATAAAATGCACAAAAGTGATAACTATTGTGAGTTAAATGTGATTTGGAAAAATGTATGTAGGCAAAGCATGCACTTCGGATTTATTTCTATCCACGTGTTTATATTTATGTGACTTTTAGGAATTTATAATTAATTGTGTACACGTTTAAATTTCAACAAGCAAACGTTACAGCACTATTGCCGCAATAACTTTAAACGCCACTTGGTGGGAGTATTGAGCTGTGTTTGCCTCCCTGCTTCCTGTCTGTTGACACTCTTACAAGGATGAGGAGTTTTACGTTGTTTTTGGTCTTATATTTGTTTTATTTTACAGCTGAACAAATTAATTCACTTCATATGTTCCATAGAAAAGATCACTTTAAAATGAGAGCAACTTGATCCAACCAGGGTGACAAAACAAAATATGTAAAGATATAAACACAATTCATCTATAATCTTGAAGTCAAATATTTATTACCAAAATAATTGCTAAATTTATAAGCATGTTCTAGGATCACTAATTAGTAAAATATTTGTAATCTTTACTTGAGCAGTATCGGTCACGATAGTAAGGAATAAACATATGCTCATGTTTTGAGCGTTTTCAGAATGTTCGATATTTTTTTACTTATTTTCATTTTAGCTGTGCAGTGTGCTACTCAGCAACCAGGCTGATAATAACATATTTCTTCTTCATCTTCTGTGGTATTTTGTGGTGACATAATTTAAAAAAAGAAAAACATCGGAAGAATATTAATATTTATCATTGCCCACGTGTTTGACATTTTGAGGGGTAATATTGAGTTTTAACACCGCTCTTAAGGTTGATCTACCTAATACGTTCCCCGTGTGTGTTTAAAAGCATTTGTCAACATTTAATGTTCTCCACGGAATGTTGATTTAAAATCCATTGTCGGTACACTTTCATCAGTTGCACCTTACAATGTATATTTATTGTCTTTAAAAAGATGGCTGGCTTTCCTGTTGTTTTCTAATTCAGTTGACAAAACGCAAACCAGTACCAAATCTGTCCTCTAAGATCAAATTGCAAATTGTTAAGCCGTCTTTTCAGATCTTTGGCTCCAATACTCTGGCGTAAGCAAGAATCACGCATACAGTATATGCCACATTATCTCTCTTCTTACATAGGAGTTCCCGTGGAGCAGATTCTTGTCTCCTACATATAGAGAGGTGGAATATGTTCCATGTCTATTTGTTGTGCACACAAATAGATTGTAACATGAGATTCCTGTTGGGAACACGACACGTCCTCTCCTGAAACTTACGCAGACGCAACAATTATGCAATCGTTGTAACTTGCAATGTATTCAGTCGATTTTCAAATGAAATTTGACGATAAACCTTGGCCCCTTGGGATTGATAGTTTATTGCCAAGCTCTTTTGACTCATTTTCAGTCAAACGTGTTTGGGATTGTTAGCTTTTTGCCAAGCTCTCTTGATTCATTCTCAGTCAAACGTGTTCGTCATTTGACCGCGTGACAACACTGAAAGAACACAAACACGACGCCCAAATTAGCAGAGTACGTAAACACAGTATCATTTGTCAAAAATTGCCTTGAATATATCTGAGAATTGCAAACATAAACTACCCCATATTATAAGTCACAACAATATTACTTCCTGGTCATACATCCTAATTTTATGGTGTGGTGGAACTGAATGACGTAAAAATATTATAGATAGATAGATAGATAGATAGATAGATAGATAGATAGATAGATAGATAGATAGATAGATAGATAGATAGATAGATAGATAGATAGATAGATAGATAGATAGATAGATAGATAGATAGATAGATAGATAGATAGATAGATAGATAGATAGATAGATAGATAGATAGATAGATAGATAGATAGATAGAGTTTCAGTAGTGTGAAAGTCCTACACAGGATCACTTGCATTTTGTGTGTCATTTAAAAGCTAATGCGTCATCTTGCTCAGAGTTGGTTAAGTGTAGGTGTCTGCCATGATTAATCCATACCCGTGTGGTCTTTGACCACAGCCTGAAGCCAGCCTCCCCTGCTGAGGTCTTTACATCAGTGCGGAGGAAGCTGGTCTCTGACGTAACGGCTTGGCCGAGGGCAGGCGATGGATGACGCGTGTGGTAGGCAGGCTCTGTTTAGGGGCGGATCGAGCGTGCTGTCAAACGGAATGAGATTCAGATTCATAGATAGTGCTCTGTTTAAGTGGACGCTGGAGTAAAAGCGGATTTTTGTGGGGTTTATTTCTATTGTCCTTTCCCCCCCACCTTCTCCTTGTAAATTCACAAGGTGCGATTACTATAAAGAGGTTTTGGAAGCGCTATTTCATTCGGCGTTTTGCTGTTTTAATGAATGACAGCGAGCGTCAGAACACGACCGTTTTTTGCAGAAGCGCGTTCTAGACACCGGTTGTCACTCGTCTGTGAGCCGCGGCTCCATTCTTCCTCAGCATGCCCAGCATGAGACAGACATACACGGTGACCGTTCCCGAGGAACCACCGGCAGCCGCGTTGCCCTTTCTTAAGCAAGAGATGCGGAGAAAAGGCAGCATGTCAGGGTCGGTGCTGGTCTCAGCATTCGTGGGGCTCCTCATTAACCAAGCCAAGGTAAGAAAGGAACGCAGCGACCACTACGTTCTTGTTAAGTCACACAACGTGTCCGTTGAATTTGTGCAAAGATGTTTATTTTTTTGTTGTTGTTGTTGTGAAGACGCCACGTTTGAGTAAATATATAGTAAATAATGGTTTTCGAGTTCGAATCAAGCAGTTTTATTGCGAGGATCATGCTCTACGAGGTTGATCATTCATAAAAGTCACGTTGTCACGATTGCTTGTGTGTTATGTATTCCGACAAAAACCGTGTCAGGTTAACGTTAAAGTGAGTCATTTGCAGAGGTAAGCCGCTGTGTTAAGCCGCTGTACGCCACGGTGCCAGGAGCTAACAGTAGGCCCGCACTAGCGGGTCACTGTTTATATAACCGCGCTTAATCCTCACCATAGGGCTGACTACACTACGACTGCTCTTACTATACTGCTCTTATCTGTGAGGCTCTTTGCTTGCTCTTCATTGACCATAAAAACAAACAAACAATAAAACAGGGATTCCTTTATACTTTTGGTGTATTGTAAAATGTACAGTTGCCAAATATGATATAATGTACTATAAATATTCATTCTAATTCATGATCAATGACAGAACTGGTGAATTGTACTCTCGTGAGGTGGGGGAGGGACATGTTCTGTCATGTTTACTTGATAACATTTGTACTCAAATGTCTCAGAGGGACACCAGTGGTGCGTCACCAATTGTGTGTCACCTGGGTAGAGTCGCTTCTCTGCAGTTATGTTGTGGAACCATTCATGTTTCAAACATGTAATGTCTAATAATGTATCTCATCCTTATGTGGCGCATTACATTTTACCGTTGGGGTACAGTCAGTGTGTTGGTTAAGGTTTAAAGGCCTAATTGACACGTTATGGTGCCATAGATTTATCCAGTTTAACATAGTAACTAGTCATTTGTATGAATCAAACCTCTGCTTGGCTTAATGTATGATTAGCATACACTTATAAATGCCTCGGGTCTGCTGTTTCTGATGAAATAAACATAATTGTGGGGTTAACAACTCTGTTGTCATAAGGGGGGAAAAAAAAGTTGCAGTGCGGTGTTGAAAATGTGCCAGCTTCTGTTATGTAATGTGGAATCATATTAGTGTGGCCTCTGGAGCTAGCCAGTGATTTCAGCTTGGTTGGCACGCTTAATGTTTTGTTGTCACTGTGCACCTGCCCCTCCCCCTGCACTGTCAAACACCTTCACTGCTCCCTCCCCTTGTCCACAACCAGCGTGGCAGGGGAACGTGCTATGTCCTCCCTCTGGTGTGTGTGTGTGTGTGAGAGAGAGAGGTTGCCTATCTCAGACATGTGCATGCAGCTACATGAGGGTGTGTACAGTGTGCGTGTATGTTTGTTTCTGGACATGTGCAGCAAGCCCCACGGGACACTGGCATTGGAGACAAACAACTACATTCTGTTTGATAAGCATCGATACCTCTGTGTCTTATCTCTGTATTTGCCTATTGATGATATGATTAATAATAATAATAATATAACCCACATTTGTGAGATTTTGATATTTACAAGCTGAAATTTATCATAATATCTTAGTTTACAACAGGGGTGTCAAAATCGTTTTTTTTCACGGGCCCCATTGTAGTCATTTCTTTCGGAGGGCCATTATGACTGTCAACCCAAATAAATGTATGAGCACCTCATATTATATACAGCAAAAGCTACAAAACAAAATGACAAATAACTCATTTTCAAATCAGACGAGTAAAAACTGGTCAAATAAAAAAAAAAAAAAAAAAGATGTTATTAAAAGTGTAGACGATTTGCAATTCTAGTAATGACATGAATTTGATGCTCAATTTGTCTTCGCGGGCCCCATAAAATGATGTGGCAGGCCGTATCGGGCCTTGAGTTTGACACCTATGGTCTACAACATACACTACACAAAATGATTGCATCGATTTGTTAAAAGAAATGCTTTGTGCAAAACTGCTGTAAAAGAAACGCTCCAAATATATGCATGAAAAGAATATTGCTTTTCCCCATGAGGGTTTCCTGAACTATAATCAGAGGTTCACTGCATGTAGTTTTCTTTTAATTAAGATTGATTCACAGTCAAATGATTTTCATTATTACCCGATGGCCATCTTTCAAGTAGAGTCACATGTAAGTAGTTGTGAATGGCAAGAGGATTTCAATATCCAATCCATCATAATATGTACCACACAAGCCAATGTAACCAGTGGCTGCATTTTATATGTGGTGCATGTACCCAATAATAAATAGGGTGTTTCCTGGGCATCATATTTTCTAGTACGCACACTGCAGTCACTCCAAATTGGTAAGTCTGTCTTTTAAATGAATAACACAGCCATGCATACTTAATACAGTCGGAATTTTAGCCTAGAAAGATAACATGATTTATCGCTTTCTCATTGATGAAGTGTTACAGTACTGTGTTGTGATTAGTTTTGCAATATACTGCAAACTCATTAAGGCCAAGAAAAGTAGCCATTCTTCTCTTTACTTGCTTGCATCAGAAATTGTGTAAGTGCGTGAGACGTTGAGCCGAGCTGGACACCGGTACAACAAAATACGATAGCTGATGCAACCCTCTGTCTGTTTTCAAGGGTAAAAAAAGACACCTTTCCCAGAAAGTGTTCTTGCGAGCATTCACTTGCTCCCTCTCACGTGCACGCACATTCACACAAGTGTTACTTGTACACACGTGGGAGTTTTGACTTAACATTAGCAACATAAGTAGCCTCAGAGGGGAAGAGAGATATTGTTGACCATGCCCTGCTGCCAAGGTGAGAGAGGCAAGTCAGAACAGACTGTTCTGTTGCTCTGTCTCGTGCTGTTTTGCTAGCCGATCCGCTGTTGGTGGTGGGCACTGCCAGGTGGACTGAGGCATTCTGTTGTTTGCTTCGCACACCAACATATTAGAGAGGTGGGAAACTGTCACTTGTTAGTACCTTATTACCGCTTTTGTCCAAGGGACCACCATTATAACAACGAAGCCACTCGGGGACCATAGCTTTGGTGGAATATTATTCCGTTTTGGCACCAAAGGAGGATAGACCTATACAGGCTATTTATTTGCATCTGTATGTGTATTTTGGACTCGCAGCAAAGTGGTTCATTGATTAAAAAGGCTGACTGTAAAAAGCATGTGAGGAAACACACCTTGCTACGACCTTGCTGTGATCCATTTCCACCACTCCAAAATAACCCTCCAGCAGATTTTCATCTTTGAATTAAGAGAGCACAATGATTGGACAGATTATACTTATTATACCTTCACGGTCGGGTACCGGCCGAAAGGACATTTTGTTATGTCCCTTATTTCCGTTCAACCTGATTCCTGGAATGCCTTTCTGTTCCCAATGCTTTTAGGCTAAAAGGGGCCGTGTTTCTAAAGTAGCTCAGCAGTAGCCCAGGGTGCTTTATGCCATTTATGAATGAAGCATTTATGTTAGGTCTCCTGGTGGGCCACCTCTTCACTGTGCAGTATGTGTACATCTGTCTGTTCACATGGAACTACTGGAATGTGAGGTCATATGATCACTCTTATGATTATCACTTATCTTTCTGTCCATGCATCATTCCTTTCAAACAGTAGTTTGAAAGTAGTTAGAGTATACAGTGTATTACACTGTCAAATACTAAATTGAATGGGTGATATATATATATATATATATATATATATATATATGTAGGTGTTTGGCGCAGACTCAATTGGGTGGCCAGTGCACATAAAGAAAACCAACAATTTACAACTATGGGGAAATCTGAGTCTTCACAAAGGTGTGAGAGCCCGAGTACCTAAAGAAAACACATGTAAGCAATAGATATTAATCATGTGACCGTATGTTCACGTATTACAAATGTGTTTATTTACATGATAGGGATATAATTCATGGTTTTCATTTTGTAATGTTGCTGATAATACTGCTCCCTGCCCACAGCCAAAGTGTGTGTACATGAGTTTAATCCACCACACACACACACACTATTGCTGCTTTAAACTGCTTACGTCTGAGAATCATTGGAGCATTTGCATAACGGAATTAGCTGTCGTTATGGTCATGCTACTGGCTGGGATCAGAGCAAGAGCCAGCGATTCCCATTCATGTCCCAATCCTTTTTGACGTGCTACTTAGGAAATGGATATTGAAGTGTAATTGCATTTTCTTTTGTGTCACATCCTGTCATTAACATTGAAAGGCAGTTTCAATCACCTTAGAAAAAGCTGCTGGATTTTTTTCACCTTGAAAGTGACCTAGTTCATATGACAATTTACGTAACAACTGCAATAATTCTGACCGTACATTACTGAGAAAGATTATTAATATAATGAATTACACATCCTCAGTGATGTTGCGAAAGTTTCATTCTGTCACTTAACACAAGACTTAAGACAACACGATAAAAAATATTCGCTTTGTATTCTGGTCTAATGCCAATGAAGCGTCAAGTTTTTTTTATTTTTATTGAAGGATTGTAAATCACATACACTGCGTCACACATACTCCACTCTCAGCCCTCTCACTGTAATGTCCTCTAACACTGCATCCTATTAAAAAAAAAAAAAGGATAAGAATACCGTTGCTACAGAGACAGAACAGGGTTTTTTTTTTTCTCCTAGCTGTGACGTCAGCTCGGCTTAGCATCAGCCAATAGCAAGAAGACGAGGCGGCACAATCTGGCCATGGCATCAGTCAGCACTGTATAACCAGCGTGCATCTGTGGGTGCATGTGTTGATGGGGTACTGTGTCTTATGAAATACAATTTAAAGTGTCCAAATAGGATTGCCATGATGGAGCCTTTATTGAGGCTTGTCACACAAATGCTTGGTGGAAATGCTCCATGCTCGCAACACCATCTGTGGGCAACCATGAAAACAATTCACCATCATACTGCAAACATCAGTGGTCAGGATATGATGCTTAATTTATTTTAGTAAGAGCATTGTGTTGTGCTCCAAATGTTTTATGATTCTTTTTTACATACGGTATTACATGATCATTTTTATGTGGTTTTTTTCCCTGGAGTGGCAACAATACGCTTCTGTAGATGTCTGTCCTGAAAATGTGACTTCAAGCTCGGCATCTTAGAACAGGGCACATTCCTTATCCACCCCCTGACTTTGTGTTAGCTCCAGCCATTCAATTATGTAACAACTGCACTTGTGTAATGGAATTGAACAGCATTATGTGACAAGTTGTACAATTTTGCATTCTGTCAAGACTGTGAACATGTGCCAATACAACACATTAAAAAAAGCCTAAATCCTGATTTCATTTTGAAAATGCTTATGGGTTGGAGCTACTGGATAGAAATTGCTCAAGGCTATGACATTTTCGGGTATTCTCTGTTGATGACCAGAACTCTGTAATCTGAGAGGGACAGAAAGATCCCCCCCCCCTCCCTTCCCCCAATTGCGTCTCTCACTTAACCGTCATTTTACCAACACAACATCCAGACATCCCTCTTGCCATCCATTTTCTGTCCCACAAAAAGCTGAAGCCTAGTGCTGCAGACTTGAAGTAATCATTGCTTAGATTAATTTGACCAATTGTTTTTTACCAAAAACAAATATGTATAAAACATTATTCAAATGTTTATTTTCACTTAATGTATATATCATTACAATACAGTGCATTGTTTTATTTATATAAAAAAAAAAAAAAACTATAAACTTGTCAAATCATAAATATGCCTTCAAGGTTTTGATCTTATCTCTGTGTGATGTTTTCCAGAACTCAAAAAGTGCCCAGGGACTGGTTGGACTGAAAAATCTGGGAAACACAGTGAGTACAGCTTCCATTTACAGTAGAAATCATTTGACATGTGTATCTAGTAAAGTGAGAAATTGTACAGAATTGCAGTTAGTGTGGTATATGTTATCGCTTTGTTGACATCCGCCCACGCCAAAGTGGGGGGTCTGAAAGACTATCTGCTAGGCAACAGGCTTTTGTAGGGTTCCTAAAATAAATGGGATTTGTGTGTTGCTCTTTTTGTGAGGTTAGCTCATCGGAGCACTCTGAACTCTTGGCCAAGGAGCACTCTTTCTCTTTGCCGTTTACCGGTTTGAACCTGCCAAAGTGCATATTGCCTTTGTGCCTGTGACCACAGCAGCAGTGTATGCTGTAGAAAACTTTTGTCTACATGAGAACATTGCATCATGTAGCAATGTACAACATTACATCAATTAAGCAGCTCAACATGTGACTGTCCAACTTTAAGGAAATCTGACATTTTATTTTGCCTTCTTTTGTAGTGTTTCATGAATAGTATCCTGCAGTGTCTCAGCAACACACACAGTTTGCGAGACTACTGCTTGCACAACTCGCACCGCAGAGACCTTAACAACAACAGCCGCACCAACACGGCCCTCATGGAAGGTGAGAGAGACTCTGAATTCAGACAGAAACGTGTTCCCACTCTTAAACTCTGGCTTTGATTGCAGTCCATCCATTTGCAGTTAGATTACATTTCATTATTGTGTATCTTGGTAGAGTTTGCCAAGCTGATACAAACCATGTGGTCGTCAACCAGCAGTGAAGCTGTCAGTCCGTCTGAATTCAAAACTCAGATCCAGAGATACGCTCCCAGATTTGTAGGATACAAGTAAGCCTTTTTCTTTTCATATTGTCTTGAGTATTTCTGTGGGCTTGTTTGTCAAGCAGTGAGTCGAGGTCATTGGCATTGAATTATTTATTGTCTTCTCCAGCCAACAGGACGCTCAAGAGTTCCTGCGCTTCCTCCTGGACGGCCTGCACAATGAGGTCAACAGAGTGACGGTCAGGCCGAGAGGCACTGTCGAAGATTTTGATCACCTGCCGTAAGTATTGTGAGAGACAACCAGCATAGAATGCATGTCGTCTCCCAACGAGGCACAATCTTGTCCATCGCGCATATGTTGTGCTCACGTTGGTCTAAAGATGGCATTCTGGTTAATATTGTGTTTATTGAATAAGAATTAAGCTAAAAAACATGCTCTGGGGCTGCCGTTTTGTCCTGTACTGCTACCTGCTGACGGATAAAATTGATGTCAAAATGCCTTTCAAATGTCATGTGACCAAACTTTAAAAAACAGGTGATCCGTGTCATGTGTAAACTGAGCCAATGGGCATTGTGACATCAGTTTCAGTCAACAGCAGATGGCAGCCCCTTGAAGGGGATAAAAACAGGCACGTTTTGCCCTCAATTCTTATTACACAACCGTAATATTAACCAGCATACTGGTTTAGACGAGTGGGGCACTTAGTTAATGAAAAACTATGGTAATAATAATCATCATCATCATCGTTTTCATACTTAGTAATGATACTTCTGCTTTGAAAAAAAAAAAGTTCTCAGTTGGAAAATTTGATATTGAATATAATTAAGGAAATTTGTTGATTTTTTTTTTTTTTTTTTAATGTGGCAATCAGGAACTCGTTGAAAAATAAATAAATGTGTGCCCCAAATAATAATAAAAAAAATATAATGTACAATATACCAATTGTCTATTCAGTTTCAGAAGGAACATTCTAAAAAGTTCTATTTTTTAATGTCATTAGTATTTAGCATCCAAACTTTTAAGATTAGCTGTAGGTGAAATGTAAACATTTGTTAATCTTTGTGTGTATTTGTAACACATGATGCAAACTGTGTCACGGAGCAGTAATTGAAGGCTATGTCGGTTTCTAGGTCTGCGCTGGTCAGATTAATGCCCTAATTCTTTTTGGATATTATTATACATTATCTAACTGCTTGTTTAAGGGTCAGTGTTAATCTGTGCAACTTCTCTCTGCTGTTATCAAAATTTATAACATATATTTATAATAAAGTGAGTTTGGAAGGGCAGAGCTTCTGTTATGGTATTGCAGGACTTTTGCATTTGGTTACATGGCGATGTAATATTCCATGTACAGTCTGACATTAACGGTGCATTGCATTGTTCATTATCAGGGACGAGGAGAAAGGGAAAAAGATGTGGAGTAAATACCTGGAAAGGGAAGACAGCAAAATCGTTGGTAAGCTGAACTATATCATTTAAGCATCAATGGCCCGATGCAGATGAAGCTAAGGTGTGCAATCTTTTTTCTTTCAGACTTGTTTGTAGGGCAGCTCAAGAGCTCTCTAACCTGCAGCCATTGTGGTTTCTGCTCGACTGTCTTTGACCCTTTCTGGGATCTGTCCCTGCCAATTGCTAAGGTTTGGACACTCAATATGCCCCACAATGAGTGCAGGGATGTTTCATTATCGTGCCCCACCTTACTACCATTTAGACACACCCTTGTCATTGAATCGCAAACAAAAATGCCCCAAGGTACTTCTCATCTATCAACTTGACACCAAAGCTGCAACAGAGATGTTTTAAATTTGAAAATAATACTGTTCATGAGATCTGAAAGAACATCTTATTTCAAATTCTAATTTTCCTCTCTGAATCTGTTTGTGTATTTGTGTGTTTGTGTGTGTTTGTGCGCTAATGTCAACGCATCTATGCTTACACTCAGAAGGGCTACGGTGAAGTGAGCCTCATGGACTGCATGCGGCTCTTCACCAAAGAAGATGTCCTCGATGGAGATGAGAAGCCGGTACGTTTCAGTACAGACCAGCGTCGTACTTACTTTTATGCCAATACTTAGTTGCATTGTTTGGTTTTCTCCACAGACGTGCTACAAGTGCAAAGCAAGAAGAAGATGCACTAAGAAATTCACAGTACAGAAGTTCCCCAAGATCTTAGTTCTGCGTATCTTTCCGCTACACTTCTAGTTAGACCTGAAAGCTTGGAGAGTGTTTGCTATGTTTAGTTATGTACATAATTGATCATTTTCTCTTACAATAATATGTTGTATGTGACCCCACTAGTGTAAACAGGGCATTCTGATCAATATTGCGCTTATGGAATTTGAGTTAAGCAGCATAATGAACCCATTTTTAAAAGGTTTTGCATGTTTGGGTATTTGACTGCAGTCAAATGTTTAACAACACCTGTGATACCACGAACAATAATTTATAGTTAGATAATATTTGGCATCAGTGCTGTAAAGAAGTGTTTTAAAGACAGAAAACATGCCTCCTTGACTCCTCGGTGTGCAGACCTCAAACGCTTCTCGGAAGCGAGGAGAACCAGCAAACTGTCAACCTTTGTCAACTTCCCCATGAAGGATCTTGACTTGCGAGAGTTCGCCTCCGAAAACAGCAGTAAGTTTGTAAAGAAAACAGCCTACTTCTCTAAAGTTGTTACTCAAGGATTTTTTTTTTTTTAAAGGAAAAAAAACCCAAACTTTTTTGCCCTTGTTCTCTGTTGTCTTTTAGTAAATGCAGTGTACAACCTGTATGCTGTGTCCAACCACTCAGGCACGACAATGGGGGGTCACTACACAGCCTACTGTCGCAACCCTACATCTGGGGAGTGGTACACCTTCAATGACTCCAGGTATGCTTGAACTCTAACTTTGGATTAAAAAAAAGAAACCTTTATGAAGTGATGATGAGAAGAGTCCTTCATTTGCATCTTTCAGGCAATAATATCCCTTGATTTATTGTTAAGATGATTTCTGCACACCTCTATTCCTAGGAAGTTTTACCCCTCAAGTAAATGACAAAATGCTTGAAAATATTAAAGGTTGCGAAGTTAAGCAGTTTTATTCAGCCAACATTGATCTGCCGATGCTACTTGGTGGGGATGTACAGTATGTAGTATTCATTACAGTATTAATTTTTTTGCACTTTATCCTATTTTCCCAACATGGGCCACAAGCTGCTGTGAATATTGGGCTTGTTTCATAATAACTTAGCTCATAGCTCACAGCTATCTGCTGCCATCTTGTGTCCAAACTGCACGACTTTTTTTTTTTCTTTGGCAGAGGTCTGACTTTTTATTTTTACATGGTTCATGTCAACTTTGTGCAGCTTTAATAATTAAAACCAATAATAAGTTTACTCTTTACTATATGGCTAGCTATATGAAGCTTAAAGTCTTAAAACTTAAGTCACTCCTGAATTAGATAACGAATGAGAGATGGCCAAGGAGGAATCCATGTAATGAATCGGTGACACTTCTCCCTCTCCAGAGTAACGCCAATGTCCTCCAGCCAAGTGCGCAGCAGTGACGGCTACGTCTTGTTCTACGAGCTGGCTTCCTCCTCGCGCATGTGAATCCTGGCAGCCGACGATAGGCCGCAGCACCCCTCTCGACAGACAGTCGGATGGAAAACGAGCGACGTCGTGCGCACAAAGGCTTGGATCCACCAGGATGGAGGCTGCCTTTCAGCAGAGACGGCGGGAGAAGGGACACACAAGAGAACGTGATCACCAGCCCTTCTTTTGCTCTCGTTGTCTGTTCTCACCGTTTTCATCCAGGGTAGAGATGTGTGTGTATGTCTAGTATGTGTGTGTGGGTGTGTGTTAGACGGACACAGGGCAATAATCCCATTGACCCGAGGAACCCATGAACCCCCATCCCCCAAATCTTCTCTATGCACCACAAGCTCAACTCCTGACCGCCTTTATTTTTTCTTGGTTGCCTCAAAGCGTTCAAATGACTTACAGGTTTTTTGGGATCTTTTCTGCGTTGGAGAGTTTTTGTTGTTATGTTGTTATTTGAGGTTGGAAAATCGTTTTAGCACATCATCATTGTCGCTATTTTGGCAGCAAAGTTGCAGTCTCGTAAAGGTTGGCTCAAGGTTCGATTTGTACTTTTCTTGTCACGTGCGACAAGAAAAATCACAAAAACTGTTGGCGGAAATCTGGAGAACGTTTTGCAAGCATTTGCAACCTTGAAAAAACTCTGACCTAACACGCATTTTGCTACCTTCGCCAGTAGTCACAAATGTTCTCCCCTCAGTAGGCCGAAACCGTCCTCACTTTGTGACTGTAACAGGAATAGTCAGACCACTGGCCACTTCCACTGCACCAAAACACTCCTTTGTTTTTGACAGCATCATCTTCACTCATTTTGCTTTCAATATGGCTGCGAGGCCAGTGGCACTCTGAGCGTCGTATGTCTGAACTGTTTTTTCCTCACAAGGTTGTTATCCATCTTTGCAGAGTGTTGTGAATGAGTGAATGACCTGGCATCTGATATGGATTCATCAATACGATAAAAGTAAAGCTTAATTCCTCATCACTCCATATGAGATCTTCCTCTCCTGTTTCATGCCATTGAACAACAAGGAAAGAATGTTTAAAGAAGACAAAAAATTGATCTGTATATTTTTATAGCCTGATGCAATATAGAGAATGTACAACTTAATGGTGCTGAAGCTGACCCATAACTGTTTTCATTTGGTTTCGTTACCAGATTTTGAGAAGAAAAAAGATATTTATGGTTAAAAGGATGTTGTAATGATACACTTTTTAACAGTGGCAGTCAAAAATGAGTAAATATGGTATATGGATATATATGAATAAAATTCCACAAAACCATGCTTTTAGAATTTTATTAACCGAAGGTTCCGCAATAGCTCAAGAAATACACCGTATAATTGACGTGGTATGAAATAAGGTTTGGTCGTCATAATTTAGAATACAGTTGATACATGATACATTTCATAAGGTCATGGAAATGACAACAAGCAATATATTTAGACAGAAGCCAGTGCAACAAAAGTTCAAGCGCCGACACAGACGAACAGCACAGAAGCTCTGTCAAAAGCTTTTAAACTTCATACACATCAATTACGTTTTCAATATCTAGGTCACCACCATACTGGGTGTGACGTTTCATTATATGTTTTGTTTGATCGACCAAGTTCTTTAGTTCGCAGGAATTTGCCACATCCAATATGGCGGAAATGTGACGTAACGCGGCAACGGGTTTACCTACATGTTCAAGGCTGGTTCGTCTGATGCTTCCCTTTGCTGAGAATGTTTGAGTTGTTGGACGACACGGGAGTAACATGATGTTAACCGCCTTGGCTAGTGGTGCGGTGGTGTTCCCTGGCCTTTTCTACGGGCTGGGGAAACTACTCAAATTCAATTTCAAACATTGGGACGACGCAGACGTGGTGACAGTCAGCGAGAGGTTAGTACTTGAAACTTCATTGAGCAGGTGCCACTTAGTCGTGGTTCAGTTGCAAACATTAGCATAAAGTTATCCTTTGCCTGAATATAACAGCCATGATTGTAAAATATAGGTTAAAACTGCTTGTCATTTTGTAAAATAATCGGGTACTTCCTTATTACAGGGGTACTCGGTTTGCGACGATAAAATTTCACGCGTCGTTCCTGTGCTAACTCAATAATTAAGTTAGAATGACACTAAATATTTGCAAGGAAACTATTAAAGGTTTTTTTTTTTGTGCGGCGTCCACCGTGCGCATCTTGTGCAGCGTGAAGGCGGGTGCCTCACAGCGCAACTACAGTTCGTTGGACAACCTGCATTGGGTAATTCATAAAGAAGAAATAATGCATTCTTTTTTCCCAGGCTTGTTTCTGCCATCCATGCGAGCATTTCGACTGTAACTGGAATCACAGTGGTGTCATCTTGCAACAATGTCATGACTGACAGGTAATTTCAGGTAATATGAGCTGAGTGGATCCGTGGAACCTCCACAGTCAAATCTGAAGCTCAACCAAAGAGAGGGAGGGGGCGGAAGTAGGAACAAATTCATTGTAAATATTAAATGCAATGTTAAATGGTAAATACAGTCAAGTTTATAAAATTACAATCGAGTTTATTTCATGGCAAATTCCGAACCAACTGATGAAAAAGTGGTCGACCCGCCTTGTATTCAAGTTAAACGAGTAGCCTACTGGTTGAACCTGCCTCTCCGGCTAATAAACAAGTGGTGGTTATATTTCAAAAACAGGCTTTGTCAACTTCTGTAATGTTTATTTATTCTATCTTGTTCAATATTTTCACAAATATAAACTGCAGTTCTGCTACATGCGAGTGTGAACACAGAACACAATGAACTGCGATTTGGACCGTGAACCTCAGAACTCTGGTGCAGACATGCAACCCACTACTCACTGCACGCGCCGCCCGATAGAAAATATTTTCTTGACATTAGAAAAATTTGCATCACAGAATAGAAACCGTGCTGGAGTCATTAATGTGTGCTTTGTGGCAGAAATACAAATTTTGTGGTCAATTTTGGAGAAATGCAATTTCTTCAAAAGTTACTAGGGAAATGTCCTTATTTTGAAAATAAATTTTTAAAAAAATCAATGAAGATAAGATTAAACTAATCAGGAAATGTGGCAAATGAGTATTCTAGCTGCAACCATCATTTTTTTAATGCAATTGCAATTGTGTTAGAAGGCTAATGGATGATTAGAAAACCCTTGAAAACTGCTGTGCATTTATGTTACTTTTCATGGAAAAGAATTGTCTGGGTGACCTCAAACTTTTGAACTGTAGTGTACGTCAGTAACTCACAAGTCAGAAATATAATGCAAACAAATCTGTGGCTTTTTCATTTGAGGTTTTCATGATTACAAATCTGGTAACAAAGTTTTCTCATTCTACACAGTCACTGGCTGGTCAATGAGTTTGTATTGTTCGGCGCATCCTTTATGATCACCGACCTCTTTGCCATGTACCTGAGCCACTACCATATTCAGAGGGTCAGAGGTCAGAGCTGCCTGTACAACAACCATTCTCTGCGAACACTGAAAGCTTTTGTCTACAAGGACTGGCTGCTTGTCCTCCATCACTTGGTACTGGTTCTGCTATTCCTTCCCATCGCCTTGGTAAGGATTTACTGTGTTTAAACAACGGGATTAGTCTGTGTCTGATTTAAACACTCATGTTATTAACTGTATGTGCCGTTCAGTTTTTCAGAAGAGGACTAGGCGATTTCTTTATTGGGTGCTTTCTCATCACAGAATTTAGCACACCTTTTCTCTGTTTTGGAAAGATCCTCATTCAGGTACACAATGCATTGTCAACATTGGAGTTCATTCACCAATAAGATGTAGTTTCACAACAAAAGAGCAAAATTGTTCTGAAAAATTGCTGTCTGTCTGAGTCTTCCTTTTCTGTCTGGGATCCAGCTGGGCCTTGACAACACCAGGCTGCACACAATCAACGGCATGCTAGTCCTCTTGACGTTCTTCATGTGTCGGATCATGATCTTCCCTTTCATGTACTGGATGTACGGGCGACAAGTTGGTATTCCGCTGCACAAAGTCCCCTTCCATCTGCCCTGGCACTGCAACGCGGGCAACCTGACCATCTTCATACCCCAGATCTACTGGTTTTACCTCCTGCTGAAGAAAGCTCAGCGGCTGTACAATAAACATAGGAAAGACCATTAACTCAAAACAGACCACCTTTGATAAAATAGTTGTTTGAGATGCACAAGGTAGTGTAAGGGAAGCTATTGAAAGGAAAACAAAATTGTTTACAACTCAGAGAAGCCAATGAAGAATGCAAATGTCTGGTGAAGTTAATACGTTAGTCACTTTAAGTTGATTTAATATTGTTGATTATAATACTTTTGCTCACTTAACAAAATGGTGGCTTCAAACAAAAGGTGCTCTGCTCTGATTTTTAACAGCATCTAAATATAGATACCATAAAATAAAAATATCACATTTTGAATTGTCTCATATTCTTCTTTGATTTGAAACCCAAATAAACAACCTTGCCATTCCAATACTTTTGGAGGAGACTGTAACTGGGACTAAAATCTCATTTTTACTTTTGTAAATAAATGATACAAATGTGATTAAGGTTGTGGTGATAATGTGTCCATTTTATCCATATTTTCTGATTGAAGGTCAGAAAATGCACGTTAAATGCATACATTTGTTTTGAAAATTACTTAGCTTTTATTGTGAATGTTTTTTTACCCACGTTTTATTCGTCACATCCGTCTACCAAGTTCCATTTGCAAAAAAATTATGTGCATTGCAGTTCTTTTAAGTGAACTGAATCATTAGAATCAGTTCACTCAAAAGATTCGTTCACCAACTGAACGGATCTGTGAATGAACGAGTCAGTGAGTGATAGTGATGTGTACTCCAGTTCTTTTAGGTGGACTGAATCTTTAGAATCAGTTCACTCAAAAGATTCGTTCAAACGAATTGTTCAATGGATCCCACACACACTGATACGGCTTTTTTTTTTTTTTTTTTGTCCAGTGGAAACAACCCAAACACATTAATAAACATTAAAATCTGTTAAAACTTGTCTGGTGTTTTATTCCTGGTGTGTTTTACGTTGTGTAATATGTGTTGGTGTCCCCCAAAATAAAGAGCAAGTAGTCAAATACACATCTTGACACGTACAAAAAGTGCATAAAGTTATTAGGTACACCTGAAAACAGTGGCGTACCTAATGGAGCGTCTGTGTGACGTCACAGATCAAACAGCCAATCAGAAAGTGGGGGTGAGGGCGGGTGTGGCACTTTTCACTTTCAGTTAAGCTTTGGCCATGATTTTTCCCTAATGAAGTGGCCTGTTATTAGGTACACCTGAAAATGGTGGTGTACCTAAAGGAGTGTCCGTGTGACGTCACAGATCAAACAGCCAATCAGAAAGTGGGGGTGAGGGCGGGTGTGGCACTTTTCACTTTCAGTTAAGCTTTGGCCATGATTTTTCCCTAATGAAGTGGCCTGTTATTAGGTACACTTGAAAATGGCGGTGTACCTAATGGAGTGCCCAAGTGACGTCACAGATCAAACAGCCAATCAGAAAGTGGGGGTGAGGGCGGGTGTGGCACTTTTCACTTTCAGTTAAACTTTGGCCATGATTTTTCCCTAATGAACTGGCCTGTTATTAGGTACACTTGAAAATGGCGGTGTACCTAATCCAGTGTCCAAGTGACATCACAGATCAAACAGCCAATCAGAAAGTGGGGGTGAGGGCGGGTGTCGTACTTTTCACTTAAACCAGGGGTGTCAACCTCCAGTCCTCGAGGGGCCGCGTTCCAATATGTTTTCCAAGTTACCCTCGTTAAGCGCACCTGCGTGAAAAGTTTTAGCTCCTTTCACGTTCCGCAGGGGCTAAAACTTTTCACGCAGGTGCACTTAACGAGGGAATCACACAGACAATCAATTAGGTACACCGCCATTTTCAAGTGTACCTAATAACAGGCCACTTTATTAGGGAAATATCATGGTCAAAGGTCACAGGTGTCAAGCTCTAGTCCTCGGGGCCGCGTTCCAATATGTTTTCCAAGTTACCCTCGTTAAACACACCTGTGTGAAAAGATTTTGGTCATTTCACGTTCTACAGGAGCTAAAACTTTTCACGCAAGTGCGCTTAACGAGGGAATCACACGGACACTCCATTAGGTACACCGCCATTTTCAAGTGTACCTAATATCAGGCCACTTTATTAGGGAAATATCATGGTCAAAGGTCACACGTGTCAAGCCCAGTCCTGGGGGCCCAGTTCCAGTATGTTTTCCAAGTTACCCTTGTTATGCAATTCACGACTCGTTCGTGAACGGGAAGTGACGTCATTCTCTTCGTTTTGTTTTACGCCGAGGTGGCACCAGCTTCAATGCGCATTACTGACACCTACTGGTTGAAGTCATATGAACTGAAAAAAGAACGAATCACTTTAGGAAGTGATTCGTTCACTCTCGTTCACTGAAAAAGAAATTGTTCTTTTTAATGAATCGTTCACTCACGAGCCAACACTAATGTGCGAGTAGTGAGTAGTGCGTAGTTATTGCTACATTTTTCACATGTTCGTGTTGTAAGGGCGACGCCACCGATCATCATGCTTAAAACGTTGGTTTGTGGAACTTTGACATTTGCTGGACTTTACGTTGGCTTCAGAAAAGTGTTCAGGTGGACTTTCCCTCGCTGGACCGACGCGGATGTTTTGATAGTCAGCGAAAGGTCAGTTCATTCGTGTCACCTCAACGCATTTAAAATTTTCTTACGCCAGTGAATTCTACACACACACGAGAAAAAACATGGGCCTTAATTTGTTTTAATGCATGGCGATTGCTCGTGATAGTCTGCGACTGACATTTCTTGAAGCAAACATGCCCAAACAAAGGTTGCTCCCTTACCAGTTAGGTGAGCCATTGTGATTATCCATAAACTAATAGCTGGCAGACATACTGACAAGTAAAGTACTGAGTTAACTTACACAGAAAGTGTAAATATATGCAAATATAATATATTCAGATTTTAAATATGCAGCCTTTGCCATTTAAAAGTTGCTTGCTACTGATTTGTATATTATGGATTGTTCAGCAAATAAACAAACAGGGCATTTTGTGATCATTGCTGCTGTTTTCAGGCTCCTTGATGCTATCCACGCTTCCTTGGCTACTGCCTCAGGAGTCATCACCGTGACATCATGCAAACATGTCATGACAGACAGGTAATGTCGAGATGTGACTTTACAGTACCAATGTGACCTTTAACCCATGCTTACAAATTCCTCTGGCCATCCGTAGTCACTGGGCGCTGAACGGGTTTATAGCGTTTGGCTATCCCTATTCAGCCATCGACCTCTATGCCTCGTATATGAGCCACTTCCATACACACAGGCTCAGAGGGAACAGCAAGTACAACAAGCACTCGCTGATGACCCTGAAGGCTTTTGTCTCCCAATATTGGTTGACGGTGCTTCATCACCTGGCAGTGCTTGGTATTTTTCTCCCCATTGCCATGGTAAGAATTTTGTGTACTCAAACATGTCGGTTTTGAACACTCATGCCACTTTTACCATATTCAGATTTAGAAAACTTTGTTTTTCAGTTCTACAGGAGAGGTTTGGGTGATTTCTTCATCGGATGCTTATTCATCACGGAACTCAGTGTTGCTTTTGTCGCCATTTCGAAGATCATCGTCCAGGTACACTGACATCATGAGGGCTTGTTACAGCACGTCAAACAAAAAGTTGATTTGGCAGGTTGTTAACATAAACCCCTCCCGTCTTATTTCCAGGTGGGCCTCGAGAACAGCAGGCTGCACAAACTCAACAGCATCTTAGTCCTCATCACGTTCATCCTTTGTCGGATCCTGATCTTCCCCTACATGTACTGGAAGTACGGACATGATTTTGGCATCCCGCTGCACAAAGTGCCCTCTCACCTGCCTTGGCACTGTAACGTCGGCAACGTGGCCGTCCTTTTGCCTCAGTTGTACTGGTTTTACCTCCAGCTCAAGAAAGCCCAGCGAGTGTTCCGACATAAGAAAGACTAACCCAAATCAGAGCACCTGCTTTAACAAAAAAACTCAGCGATGTATTGGGGCTTTTGAGTGAAAGGAATGTATCCACGTGTCCTCGACATACGCTCGAGTCATTCATCGCAGGGCTTTAAATGGTAAAATAATTAATTATATTTTCAGGCATTAATAAACTATATAATGTATTGAGAAACAAATCTCTGAATTTGCAGGGACTTGAAATGCTGGCAGCTGGTACAATACACTGGTGTATTTACCTCTTGCCATCTATTCAACAGAATGGGTGCCTTGGCTCAATGGCTGTAGAATTGTTGCATTTAAATAAAAAAGCATGCAATGGTGATGGAATTCCTGTCATATGTGACCTTTGTATTTTTTTTATCATGCTTTTTTTTAGACTTTCTTTTGAAACAAATGGTGATACTAACAAATGACTCGCAAAAAGGTGACCAATTTGCTCTTAATTCACCCCAAATAAAATAAAAAAGGCAAGGTCAGGCAAGTTGAGCTATCTTCTGCTGTAGAACAGACTTCATCTCCTGGTTCTCCAGGTTGTCTGTGATGGTGTTGAAGAAGTGCTTGATGTTCTCATTCTCCAGTGGGCTGCTGCTCTCAGGGAAAGCGCCTGCAATGGCCTGGTAATGACTGAGGATCTCCAGGCTGGACAGGAAGAGAGGTTCACTCTGGCCTCCTGGCATCATCACCTTACAAAATGAAAACAATCAATCTATATGACTAGTGGATAATCCACTAGTTAAAAACGAGAAAAAAAAATCACTGCAGTAAAGAACGGGTTGGCATTCTCAATTTTGCTGATCTTCTGTGATCTGCTGAAAAGCTCGCCTATTTGTTGCTATTGTGCTCATGTCCAAATCATGTCTAATATAAAAAATATTGCTTAGGTGTTATTTAAATTATGTACCCATGAAATATTTGACTTTGTGTGTAGTAAACCTATATCTTGTTTTTTACTCTCTATAGTTGATTAGTGAATTATAATATATTTTGAACAATATTCTCATTTATTGGTATGTTCCTGGCAGTATCTTATAAAGATAAACATTAACGCTTCTTACCTGGATGTGTTGAACATGACAGAAGATCTGACTGAGAACGAAAAGGACTTCCTGACTGGGCACTTGCCCAAGAGTCTGTGCACTTTCACTTAAATCTTCCAAACAGTCTTGGGGCATTTTAGGAGTTTTGACCGGGGTACTGGATACTTCTGAGACTTTGAGTTGTGCAGCATGTACTTGAGTCGAGCCTGTCAGAGCGCCGGATGCGGGTAGGGCTAATTTGGCTTTCAGCGAGTTCATCACCTCCCTCATCGTGTGTGCATATAATCTAGCCACATGAGCCCAGCCATCTCCTGACAGCCAATGAGAACAGCTGGATCCACAGAGCAGCTGTAGCACTCGAAGCATAAGGACCGAGAGGCAGAGTTCATAGGAAAACTGCCTCAAATCCAGGAGAGGGAGGAATTCCACGTACTCCAGTGAGAAGGGCACATGGAGGCGACCTGAGGTGATCAGCTCTTTCAAGGTGCCAAGTAATCTGCTCCATTGGGGAACGGAGCACCAGGGCATGGTCTGGGTCAGCGCCACCAGCAGGCCCTTACTGAACATGCTGACGTGTTCCGACCGGCGCTGGTCCAGATCCAGACGAGACAACATGGTGGACTGAAGGGAATCTGACAATGCGCAGCACTCCATCCATGCCAAAAGACCGGTGCCGTGTCCGTACTGGGGCAGGTTCAGAGCCGACCACTCCTAAAGATGATGGAAGAACACATGCGATGAAGCTCACCTTAACATATGACACTTCCAAAAATAAAAAAAAGACAATTTCCCACCTGTTCAGGAAGATCACAAACAGCCAACAGAGAGGAGGGAACTTCGTTTTTGAAATGCACACCCCACACGGGTTTCAGGTAGAAGTAAACCGTCCAGTCCAGTCCTTTCATTTTATCATGGAGCCAGAACAGAGCTCTGGACCAGCGACTTGGGGTAGCTTCCACCTGGGCGCCAACCACCTGTGCCAGTGTGATCAGCACCGAGGTCAGTAGCTCGCTGGTTTCCATGGACCAACGGTGGACAGCGCTCCCAAGTGGTTTCTCCCAACACCTTGCAAAAGACATGTCAGGAATAAGACAAGGTCAACGGCTTGTAATTTCACAATCACTGAATTGTGACAGTCCAGCAACAATTATTTTCGATGCAATACCAACACATACATCTTCATTCCTTACGCATTTGACATAAGAAAAAAATATATTTATTATCGAGAATAACAATTTGAAAATATCACCTTTAATCTATTATCATACTTTTCATGGGACCAAAAGACGTGTGTCTGTGTGTATTACTTTACCCTGTTTTTTTTCTGTCAAATTTTTAAATGAATTACAGTACTCTTAGGTGGTCCTTGCCTTACTAAAGACGCCTGGCATAAGAGGTTCGAGGACACCTCAACATTGTACGTAATGAAAATATAATCAGCTGAAACTGCAGTTTTTGAGACAACCTGAGAGCCTGGTCCTGCAGCTGAGCCAGGATGAAAAGCAAAGGAAAGGGTGAGCATTCCAACACCCAGTGGGCTGAGGAAGAGGCTACTTCCTGGGTATCCACACACAAGGCAGCGTGGAGAAGTTGAAGACTGAGTTTCAAATCAACAGTGCCATTGCCTAGAGGGAATATAAGCAGAGGGAAAGTTAACACTAAATGGGAGCTGCAACCAAAAACGTGACACTTTAGTAACTCTTAGCCGTACATAATATACATACATATAAATCCGAAATGATGCTAAAATTAGTTAGCTCACGTTGTTGCTGTTGAAAGGGTACTGGCATGATAAGAACGTGCCAAGAGACTCTTAGCCAGTTGTGTTAGCGAGACATATGTGACAAAATAGGATTGCCACGCCATATAACAAATTTACATTATAATGAATTATTGAAGTCAGAAGCAAGTCAATTTATCTTAAAAAATGGTTTGGTTGTCAAAAAAAAAGAAAGAAATACAAATTATACCAACATTATTAAAATGACGACAACTTCCAATTTTTGTACCTTTAGCTCGAACTATGAAGTAGTCCCATGATTTACTTTGGCGGGCCAAATGAAATTTTATGACCGGCCTTGAGTTTGACACCTGTATTCACGGCAGCATGGTGGAGTACCGGTTAGCACGTGTGCCTCACAGTCCTAAAGATTCAGCCGTGGAATCTTTGCTACTTCAAGTGTGGTTGGCATATTCTAGCATATTTCCCCATCACTCACCCAAATCTGTGACTTACCTGAGCAAGCTAAATTAGGCAAGACGAAGACGTTGACAAGCTCCTGAGGTGACAGAAGGGTCTCTTTTTCGCCTTCACCTGTAGCTACCATTAAGAGAGCCACAAACTTGTGGAACTGTTCCTTTTCATTCTCTGAGAGTGACCTGGCGCTTGTTACTTCCTGCAGGCACCTGCAGAGTAGATGTGTGGGATTTCTTCTCCCTTCGCTTTCCTCTTTGCATTGCGTCAAACCTCCAAGGCCGGGCAACTGCTTCAAGATCTTACTCACGAGGGAGAAGGCCCCTTTATTGGAGATGGCAGAATGGCAACAGGATCTCAATGTTGCCTCGGGGTTCTGAAAGGCCACCCTGGCCACTAAAGACACGGCTGTGCTGAGGTTGCCCTCCGCCGTTGAAGCTCCGCCTCCTCCCTGGATGATGCAGTTGAAAGCCATGTTGAGCTCCCGTTCAAAGCTGGCAATCAGAGCGGAGCCGCCTGAGGTTCCAAAGAAACCCTTGCTGGATGATTTCAGAATGGCTGCCAAAGCTTTATTCTTGTCTTCCAAGGAGAGCGCGGTGAACACGGCCGTGACAACTTTGAGCAGCCTCTTGCTCCAGCTCACATCAAAGTTCTCAGTTTGGAGTCGACTCGAGAGGGTGGAAGCCAGTTGAATGACTGTGTTGCACTTCTGGAATGCTCTTTGGTTCTTTTCAAGGCACTCCAGCCATTGCTGCTCATCACAGGCCAGCCAGCTGGTCTCACTAGCAAACAACACGGTGACGTCGTGGTAGTCCTCCAGACGATGACTGATGATGGTCATGGCAACTCTCATACTAACCTCAGAGGAAGTCTCAATAACGGGGAAAGTTAGTGATGCCAGCAATCCTCCGAGTTTATTCTTCTCAACCTCTTCTTCTCCTGTCATGTCAGCTTTTTCTAGAGCCGCAAGCATTCTGTGGACACTTTGCTGGAGTTTGAAAGCTGTGTAGCTGGCAGGAGAGCTGCAACACGCTTTCAGCAAGTCATGGTTTTGCCAGGACTGGGTGAGTTCTGACGCACTCTTGAGGGCTTCAAAAAGGCTTAATCTGCTTGGCTGAAATTTAGACGGGGTGTAAGATGCTCTGAGGTCTCGCTGTGCCTCCTGTAAAAGCTCCGAAGTCAACTTGTCATTGTTCTTCTCTCTGATGCTCATGGCTTTGGACAGGAAGAGCAGCTTATCTTTGATTGGAAGGATGACTGATTGGTCCGTGAGGAAAGTCGTGTAAAGAGAATCAAGACAATTGGAGAGCGCATGAGCACAGTGCTCTGGTTTAGATATGGCATCTTTCACATCCGTTAGCAGGTGAAGGAGAATGTCTAGGACGTCAGTGTTGTTTGGTGACGCTGTTGAGTCCAGTTTCATCCTCTTAGCAGTGTGATGAGTCAAACTAGCAGGTTGAGAAGTAAGATGAGCAACTCGGCGAGCAAACAACACTTCAATACTATCCTGTCCCTCAGCCAACTGATCTTCTCTGCTCCACAGTTGCCACCACAACTCAAGAAAGAAGTGGACATCATCTTCACCCACAGGGTTGCTCTTCATATGTTCAGAGAACTGGTCCAGCTCAGAACACAGCTGATGCCGTGGAAGACACAGCAGAAAATGAGCAAATGTGTCTGCAGCTGACAAGGATTTGAGCAGTTCTACCAGAACAGTGTAGTTGACCTCTGGGAGGGGGTTCTGTAGAGGGAAGAAGGGGCTCTCCCTCCATGCCTCCTCCATGTCTTCACCATGCTCCTTACTCAGCAACTTCAACCACACGACACAAACTAACTTTTTCCTCCAGGAGGCAGCCTTGCTTTTGAGATGATTTCCCTCGCCACAGATTTCCCCCACAGCGGCCAGGACTGGGTTTCCGACCTTTTGCCAGTCACATTTCTGAAGGGAGCTCAGGGATGAAGGAAGACACAATTTGTCAGCCAAGAGGAAAGATCCCTGAAGAATGGCCCAGTCTGAAGGAAAAAAAAAAGAAGACGCAAATTCAGGCATCAGTACTCCAATCATAGACTCAATTTTAACATGAACTCATAATCTTTTAAAGAATGATGATTCGTCTTTACACAGAGGCCTAGAGTATTAAAAGAAAGGATTGGTATTTCTGTTATATCTGGAGTGTATATGCTAGAAAATTATTGATTTTGCAGTGTGAGCTTAATTTGCAACAATTCATATATTAAAAAAAAGAGAGATTCGGTGTGCTCTTCGTGCAAAACTGAAACAATAAATGCCACTAAATTGTGACACCAGTCATTCCGTCCGTCAACGAAAAACATAAATGTTAGTCATTTCAACAATATTTAAGTAGAAAGTGCAGTTTGCATTGATACAGGTACCATACATAATAGTACATTTCAGAGTACAGGATTTGAATCCGTATGTCTACCTTTAGCAGTATTTTTAAACAGTCATTTGTACATCAACTTAAGAGGATTGATAAAGCTATTGGTGATCTTTGAGTCAACTTTACCTTGATCCATGATCATGTTGGATGGTAAAAATAGCTTCAGTCAATATATTATTTTGGAGCCTAAAAGTGTCACGACTCAAATGTAGTTCCTTGATTCAGCAACATACAAACAGTAGCTGTACATCATGACATTACATGCATACATACATACATATCGTTAAAGTTCACGATTTAAGCGTGCGAGTAAAACAACGCTTCCGCTGTCTCTGGTCAACGAGACCAAATAAGAGACGATTCCAGGTGCTGCTGGTTACCTACAGCGCTACCCTACGGCTTTTATGAGTACTACACCAAAGACAACCCGGAAGTACCGCGTTGTTGTTTTTTGGGAAAACTAGAATTTACGCTCTGCCTAAAACCCTGAACGTTTTCTTTTTTAAATATGCCAGCAGCGTAGCATTTTGTTGATCGCCCCCTTCAAATACTGCACACAAAGCTAAATGTCCATCAAAAACGTAGTACTGCAACTTTCGCGTGGCGTTGTTTCCTTCAAAATGAAAGTGAAACTAAACCGCTACCTTGTGCTCGGAAAACAGATTGAAGGGGTCTTACCTTTAGAATCATGTGGTTACTTAAGTTATCAACTTTCTTCTTATTTATTATTGCAGGTAAGTCAGTCAACATTAGAAGTTGTAACTCGAGACAGATGTTTTCGTGGAAATCTATGCAAGACTGTCGCGTACACTGAAATGACGTTTTCTTTTTCCTGAGCGTCAATCCGGTTTCTTGGTCTTGGTGCTGCAACACACAAAATTCTAATGGCAACTTGCCTCTGAGAACCAGGATTGAAGACCCTTGGTCTTTACTACATTTATTTATTTTCCTTGATATCCAATTTAAAGTCAATGTAGTACGCTCTTTGTCTTCACAATTATGAAAACGCCATCATACGAAGAGGACAACTTCATATTCAGTGAGGTAAAATTGGGCACTAATTGACAACTGTGCTTTGTTTTGTTTTACTGATACAAAAGCCTGATAGATGATATTTTGTGCTCCACTCCAATTAGTGACTAGTTGCATGCAGATATCAACTAGTGTACAGTTTTACCTCACTAGTAACATGGAGGTGTCATACTAGTTTGCAAAAGGTTGTCCTAGTAGTGTACAGAAAATAGTAGCTGGCACTAGTAGGCATTAAAAATGAACTGGCACTAGTATGTATTAAAAATACCAAGCTGTTTACTTTCAAAACGACTGTTTTTTTGTTTTTTGCAGGTGCTCATTGTGCTAATCTACTGACATGGATGCCTTGTACGTTCAGCGACTATATCGTTCTCATCGATAACAAGGGTGCACGTGATGTTCAGCTCCTGCAAAGACCCAGCATTCTGCAGTTTGGGAAGTTCGGAGACAGTGCCGTTAACCCTCGCGCCGTCACTTTCCTTGTTAATGGTGAGGCCTTTATCGGTATGTCAGAAGCACACATTGAAAGGCACCATCTGACTCTGTTGTTGTGTTCTCTATCAAGACTCCAAACCGAACTTGCAGCGCCATGTGGGGGACATTGAAGTGGATCTTGTGAATTGTGACATTCGTAGATTCAACACAGATAGTGTGCATCTGAAGTGGCCGGGCCAGAAGTCCAATGAGTACAACTCTTGGTTTGCCATCACTCTGACCCACAGCAATGGTTTGTTCACCATCTCTGGTATCCTCAGACACCCATCTGAGCCCCCTCCCTCGGGACAGCAGGATGTCAGCAATTGGCCTGCAATTGAGGACACCCAGACCCTCAATACTAAAGGTATCAGTCTATATTGATGCCTAATTGTCGAACTATCATGCCACTTAAAATTGATACACCAGAACCAAGACCCCACATTTATTTATTATTGCCAGTGTTTTTAACTTCCTGTCACGTTTGCATTTACAGTTGCGATGATCATGAAAACACAAACTCCAATGGTGACATCAGGCCTGGGGTTCCAAAAAAAGCTCCACTGCCAGTTTGCTATCGACCACAAGAAACCAAATGTGAGCGTGCAGTGGTACCAGCAGTACCATGGCGAACGACGCAATCTCTTCAGTCATGCTACCCACTCTGGGCAAAGGGAGGGAAGGGGAGTTGAACTGATTAATCTAGCAGGTGGTGACCTTTCTTACACTCTTCCCTTCACTGAAGTCAAGCACGCGGGGACATATGTGTGCTCCGTGTCAGTATTTCCGCTGTCTTCCACCCTTGATATAGGTCTACAAATTCAAGGTGAGGAATAGTTTGGCTACATTTCGCTTTTACGACTATCAAATTGATTTTTGTTTTGGTCCATAGTCCGTTATTGTTTGAATAAATAAAATAGCTATGCTAAGTAGTGAAGTCATTATCACATTAATGGTATGTATGGAAAACACTTCTAGGCCATACATAGGCCAAACATTGTTTGGTAAACTGCTACTCTATGCAAAGCTATAATAATGTTTTTTTTTTCCAGAGTCTCCCCGTGTATCCATCAGTGTTGGTCCCAAGCTTACATTGCAAGATGGTGAGATGGTGAAGGTGGTTTGTGAGGCAGAGAATTACTACCCTCTGGACGTGCACTTCGCCTGGCACATGCATGAACCGGCATCTTCGAGCCAGAGGGTCGGCGCTCCTCTCCCCAAGGAGCTTAACAATATCCTGCTCTCCAGTCACAAAAACAACATGGACAAGACCTACTCGCTTTCGGCTTTCTTCTACCTCGAGGCTTCGCAGAGACACTCAGGGCGTCAGTTTACGTGCACGGTCTCCCATCAGTCTTTGCGAATACCCATTAAAAAAAGTTTCGTTTTGATTGTTGAAGGTGAGTCACGTAATTTGCACAACTGCCCTTCTGTGGCAGCAGACCAACTTCATCATGTCTCTATTTTGTCGCCTAGAACCTAGCAGCTGGTTGTTTACGCTGACTGTTTGCAGCCTTTTGGTCCTACTACTGTATGTCTTGTATGTTTTGCTAAGATACCTCCACCAAGGTGAGTATTATTTGTTGTCTTGTCTGCTACATCACCATAAGTCAATATATGTCTATGAGCTCAAAGACATTAAAATGACTCATTGTTTTTCTCCACAGCTAGAAAATACTCATTGCAGGTAAGATTTTGAATACACTTCTGAGTTATCAACTGTCAATAGCAGAAACAATGTTTTGATCTCTGTGCAGAAAAAGCCATACTGATTGTACTTCATGACAGAGAGGAACACACAGCAGCTGGTAAAGCAGTCCCCATTTTACCAATGTACCAATAAAAAAAATAATTAGCATTGGGAGGTTACAGATACAAAAAAAGAAGGACTTTTTTTCTTACCACTAGAGAGAGCCGCCGTACTACCAGTGGTACCACACTAAGCCTGGTTTTGTTGATCACTCCAATGACGTCACACAAGATACGCTGAAACACAAGATTTGGTTAAATCTGGCATGATGTCATACATGATGATGCTTCAATTGTGAACTTTTTGTTTACAATACTTTTGAGATGTAGTTTGCACTGGAAATGTCTCTTTAACTTGAAGTTGTACAATCTTCATAGAAGAAAACAATACATATGCTTTACATGACACTAAGTACGGCTTTCACTATCACAATGAAACAAACATCTCAATGATGGATGTCAAAATTAATTGACAACTTAATGATCCTTACATTTATCAACATCTATTTTGCTAAGATTGTTTTGAGACTTTGTTTTTGTCTGGAAATGGTTAATTCTTAATTTCAGCCTCTCAACAGTTAATATTCTTTCTGTTTTCTGTTCTGTGTATGTTTAATCAAAATAAAACGTTGCCATAAGACAAACATCTGCTTTTACTTTGGTAAACAATGTTTAATATTTTTCTCCCTTTTCTGACCAAACCAGTGACCGAATTATCGTCAATTTATGAATACAAATGAGTTTGTTCAATGGCATGTGAAAATGATCGTTATTTGAGGCCGTAGTATGAATAACCTGACATCTTGAACCTGAAGCAACCTCATCTAGCGGCCCTTCTAAGCTTTTAAGAAAGGTCTAAAAACCCATTTATTCCGGAAAGCATACCTTTGCTACTTTTTAATGATATTTTAACGAGTTTTATTACTTTGTTGTTTTTATTATAATTAATCCTAGTTTTATCTGTCCTGTGTCCATTTTGTGATTTGCCTTCAAATGTAAAATGCATTCTAAATAAAACCTATTATTATTTGATATAGTATATTATTGTATATTATAATATTTCTCATAGCCCTTTGTAATATATAGAATCAATAAAAACATTTCCACAGGAGTTTGAAATGGGCCTGCTCCATTTTGCAAGTCTCTAACTGGTATTTGTGAAAGATTAGTTGAGCTTTAGGTTTGCCTGTAGAACCTCACAAAAAGATCAATATCAAGGCAAAAAAAAAAGTAACCACACCTGTCACAGTTGGGACATACAGCATCGTTTATCTCTCATTTATGGGGGTACGATAAACGCAATAAGCTGTATTCATTATCATAAATAAAAGGAACAACAATTAACAAAACGTAAACCAACTTTGAAGTTGCAAATAAAGACGTCTTGATTGTACGTTCCAGTGTGAGCCTGAGCACAGCAACAAAATGAGCCTAAGTGTTGACTGCTTGCAGATGTTTGTGTTAGCCTGTTGCCAGCAGTGAGTGCCTCCATGAAGGGACAACGTGTGCAGCCCAGGCGGGATCTCGAGTGTTCGGAGAAGACAAACAAAGCAGAGCAGTTCACTAGCTCTGTGCCGAAACAGAATATCAAATTATTCAACAGCTGATCAATCAACTTGAGGGGACACACATACAAACAATACCAACAAAAACAGTTTGGGCTTTTGTGCAAAACTGAAAAAATGAACTCATCATGGAGAGTATGAGACGACTAGATGGCTAAATTTGATTTCGTACTATTATTATAATGGCAAAATGCCAGCGTGTTTTTAGAATATTATGATATGATCAATTACATGAAAGTGATTGGTTTGTGTTGAATAATTTGACTCCTAAATTCTATTGCTCATGAAACATGGGTTCATGATTTGATACATTATAATGTTATAGACCGCAGGGAATGAATCAATCAGAATGGAAAACTGGAATACTAGTTTTGTGGTATTTATAAGCAATATTTATCTGTCGAGGAGATCAATTAATCGCAGACTTTTGATATTTGGGGCAGGGTTGGGTTCAATCGTTGAGTGGTTCAGCACAACTTGTTTTCTTTCTATGACCTGATGTGGATTCAAAAGTTTAATATTAGTAATATAGTTTAATATTGGGAGACCCGACTACACCTATGGAAGTGAATATGGTGGTAATCTCCCCGTTCAAAGAATCTGGAATCATTTAGAAAAGAAAATTGGTAAGGTAAGAGGTTGCTGATGTTGGATCTGGGACCTGGCATAATGGCTCACAATCTCTCTTGTAGTTAATCCCAAAGGTTCAGTTTTATTTTAAAAACATCTCAGCCAAAATCAGGCAACAGTCATATGTGCTACTATTTTAAATGATGTATTTTTTTTGCTAGTTAAAGATGGTGAGATAAACTTGGACTTAACTTCAAGCCCGTCGCTCACGTAACCTTTGCTTTGATTCTGTCTTAATGTTTTGTGGGACTTTCTTGGAATTCTCGTCTTCTCACTCGAGTTCAAAACAGAGGTCAAAGTACACGAGTCCTTCAACGTTAACTAACTACCCTCTCGAATGATGCTGCCTCACTTGTCTGCTTCTCCTTTCTGAGTTATTATGACACATATGTAATAACACAAGTGTGATTCTGAAGAAAAGCTTGTTTAGAAATGCAAAGAGTCTAATTGCCGTCTGTGTTCAGTTCTGTCTGGCCGACCTCAACAAACGCACTGCACTTTGTGTTCCTGCCAAATACTCTGGTGAGGTCGGGTTGCAAATCTCTTCAAGTAATAAAAAAAAAAACAGGGAGGGGGTGAGACAATGAGCTCATGTTAAAAAAAGAAAAAAGGCTCATACATGCATTTTCTGCTTGAATAAGCAGCAGCTATGGATGAAGATTGCTTCAGCTAAAAATTAAGTGATTTATTTGTTTCAAGCCAGCACCCATATAAGGCTGAGCTCATGATTAAAATGTTACATTCAAAGTTCAAAGTCAGCTTTATTGTCAATCCCTTCATATGTCAAGACACACAAAGAAACCGAAATTCCGTTTCCTCCATCCCACGGTGACGAGACACAGTACACGATAAACATACAAGTAGACGACACAAAATAAAAACAAGAAGGCACAAGCAATAACTAATAAATAAATAAAATGAGTGATGAATAAATAATAAACAAATAACCCAATAAATATTCATTCAGTTATATTCACATAATAATAGCTTGTTAATTTGCAAGATTTGCACTATTTCCTTTCAAACATTTCTACATGTAAGGGGTTTGAAATGATTTTTAAATTTTTGCAGGTACAATGAATGAGCAACATTTTGATGTTCTAACAAGCTTTTCAAAAATTGAAAGTCAACCAGTGTCAGAGAAGGGATTGCGGAGATCTACTTTATATATGTGCAGCAATATTGTTTACAGATTGAGAAGCTGGACAGCTCACATTGTGATTAATAACACATTGTAAACTGCATTGCTGTCCTTGTGTTTACATGAAAACTGATCGTGACCTTCAGAGACTGAAGTGCTTTCACTCGTTTACTCTTTATCTTGTATACACTCACCGTCCTTGTTTAAATGTCTTCACCAAGTGCGAGGCAAGGTCACGCACAGACACACACGTGGCACACTGAGTGCGCACACTGGCTTTCAAAATGTCATGGATATAATTCCAAGGTGCTGGCATCCAGCGAAGGAAAAAGCAATAAGTCTGAGCGTGAAGAGAATCCATGGTTCCATGGTGCTGTGAATGACAGTGACAAGTTGTGTTAGCTATCAACATACGCAATTCGATCTTCCAATATGTCAGTTGAGCTGCACCACAGTTCTCATTCCATTGTGTGTGTGTTTTTTTAAACCAGTAACAGCACATCAACTGGTCACTTATACTGGACTTATGCCCTTGTTGTTTGTACTACTTGTATGGAGGTTATAGTTTGGTTTATTATTCAACACAGTCAACACACAATTAATTCTACTGACGTCAATATGAAAGCTCCAACGTGAGGGTCCGATACTTGAACTCTTGCAAAACATTTCCCACAAACTTCTCGGAAATAGTTTGACTTCCCCTTGGTACTAAACCTGTTTCTCTTGTTAAATTATCAAAGACGTTGGGTCTGCATTTTCCACATTTGAAATAAAATCACAGACAGCCGGAATGGTGGTCTCTTTTTTTCTGAACATCACCTTGATGTACACTGTAATTTTAAAGCGGAAGTCAAGCTACTACTTAAAGAGAAACCGCAGCTGGGTTTTGACAACATACTACATAAGGGAGATGGATGTACTGACAGGTCACTCAATTTAAGTTTCGGTGAGTCAAGCAATCTCTATGTAATAAGGCAAACTTTTGTTTTTGCTTTTCTTCCCATGTGCGAGTAAGTCTCCATTATTACAGTCATCTAAGAAATGCATAATCAGTGACCCTTGAATGACACAGAGGTCTCTAATCTGTTTGGATGGAAGAAAACAGAAATCATGGTGTTTTTTATTTTTACATCATTAAAATTCACTGGCAAACAGTATTTACATTATTTCTCTTGTACTATGTTGGATGTTTGTCGCAAGTGTGTATCCAAGTGTGTTTACACGACTTTACGGGCGGTGCAGAAATACTTGGAGTCCATTTAATCATGACGTACATTCGTCTCTGCGGGACAAACTGTATCCTTTTAAAGTTTATGGTCTGTAAGGTGAAGTCAGGAGTACATGTTTTAATTTGCTGCCATGTAAGACTGACGCAAAAAGGGCAGTGGGGGTGTTTGTGAGTACCCTCACCCTTCAATGAATGCTGGCTTATTAGGGATGTGGGGAGGAATTACAGTGGAAGAATGTGGTTGGTTCGAAAATATACTGTTGCATTCTCGGCAGTTGTGGTGCCATGGTCCCGGGGGTCAGCGGTGGTGGTCAGTAAATGACAATGTATAAGCTTCAAAGTTGGCTATTCACATTGGAGTCACACCTCATTTGTAGAAAGATATAGAAGTGTACATAAGAGTCTATTCAAATCGTATTTTTTTGTGACAAAAATAAGAGCAATCGTCTTTGTTGGAAAAGTAGAACACGCAGTATTTCACAGAATTAGTTTGAACTGTAGTAGTACTCACATTACAGCAATAAGCATCGAAGACAAAAAATTTGGAAAGGTTTGGAAAATTTGGTAATAAAAATCCAGTAAAAGACCTTAATCATTCATAGGTACGGTGAAAAAGCAAAATTTGGTGTCTGGATTTAAAAGCATTTACATTTGGTGCGGACTTTGTTTCTCTGAACAGGGTATTCAATTTGCCTGCAGCATAACAGCAAATTGCTGCTTTACCATGACTCTTCTGCTCTCTGTTAATACAAGCAAATCAGTTACCACAAAATGAACAGTTTGTTGTTTTCTCACTTCCAGTAAAACACTTGACACATTGACCCATATTCATATTAACTTCAGCGAGTCTTGTTGCGTTCAATTTCATAGCCAAAAAGAACCTCCTTCTTGACCTTGTTGTCATTCCTCCATGAGATATTGTATAATTTTATTTAAATAAAATTTGCATATTGCATTTTCATTTGAAGAGTCACCTTTTGCTCGGACTCCAAAATCATTGTTTTTACCCATACTTAAATGTTTTACAAATTTACATGTGAACTTTCATCATACACTGTGGATTCAATCTTTTCAAAACTTTCTGGATCATTAACACACATTTCTGGGAGTCAAGAATTTTACTAAAAGTACTCTATTTGTAGTTCCAGTAATTGTACTCGACAAACAAAAAGTATGTTGTCTTCTTTTGTCCGACAAGTGAATCATTGTCAAAACAATCAAAGAGTCAACTTGGACGTCAAAAGACATTTTTTTTGACAACATCTTGGGATTTGATTTCATCCCACGCTGATTCATGCAGGTCATTCATAGGACCTGCTGACTCATGGTTACCGGAAAGAAGAGCTTCTCAGAGTGGGCCCGCAGTAGTCTTAGTCTAAGCACCTCAAGGGATAAGAGTAGTTTCATTTTACAAATAAACTCAAACTCATTTTGATAGCTCAGTGAGTCATGATGGAGTCTCAGCGTGAGTCACGGGCTTTGCAAGAGTATCAGATCATGTTTACATAAATTTTATATACTGTATTTGAAACAAAAATAAATCATACGTAAATATTGAAACGTATATTTTGAAATCATAAAAATAAATACAGGTTTTTTCTTTTCAAGATACATTCCATGTCACATACTTTGCAATTCAATTAGTATGTTCTATCTCATTGTGGTTTACAATACATGCTACATGACCAAACTGGGGGTCACACTTCTTAAAATCATACACAAGGACTGATAAGACAACAAAGTCTACCAGGGCTCCAAACTATCCTGCCCACAGAATGACACCTTATGTAGTTCAAACATGACATTTGCATAGATGAAAAAAAAAACTTCATGACCTTTGAACTCCTCTGGTTCGTTGCTGTCTGTATCTCAACATCCCCCATCTCAAAGCTCTCGTACTGTTGAGACATACTCCTTTTACTACACTCAAACAAATATGGGCACACACACACGCGCACACGCACACGAGGCTATCTGGTGTGTGGAATGTTTGCTCTGTTGGGGTCCAGTTACAAGGGGGGGGTCACTGGCCATCGATCTCATTTTGGCATCAAACATCACTATAATGGTCAAGAATATGTAATGAAACAAATGTGTGAGGTACTGTACATTTAAGCCATCATTTAAAACTACTGTAATGCATTTGAAGTGATTTAAAGTCATTGCATTGAAAGCCTTTATCACCTGACTCGACGTGGACTATTTATCGGAATGAAACACTGTCAGAGCAAGTGGATGGACAGATAATGATGGCAGAATAGCAGACAGAAAGCAGACATACAAGCATAAAGGCAAGGAGTTTATTCGGACAATTTGACTAAAATAAACTGATAGATATGGTTTGTGTGAGCTATATATAAATATGTATATATTGTGTTAAGCAATGTAGCAATATAATGTCATGTATATTTTTAATCATGTGCTTTTTGTGTCGCAAGGATGAGGAGTCCGAGACAAATTTCCTACTTGTCATTAGTGTTTTTTTTGGGTTTTTTTAAATAAAACTAAACAAAGCTGCAACAGGTTAATTTCTCCATTAAAAGATAATGAAATAAAGGAGATGGATAATGAGAAGTAAGGTGAGGTGCAGAGAGGACGAAAGTCTTTCCAATAGTTTACACAGCGAGTATAAAGGAGACCTCCCCGGCCCCACCCGCTCTCCCCTCCCCTAAATTTATGACCCTCCATGTTTCCTCACTCCTTTGCCATCCTCCTCCTCCTTGTTCCCTCCCCTTCTACTCCCTCCTCCAGACAAAAGCAGAGCTCAGCCTGAGCGTTTAAACAAACCAGAGCCGGCAGTGAAGAGCATACACACACACACACATATCCAGGCACACACACACACGCATGCAATGTCATACAGCTGTGATGTGTAACACAGAATGAGGCTGAGGTAAGTTCACTGCAGCTGTTAGTGAAGATTACCTCATCGCTGTGTTTTATGAGAGTTATGAAACATGAGAAGAGTTTACGTGACTCCTTAAGAAACACATGTTAGTGCGTTTGGGAATTGTGTCGTAAAAATTTAGTGATACTCTGAATGGAAGACCGTACTGCAAATCTTACTGATGCATCTAAATCTACAGGAACTGTATGCAAAAGGTCATGACTTCCTGTTTTTTTTCTATTTTGCAATCTTTCAGAAGACTCATCCACACCTGAAGTTCTCTGGAGAAGAGGCGGCTCATGACAGCACTGCAGGAGACATTAACCAGATCAGACCTTGGGCCGTCCCCCTCACCTTGCACCTTGTGTCCATCAGTCCCCTCCCCTCCAGCCAGTTTCTCAGAAAACTGAAGCTCCAGACTCAAAGATTTTTATCAGAACCAACAGCTGGCTCAATGGAAGCAACAACCTTGGCTGAGATGGGAGACTTGTGTCATCCTCGCTCCTCCAGCCCTGAGGGGGAGACGGTGTGTGAGGCTTTGGCCCGTCATGAAGCCACTCTGAGGGAGGCCATCAGAGAGATCCACATGGATGTCACTGCCTTTAAGTTAAACATGGAGCATCGCCTGGAAGACACGTTCAGCCTGAGTGGGACTCTTGGGCGAGCCATGACTCAGCTTCAGCAGGAGAACCGAGAGCTCAGAACTCAGCTGCAAGCCCTAAGACGACAGGTAGAACTTCTCAGTGGGATGAGCAGTCAAAATGGCAAGAACCACCTCGGTGACATCCAAGCCAATCACCGTGAGGTCAAGGAGGTGATCTGCGGTAAGGCTGAATCCCCCACTCAGAGTGTCAACCAGCCCTGCACCCCGGGGAGCCGTGTACAGACCTACAACGGCCAAAGCGGTCACGTCAACGCTGCATCCAGCGCTCCAACGTTCTCCTCGTCCCCCAACTCCGGCAGTCCCCCCATCGCTTCAAGAGTTTCCACCATTGTGGCAAGTCCTGTTTCAAGTAACAGCCCGTCCACTGGTCGCTTCTCCAGCCGGGCCACATTTGCAGTATCCAGCAAAAACAATGTAAGTGACCAAATTTGAACACTTTTCAACCAATGTTGCAATTAGCACTCAATAATTTGCACATATCAAATCCTAGCATGTTTTATGTGACTTCTTCCAGATGGAACTTTAGAGGTTTCTCTGCAATTGAATTGGATTTAATTTTATTTTTGGTCTCGCTACTTCACTTGCTTCCATCTCCAGGGAGTGCCCCTGTGCGGGAACCACTACTTTATTGCTCTTTGTCGTATTTGTACTGGTTGACCACAATTGGGTGAAATAGACAATGTAATATGGATGGCAATTAAACAAACAATACCCTGTAATCCAGTAATTGCAATGCAATTTTCTAAATTGAGAAAGTGGTGAAACGGGCAGATTGCAAGTGGAGCTGGTGGTGTTTGTGTTGCGGTTGCACGGATGTGTCAGTGAGGTTGGAAAGCAGCAGTCCACGATACGGACAATGCCATATGTGATACTAAGTATTGTTACTGTGATCTGTGAGGTTAGTGGTGTGTGACTCTTTTTGTATTCTTAAATAAGGTAGACTTCAGATTCCAACAAAATCCTGGAATGTCTTTCGTGGTTTTCTGTTTCATTGTTATGTTGCATTTGTCAGCTTTTTCCAAACACTTCTATCTTCACCAGATAAACAGCTTCCGTCTAACCAATGTTATCACGCTGCACTCGTTCACAAGCAGGAAGTCTCATGTGTTAGCAGGTTTGCTTCTTCTTCCTCTGTTGCACACAAATGTCACAATTTCTTTCTAACCCTTTCAATTCATCAACTCTGCAATCACAGTCTAGTGAGAACCCAGTGTGTGTTTTCCCTTTTTTTCCCAGTTAAAGTGAACACACACTCTTCTACATATTTCAGGTCTGCTCTATTTGTAGTGAAAGCTAATTATTCTTCATCCTCATTATTTTATTTGCAAAGAACAATGCTGTTAAATTCACGTGGGTTTTAGAAGTAAAGTCAGGAGTCTGAAGTTACAGAAATGAGAAGCACTGTTGTCCATCATTGAGTATTTGAGCACAGTAGACAATAATAGGTCAAAGCTGTGTCAGAATTATTAGGCTGTGTCCTCTGAAGGACCCTTTGCAGGTTGGCTCCACCTTACACAACCTTCATGGACCATATGAACCATGGCAAATTTGGAGAGGCCTAGCCTATAAAAGGTAAAAATAAAAAATACTAACATGCAAAATTTTGCATTTTAACGCAATTGGAGTTAATTTCTTCCTTTCCTGTTTCACAATTCACCTTGCCTGCATTGATCATCTCCATGGATGGAGTGGAACTGTTTTTCCAAAATGATGCAACAAGATGGTAACAAAACACAATTTAGCTATTTGCGGCACAAAAGTTCAACACTTCATTGTTGTACCATGGTGCACAAGCAAATTTCATTCATTTTGTCTTTTAAGTCGACTATTGCCTCACTGTAGCCTTTGGTGGCTACATTAGAGGAATGTTATCTGCTGTGAAATCATGTGAGCAAAGTAAAAACAAAACAAGGCCACCTTTGTTTCCTTGACTCTGCAGGAGATCCCCTGCTGTCGGTCAAAAGTTGCACCGCGTGTGCTCGGCTACTCTCGTCGGAATAGTAGGTTTCATTGAGGGGGTTTCTCAACAAGATTACCACTCTTGCTCTTCCTGTCTGAAAGTGATGTGGATGACGTACGTAGCTGCCGCTCACTTGGCTGTTCAGACAGGTCTGTTAGGCTTGAAAGTTTTACACACAGACTGCAAGCATTCTTTATCATCAATCCAAGGTGAATGTTTGTGCCAAAAGTTATGTGCATGGGCCTGTTTGTCTCTAGCTCACACGCATAAGGGGAAAAATTAGAAATCAACTTGAGTCAATGTGTCTAATTGCTGATTTGATGACAATTATGGAGACACATCTCAAAATTGATTAATAAAGCAGGGTGGATGTGAACCCTGCGTTCCCACTAGAGCCCGGACCTCAAACTCTTGCTGAACGTTGTTTAACTTCACAAAAGTTGTTTGGAAATTAAAGTAAAAACATTTCCGCAGGCACTCTAGAATATTAAAGAGTCTTCCAGGAAGAGTGGGAGCTGCAAAGGAAGCAACAATTCTTTATTTTCAGTTCCTATGCAATTTATGCTTCATCCATAGTAACTGCTAGATCAGTAGCCAAACGCTATTGGGAAGTTATTTCTCCCCCGATAATAATATGCATCTATTTAGATTTTTTCCCCAGAATAATCTAAATTGATTGAAAATTTACTAGCATTATGTTCATCCTGTGAACTGATTTCGTCAGCCTGAACATAGTTATCATTGTATGCTCATATCATTTTTAATTAAATTAAAACTACTGATTACATTATTTACTACTATTATCAAATGACTCACTGTAAATCAATGTCTCTGATGTGGTCCAGCACAAAGGTAATGGAGGGTACTCTGGCTAATTTCTAAAAACATGTCCTGCCCTCCTCACACGAATGACGTCAGCTGGAATAAAGTCCAGCCTCGCAGTAACCCCGCAAATGATAACCTATACATAATGGATGGATATGTGTGTGCAGTGGACAGGGTTTCATTAGCAGAACCTTAACTGACTCAATGGAAAATCAAGATTAGCTTTCTCAGGTCAGAGGGTTATCTACTGGTCTCAATCAAAATAGCATTTAGATGCTCTTGATTTATGGTTTGCTACAAGACTCACATTATATGTTACATAAGAGCTGATACCCTGAAAGGAAAATGTTGGAGGCGGTTTTTTAACTATCCCTTAACCATTACCTCCATCCCTCACTAATATTACACAACTCTTACCTCTGATGCTTATCTGTACACAAGCAGCATAGAACTTGTTACGAGCTAGTGGAGAAGACGGATTGGTTGTTTTCATGGAAGTTAAATGTACTGATCTCAGGAGAAAGAAAATAATTTACTTGGCGCTGAGAATGTGTACACACTCGCCCATATATGGTATTTGGAAATAATAAGAGGAAAAAGTTGGAAGGCATCTTAAAAAAAATCAGTTAGTAGGCTACGCCAACCACTTCCAGCCATTTTGCCAACAGATCTGCATCTGGTCAAACCTTGGCTTTGAATATTTCCTATACTAGACACAAACAGGAACGCAATTTTGTCCGTTAGTAATTTCTCGTTTTGTGGTTTTGTGCCAGTTAACAGTTGTTCACGGGTAAACTTTCCTGCTTTCCAGCATTGGATCAATTTCCATTCAGTGTGTCGGTGTGAATGGTTGTTTGCCAAATATGATTGTAGTCTGCCTTTTGCCACAAAATAACCAGGAAAGGTTTCAGCTCACCCTTAACAAATCTTAGATGTCTTGATTGTGGGTAAAAATGTTCATGTTAATTACTTGTGTTATACAACCAAAGCAAACGTTATGAACCCTGCAACTGGACCATTCAAGGGAGACAAAGTCAAACTGGGAGACTCTCGTGAGATTGTACTCCACAGGTCATCTTTTGAATGACGTAAGACCTACTGGCTGTTTTAGTCATGGACAGGTTCCTCTGCTGAACAGGGAATGAGCAGCGAAGATATTTATCTTCATAAAAAACTGAAATCTGACATTTACGAACTGTCCCCAGAGACTCACTACCCAGTCCCCATAAAACTGCTGACCTGGGCCAAAACTCATCCATCCTGTCCGTGAGGCGTCCCTTCCCCCTTCTTTCTGAGATTGGCTGCTTCCGAACAGGACTCCCTTTTACGGCTATATATACACTAATGTGTAAGACTGTACAGAAAAAAAAAAAAAAAAAGCACCTCTACTGCCAATTCCAATTCACAAAAAATCATATCAAGAAAACTCACACAATGATAGATGTTTGGAAATTTTACAATCAAATTTGAAAGAATTGCACGGCTGAGACTAGTGTGTATACAAAGGGGGGGGGGGGGGGGGGGGGACTAGTGGCGTGGGGTAACAGAGGTATGTGGATACTCCCTGGCTAGCCTAGGCTCTCTTAATGACTTCCAGACAATAAGCTGTGTTCTCGTCATCATCGCTGTGGAAACAAGTTAATAAATGACCTGCCAGTAGGACACCTTGAATGCCCTCTGGACCCACTACTGCTAGAAAGCATCAATATGTCCAATATCAGAGAGTAATAGTTCAAGCCTAATCACTAATTGAACACAGCATTCTTACAAAAAGGTCTTCAGTTAACAATATACAAAATTCCATTTAGCTGAAGAATGGAAAATTAAGAAAAGTATTCAAGTTAAATTAGGAGTCCTACGTTTGCCAAGTATGAAATAAGACAAGATGTTGTTTTGATCACCACATTAGGTTACCAGTGTGAGCAGTGAAACAGTATCTCTCTATGAAATTTCGATTAGCGGAGGTCTGCGCTCTTCGTACTGTTAATTTGAAGGCATGACTTCTTTTTTTTCACTTGGTAATGAGTGTATTTCACGCTGTTTCTGTTGAGTGATGTACTGGTCAATTAGAGGTGAGAACAGTGGGGGGGGGGGGGGTTAGAGGGGTGGATCTGACCTTTTCAACAAGTTTCAACAGACTTCTGAAAGTTCCTGCTATTTGGGTTAAATAAATAAAACCCATTTTGTTGTTCAAAACAATCCAACGCAAAAGGTTGCAGGTTGTTTTTCACTTTTACCGTGGCAATATTATTGTAATTAGAGTGTCTGGAAGTGTCTTTAAACTCAATGTTTTTTATTGAGATATCATCAACCAACACAGGGCAATTGTGAACTGGAATATAAAATCATTTATAGTTTTCCGAATTTCAGGCCAATAAAAATCTGAAAAGTATGGTTCGTCTGTGTGCGTATATGTATTTAGCCCAGTGCGTCGATACTTTGTAGAGCCACCTTTCCTGCAATTGCAGTCCCCGTGGACCTCTTTTATCCAAAATCCGGTAAACTACTGTCAAGGTTAAATCAAGGATCAACAGTGCAGAACGTGTTTGGTAATGCTTCTTTGTACATGTCTTTTCCCGTATGCAAGAGGGTCCCAGTTTGTCATACTTTCCTGATCTCTCAGCTAGCATGTCAGACTCCCCCTCAGTGAACTGCATCATTGCCAGGAACTGAGAATCACAGTGAGTGAAGGCTGAAAGGAGGGAGGTGGACTGCCAAGATAGTCCAGATAGGGGAGTTATGCTCTATTGTTGCCATATGTTAGAGATACTGTGTACTAGTAGGGAGAACAGGATTGGAAAATAAACTCAGTAAGGAGGCGGGAGACACAGAGAACTAATTGTTCTGTACAAATGAACCGACCTACACTACACAATGTAATAATTAATACGAGCATTTCTAGTAGTTGAAGAACTGTTTGGAGATTACAGTCAACTCTAGTTTTGAAGAATACGATGAGGAAATATTGCCCACATGCCTAAACTGGTAAAGTTAGCATGAGGAGGGTGTAATGTCATTTAGTTTACGTTTCTGCAACATACATCGATAATAATGATAAAAGTAACTGAAGCTCGGACCCAGAGCTGCTTCAAAAAAGTAAGCATTCATAAACAGCATAACAACTTGAATCTATAATTATGAGACAGTGGCAGAGAAGACTTTGGTACATTATGGGGAATCCCTCATCAGTCGAAGGCTATGCCAACATACTTTAGAGATGAATCACAACAAGCCCGAGCCGGCCCTAACTATGAGCTCTATCAAAAAAAAACAAGCTTAAAGTCTGTCATTTAGTAATATCCTCCACGGATGATCCGCCACAGTCTCATACTGTATACTTCTGCACGTATGAAATAACAGTAATAATAATTCTTGCTACACGACTGCACAGCAAGAGGGCTTCTCCTTTACCAACACAAATATCTGTAGGCAAGAAACTCTATAAATTTATGTATCTTGCACATATTTTCCATCTCAATGCAAAGGTTGGCTATAGTAATTTTTTATTATAAATGATAGGTTATATGAATGTACTTAAAAAAATAAGTGGTGTATCGGATTCCTCTTCACACTCTTTAGAGGAGATTATGAAGCCACGTCCCCATTTACCCTAATCTGATATCTTTACAGGAGTGTGTGTGTGTGCGTGCGTACGTACGTATACATGAGGTCCTACTTGTGCTTTCACTGCACCGTAATTCAACCTGTCCTGTCACCTCATTTTGGAATGACATTCACAACCTCAACCGGTTTTGCAAAGTTAGCGATAAAAGTTGCAGACCTTGCTGCAATGCACTTCTTAACACTAACTCATACTGTATATTCTGGATGTCTTAAAAAGTTACTGTTAAACAGGTATTCAGGACCAGTTCTTTTTTTCTATGCAGTCCCCCATGTGTCATACTAAACTAAGAATAATTTGATGAATGATGGTCCAATGGTTAGTATACATCTGCCACACAGTTATGAGGTAACAGTCCAGGGTGCCTTGCTCGCAAAGTCAGCTAAGCAATGTTTTGGATCACCTGTGACCATAATGAGAAGCAGCACTTTAAAAATGAGATAGATGGATTACACTTGTCGGATGACACATTAGTTGTGATATTTCCTTCAACAAGGAGCCTCGCTAATCAAACACCCTGCTAACCGCCCCCATGCCTTCACGGAGATACCTGTCACAGCCAAACAATATCCTTTGCCTAAACAGGATGTAACACTCACCATCTACCCTCATACTGCCTGTTTAAACACAAGGGCTTCCTAGTGCAAGTGTTCCCGTAGCAACAGTCACTTGTGTGACTTTTGCAAACAGTCTGCAAAATGTTTGGTCTAAACTGGAGTTACTCTGAAAGGGATGGTTGATTGATGAATGCGGTTGAATGAACACTAACACGAGGTTGGATACATGCAGACTCTGGAACCAAGAGTGTTTGCAGAATATATTTGAGTGGGAATTAAATGTTTCGCATGAAGACCACCCTATCCTACTTTAACTGTAGCTGAAAATAGGCAAGACTTTTACTGATCGGAAAGAGGGAAGAATATTTGATGTCATTATGATCCATAAGTATATTTTGAATGAAGAATGTAGAATACCTTCTAGGTAACACTTCTGGTAACTGAGTACCACAATCATTCCAAATGTTAGGTCAAAGATGGAGAAACTGGTCTATTCTGGTGCCATCTTGACGTGACAAGTTCTACTTTTAGCGACTTATCAGCAGAAGGCAGACACTGCAAAAGTCTTGCATGTGCCAGTAAGGCGGAACATGAGTGGCTCATAAAAAAAGAATTAAATAAAAGATTCTCATTCAAACCTGGCATTGATAACAAAATGTTAATTTAAATAAGCACCGAGTACAACTTGTTCGGTGTTGTCATTCGAAAACCATGATGCACGATAAGAATAATGGATAGACCTCATAGGGAAACTTTAATTCTGGAGGAATCTGTAAAATACTCTGACATTTTTCTCCTTCCTTTGGGATGCATTACTGTATTGGAATAACTCTTTGCTGAATATATCGTTGGATAACATTGATATATTTAAAGAACAAGAGGTAGGACTCGATACATTTTTTATTTCTTCCTGCTCCCTTTTGAATTTATGATGAAAATTAATGTGCTTTCTCTTAAATCTTTCCTAGCTTTCTATTACACTATTTTATGTCAATTATTTTTATGTTCACTAAACAAATACATGAGCAACTATAAATACATTCCGAAGCTGAATTTTTGAGATATTCAAGTTGGACATCATCCATCAGTTATTTTCTTTCCTGAAACACATTAGTTCTACTCACTCTAGTAATATAATAGAATATAGTAGAATAGTGGCACGCATGACGGGTGTGGCATGGCCTCAGGTGTCCTGTCATTCGTAAGTGCCAAGTGAACTGTTGCAGAGTATTCTGCCAGCAAACCAGAAGTGCAGATAATGGAAAGAGTTTACAGGAACTGGAGCCGCCCAGCTATCGTGTTTCACAGATTTTTGGCAAGCTTCCCTTCCCACAGAACACACAAGCAACAATTTGTCTGTTTCCACTTTGCAACCGTGTGCCTCGAACTCATTTAAAGATATTTGTGTTTCCCATATCGGTGTCGACAATGGCTTATAAGTACAGTTATGCACCTTTGTGTTGTGACTTTCAAGCTACTTGGAGGGAACTTGAATAAGCTGAGTGCTTCAACGACACTGACGCTTTGATTGTATGCATGGTGACACTGCAAATCCGGTGGTGAAATGGCCCGGTGATTTCCGCCAAACACATTTAACTCCACTCTGACAGTTTCAAACATAAGCAGCTGTTCACTTGCCTCCCTCATGACTACCTGTGGTTCTACTTCCTGAAAGCCTTTTGAATTGCTCTTTTATATACTTGTGTCATTTTTGACATGGTGTAACTCTGCGAACATATGCACAGCTATCAGTAGGCCTGTATTGCCAAAGCAGTTTATTATCATGTGAGTGGTTGACTTAGAGGTCCAAGATCCAAAGCCTCTACATCACAGGTGTCAAAGTCAAGGCCCGGGGGCCATATACGGCCCGCCACATTATTTTAGGTGGCCTGCGAAGACAAATTGTGCATCGAATTCATATGTCAATTCCAAAATTTTAAATTGTTTTCACTTTTAAAAAAATTGAGATATATTAGCAAATTATATTACCATTCATTTTTTTAAATAATTTTTATTTTCAAATATTCAATTTCAATATTTCATTTTGAAATATTTGAACAGTTTTTATTAGTCTCTGTTTTGAAAACTAGTTATTCATCAGTTTGTTGTCTAGCCTATACTATATATGAGACATTCATACATTTATTTGGGTTGACAATTTTAATGGCCCTTTGAAGCAAACTAGGTCGATGATGCAGCCCACGAAAAAATACGTTTGACACCCCTGCTCTACATGTTCCATATGGAATTAAATTATATGAAAGAGAATCACGTTTGACACATCCGTCATCTTTAATTATAACTATTTTGCACGATTATTAGAAAGCCATCACAGTAGGAATGGAACGAAGAACACAACCACTTAGGAAGGAACCTGGCACATATATTAAATGAGTAATTCATGTGTTTCATTACCTAAAGCATCTGAATCTAGTAATACACTTTCTATGATCCAAATATGACGCACGTACAACATTTTTTCCACATTTCATCCATCAATTATATTCCTGGGAGACTGGAGGTTTACACAACATCTTGGGTCTACTGACAGTCCAAATTGCACCAGGTTTGCAATGGAAGTCATTAAAAAAATGTGTTTTAATGCGTGTGTGTTCCAGAGTATTGAGCGAGAGGAGCCAATCGAAGTTGACCCGGCCCCGGCACATGCGAGCCTGGAGAACGGACACGCTGCACCAACAGGTACCCACAAGTGTTTCTCATCATGCCATTACAACATGTTCTCCAATTCAAAGATCAAGCACCAAAGTGACGTCATGCCATTAAGTGAGAGGCTTTTAAAAAGTTTTACTGACTTCATTGCTGAGGATCACTTTACTAAGGGATGTTGAGTGCTAGCCTGTTAAAATAGTTGAGTAATGTTTTTTTGTGGTTCTGGGAGACATTTGTCAAGTCTGGCAGATTAATCCCAGACTATTTCACAGTGATGTCATCACTGTCAGTTCTTTGCTAGTTCTCTCCTATGTTTGGTTTGGTTAGAGAGGCTCAAACATTAACGCTCACCAGACTGAATGATGGGAATGTCAGTTCTAGCCAAGGTTCCTCACATTTATTTCCAAATTCAAATTTTTTTTTAAATCTGCTTTCACCATACAGAAAATGGTGCCACAATGAGTGGGAAGCTAAGCTTTCTCTCTGAAAATACAGTGGTTCTTTAATATACCAGTGGTTCCACTTAGAACTTTTGTTCAAGAAATACGCAGCATTTTGGATCATTTTTTTTGCTTTAACTTCCAAGTAAAAATATTAGATTCAACCCAACCCAGCGCAACAACTTCTTAAAACCCTTCACTTTAAACCAACGTTGCCATCTAGAGGAGCCAAAGAATACTGGTTCGCGAAGCTTCATTTTCCCATCACCAATGCATACGGACAAACATTCACAATATTTGCCAGAATCTATCACCATGGATTATTATTTTTTTAATGTGACGTCTTTACTTTGCTCCAATCAGAACATTCCTTGTTGGCACATGGAAAGATGTCTCCACTCACAGACTTCCCACATGAACACATAGCTCCAGTCGCCATACGGATGGCCCACTTCCCCATCACGGCCACCACCAAGACAGCAGAAGTCAAGACTTGTCCAGATTCTCCCAGTAGCTCCACATCTTCTAGTTCCCCTCCAATCTCAGAATCCTTCCCTCCCAGCCAATCAACTGCTAGCTCCATTCAGCTTCAACCACATGCAGAATCCCCAGTTCAACCAGGTGACACTATGACAACCTTAACCAATATCTACTTTGTAAAACTCCAGACTAAACATTCCGTTTGCTTTTAGTATCTTCCATGAAGACGTGGACCACCTCACCCATTCGAGCTTCGGGAACTTCGCGCCTCCAAGGTGAGGTTCGCAGGCAGACAGACATGCCCACTGACACCACAGTTACAATTGAGATTCACTATGACTCTCTTTGCAGAGAAAACGGTTTCGCCCTCTGCTAAAACTGTGACTTACGCAGGGTTACCTCAACATGACCGGTTAGTTAAAATAAGAGTGACATTTTAATTCACGGTTTAGGTTTGGTTAGTGTAAGACTCTCTGTCCCCTGCAGGGATGACAACATTGAAAGCAAAGAGCGATCTTTTGGGTATGGAGGAGAAAGGAAGCGAGAACTGGTGAGGTCTCAGACTTTACCAAGAAACATTGGAGCTCAGACTCGACGGTCAGTCTTCGATAGGTTGGACACAGACATCAGTAACAGGTAAAAAAAATGCTTACGTATTAGGTTGTGTGAAAATGATGGAAGAGTACTCACATGTTTGCTTGTTACCTGTACAGTCGCACCAAAGTTGTGGAATCCAAGCCCAAACTGAAGCGTTCCCAAAGTTTTGGAGTTTCCAGCGCCAGCAGCATCAAACAAATCCTTCTTGAGTGGTGTCGCTCCAAGACCATCGGCTACCAGGTAATGCTGTCAATAAGATCGATCATTTTGAGTGCGAGGCGGGTTCACCCTGGACGGGTCACCACTTAATGACAGGCATATGTAGACAAACAACAATTCACACTCACATTCAAACCTATAAGCAGGTTTACGTTCAATAAAATAAAATAAAGACCCTCTAAAGGAATTCCATAGATTTTTTATAGTGCTGAAACCGTGCAAAGACTCAAACGATGTTTAAAATTGTTTACAGGTAGCATTCAATTCTCAATTTCAGTTGGCAGGATATTTTTCGGCGTGTTTAAAACTAAGCCCAAGGTACTGAGCATCGTCATTCCGGCGACGCAGCCAACGGTGACACACACGACACGAAATTGAGTGAGGCCGTGATAAATTGGATGCCGCGCCATAGGTCAACAAACTCTTGGCATTGAAGGCCGGTGTCAGCGTCATCCAATAAATCACTGCCTTCCTCAGTTTTGGATCATGTGTGGGTCCACCGAGCAGAGACGCTTCAGGAAACATTTATGAAACACAGCGGCACACGTTATTCAACCTGTTGCTCACACTACAGACAATTTTCAGTGCATTGAATGGACACGCCAACAGACATCTGCGAGCAGGGCACTATTAATTTTGGAGATTTATTTTAAATTCTTGGTGATGTTTTTTTTAATGCACATTTGGCAGACTTGGAAATTACACTATGGTTTGTGAAGTTTAAGACACTTTATAGGGACATTAAGTTCAATGCATATAGAATCGAATGGAATTCATCCTTTCACTTCTATTGAAAGTGAAAATGAAACCTAATCTCTGTAACTCATTGTAGGCGATGTCAATGAGCATGAAAAATTGACTTGCAGCCAGCATGGGATTGGTTCTCACTCAATGACTGTGTGAAGTATATGTTTCCTGTAACTGACTGATGACCCGACCATGCAGGGCTCCAGACGAACTTTTTTTTTTTATTAGGAGCACAGTGGGCCCATAACGTGAAATTTTACAGGCACAAGTAGATTTAGGCTAACACACCTTAAAACACGCCTTATACATAAGTAAACATACATCCCACTCATTTTCCCTACTGACACATGGGATGAACTGTAGCGCAGATGTTTGTCAGCAATTAAAAATATTCAACAATAATGTGTTAAAAAACACTGCACAAAAGTGAAAGTGGTTGGATACATGTGCGTGTTTTGTAATTGTGTGTTTCTGGGGTTACAGAGTTTGAAGCATTTGAGGTCATGGCTAAGTGTTTTGACACATTTGCTACACTGTTACCCGGCAGCCCGTGCCAGCTGCTCCATGTGGCTTTACTTATCGTCAAATCGGCGTAGCCACGACTCTTATGGCTAAGAGGAAACACTCTATTGTTCATATGATGACCTGACATGTTCCATTTCACTCAAGTATAGACAGCATTTTCACTCGAGACAAGTCTGCAATCAGTTAGCTTTCACTGCGAAGAATCATGCACACTGGAGTTGAACTTATCCTCTTGAAAGGGGTTGCCTTTGTCCTCGTGGAAAATGTGGGCTTTCTTAAATAGGTGGGTCCAGTAATTCAAATTTATGAACTGTTGAATGAAATAGCCTTATGGTGCCTTTTTAATAAAATCATAAATTATTGGATGTTTGGAACTTGTATGTACTTAATTCATTCTGTAACGCTGCTTGGGTTCCAAATCTCAAAACTAAACTTTCCTTTGGAATTAATACAGTGTTCTAATTGGTTATATGCTTAAACTGTCATCATTAGAAAAAATAATAGTTTTAAAAAAAAAATTAAGTTACATATTAATTAATTGTCAGTGTAAAGTGTAAATTGACGTTTACCATCATTTCAGTAAAGATGCATGGCAAACACGTGGAAATAGAACAGGAAATAATTCGTGGGCCAAAAGGAGTTCTTTCAACAGGCAGCATGAAAACTGTTTGGTGAAATTAATCTGTTTGAAATGGTTATTTAATTAAATAATCAGACAGAGCAGCCAGTGTCAATTGTCATTTTCAGTTCTGGTAGTAACATGCACTTTTCCTTTCTGTCACTAGTAACATTTTGTGATGGCATGGCAAAAAAAAAAAGCAACACAATAGACTACATCTGGGGTTTTGACTTTGAAGGCTTGAATAGCCATTAAAAATGAAAAACAGACAATGAAGATGAAAGCAGAGCAGACCCGTGACATCTATCATATTAATGTGAAAGTGGGGATAGTTTTATGGCCAAACTGTTGTCTTCTTTAATCTTCCATTGTCCGTCTTAAATGTGTTTTGTTTTGTTTTTAATTTGTGTTGTGTACACACTTGCAAAAACCTTACCAAGCCTCCTTTTCATCTCTCCTGTTCTGCAGAACATAGATATCCAGAACTTCTCATCCAGTTGGAGCGACGGCATGGCTTTTTGTGCTCTGGTTCACTCCTTTTTTCCCACCGAGTTTGACTACGAATTATTGTCACCTGACAACCGCAAGCAGAACTTTGAACTGGCTTTTGGAACAGCAGAGTGAGTAGCAGAAAGAAGTACAGTAATCCCTCGTTTATGGCAGATAATTGGTTCAAAAAAAACACCCGCAATAAGTGAAATCCGCGAAGTACAGACTTCTAAAGGAATGTAAACGAACATTTGGAGCAATACTACATTGTCCTAAAGATTACACACGTTTGTCCTCAATTTAGAAGTTTTATTTTGACTTTTAAATGTTTTTTTAATTTGGGGTGAAAAAAATCCGCGATGTAGTGAAGCCGCGATAAACGAAACGCGAAGTAGCGAGGGATCACTGTACACTAAGAAGAAAACAGAAACAGTAACATTCATTCATTCATGCAAACTTGGATTAAACACCACTAAAACACACAATAACATGTTTGTTTTTTTCAGCAGGGCAGCAAATACAAACTCGAATAGATTGTAACATTACCAGCTTCGAATAATGCTCTGTCTTTCTCTGCCTTTGTCTTTAGATTGAAGGCTGGCTGCGACCGCCTAATCGAAGTGGATGACATGATGATTATGGGTCGTAAACCGGATCCAATGTGTGTATTCACCTACGTGCAATCCCTCTACAACCACCTGCGCAAGTTTGAGTGACCTCAACAACCACGCGCATATTGGTGGCGTGACCTTTTCCTGTTTGCTCTTTTCCACCGCCTTATAGCCACTGAGGGAAATAAAAGCATTTTCTCACTGTCCAGGGGAAAAAAAGGCAAAATAATTTCAAGACTTTGCTGCCTTCGTGTGGTAAATTGGAGAACATTTGTTCCCATTTGGGAGGACTAAGCTTTTAAAAGTGTTTGTGTGCGTCCGTGTGTACCTGTTATCCAAATCCATGAAGACACCACATTATTGAATTTGTTGACTATATTTAGTTTGTATATGTATTTGTTGTTTGTAAACTTTTTTTATTCCCACATGATGAGGATGTTAACCTTTGACCCTGCACCAGAAGGGATACAATTTGCCGCGTCAGTGAAAAATTGACATGTACGTAGGTATTCAAAATATTAAAAAGCATATGAAACTGAGTGTTTGCAAAATTAGACTGAATGGTGTCTTTTATTTACACACTGTATGCTTGGATATTGAGATATGAACAGTTATTAAAATCATCAATTGTCAGCTGAAAAAAAAATGCTTTTACATTTTCATTTTAGATGCTACTTGATGAAATAAAATTCAAAACACAATTTTTTTCCAGTGTACTGTGTATATAAAGTTGTGAAGGTATCAAATTGTTTTTGTTGTTATGAATGCAGACAAGGAACTGTGTAAAAATCTTACAAAAAAAATTCTAATGTTGCAAGATAGCACAATTTTGTGTTTCTAAATATCAATTTGATGGAAGGAAGGACATTTCAATATTTTATTCAACTGGAATATTTTAAAAAATATATCTTGAATAGGATTTCCAACCTTTGTGATGAAATGGTAAATCTGTTTTTGCACAATTCATGTGAACTCCACATTTGAGTACCCCTGTGTCCACATTTAGGGACACTATTGGTCTAAGTTGTACATACATTTACATGTAGTTGATGAAAAAATACATTATTTACAACTAGTCATGGCTTTGCGCACAGTAAATTTTGGAGTTTATTATTATTTAGTAAAATAATATGTTTGAAATATATCTTCACAGCATAGCTAGAATAACCTTTAGAGTAAATAATGTAACCGAATATCATATTGTTGTATGGTGAATATCGATGATTAATAACATTTAAATGGTTGCTATACTAGAGTACAGTGTTGTCCATCTATTAAGGGACTTGCAAAACAGCATGATTTGATTCTCAGTAACTAGAGATTAAAATGGGTGGTGTTTTAATACCTGGATTTTGTGTGTGTGCGTGTGTGTGTATTTGTGTGTGTGAGTTGGGGGGTTGTTTTCTATGGGTATAAAAGGTGGTCCCCGTCCTCTTTGTCAAATCATACATTAAGTGTCCAAGGATCAGTGGTTGATTGTGTTTGTGCGGCGATAATGGCTTTGTTCATGGATGCAAATTTCTCAACAGTAAAGCAGGAACAGAAGGAAGATGTAGTGGATCTCAAAGAGTTATTTGGGGAACAGGAACAATGTAAAGGTGAGCCAAAACAACATCTGTAAATTCATTTTTAATATGTATAGTAGATTTTCAGAAATAGAGAAAGGGTATGGTTTATTTTTATCATCTCATAAGTATTTGAGACCATCAGTTAAAATGTCATAACCTAATGTAAAACGTAAAATCAGATCCAATTTACACACCAATCATAAACAACTAATTGATGAACTACTTTTACTCAAGATGTGCACAGTGAGAGCATCCCGCTCACCTCAGAGCTGGATCGGTCTGGTATCCTGAACGAGGGTCCGAGAAAGAGGAAGCGGACCATCTTCAGCCGAGCTCAGTTGTCCGAGCTGGAGCAAGCCTTTGCCGTCACTCCTTATCCAGACATCACCCTCAGGGAGACCCTGGCTGCACACACACACCTGCCTGAGAGCAAGATTCAGGTGAGTGGACGGCATCTTTTGTAAAAAATGACTTTTTGCTGGTGTTGCAAATACGTGAAGGGATAAAACATTATGAATTGTGTGAATTTGTTTTCCATCGTGGAGATCCGCATTCGGTTCATCACAATCCTATAACAACAACTCTATTTGTGACTTATATTACACAGCACAAAGCAGCTTTTTACAATTTACAACTACCGTTCAAAAGTTTGGGGTCACTTAGAAAGGTCCTAATTTAGAAAATAAAATCTCTATTTTTCAATGAGGATAAATTTGAACTAATCAGGAATACTCTTTATACATTGTTAATGTAGTAAATGACTATTCTACCTGCAAACGTCTGGTTTTGAATGCAATATCTGCATAGGTGTATAAAGGCCCAGCAACCTTCCCTTCAGTGTTTTAATGGTTTAGGGTGTTTGCTAATTGTGTTAGAAGGCTAATGGATGGTTAGAAAACCTTTAAAAACTCTTGTGCAGTTATATTTTTCATAGAAAACACTAAATTGTCTGGGTGACCCTAAACTTATGAATGGTAGTGTACGTATGATTATTTTTTCATGATGACAGCCTACATACCCACATCTTGTCATGAAAGTAAGCTGAAGTCTCATGATATGGAAATTGAAAGTATAAATCTTGCACAGGTGTGGTTTCAAAACCGAAGAGCCCGAAGTATCAAGACTGGGAGACTACCCAAGTCTACCAAACATGTTGTGGCAAGTAGGGGACTTGCAGGATCCACCTCTGGGGTGGTGACTTCAGCTTTTCCATCCCCATCCACCTTGGCAGACATATTTAGACCGGAGCAAAACCAACCCTGTGAAGACATCCCACAATTCTACTCTGACTGGTTCCAACTTTACAGCAATCAGTCTACACCATCCACTTCAACGCTCCACTCGCAGCCCACCCTTGGCTCCCCCAAACTATCAGAGTCCCGTCTCTGGGAGGAGGAGTGGCATCAGCGGCCACAACTCGGATCGACCCTGCCTACTTTCCTTCCTGGTTCGTTGTCACATCCCATCACCAGGCAACATCACCATTCTGCGTCTAGCCACTCCTACCAGGCCCTCAGGAACCTCAAAGCCCAGAGCATGGTTCAGTCTGGGGCGCATCAGTCGCTATACGGGGGTGAAGCTGGAGGTCACCTTTCTGTTGACCAAGTTGTTCCTTCTCACTCTCAGCCAGCGTACTGGGACGTAACTCAGGGCCAAAGACATCACCACCATCATCATCAACATCACACACAAATGGGACCACAGACATCTATGGGCTACATCTCAGACCTTATCTACAATGCTGCTATAGTTACCAACTTCCTGGAGTTTTGATGATGTGTATTGTAAAATTCAGTTATTTTCCCCTTTATGTCCTGTCTAAACACACCAATGACACAAACTGAAGAAAACATCAAATGGTGTATGTTGTTCTTCCTCTGGCCTTGTGTTAATGTTCCAGTTGTCTTTTAGATGTAGTCTGAGTTAATTTCCACACAAAAAATGTAATACCAAATGTCATGACTAAGACACAACTTGATGAACTTTAAAGTGGGCAATAAATTATGGCAGATTTAATAATAAATACATTATCATATTGCTCTGCAACCTGCAAAATTAAACTTTGAGTGGTATTGGGTGACTTTCAAGTTGTTCCAAAACATTTTCACAGTAAATAAACTGAAGTAAATTAAAACCCATGTGACAATGTTGTGAGGAAAATGTTGTAAATTATAATAATCACAAACAGAGAAGTTAACCACTGCATAAAACTATTTTGTAAACTCAACAAAAATAAAGTAAAACTACTCATCCTTTAGGCATATAATGGAGGATGGAGTTAGGTGTTGGTGTCATACCTTCACTGACACTGCTTGAACATAATTTGTTGTATCTAACAAGTATATTTATAGTTACATCTGCCTGCTAAAATCAATGTTTGTGTATTTGATAGTAACGTAAGTGCATATCTGTACTGAGCAATAAAAAATGTCACAACAGCATGCTGCAATTTGTTCCAGTTATAGTTTGATGGTTGTCAGGCATTGCCTATCTCACACTGGTGGCATCACAAAAAGAGGTCGGGAGGTCAAAGCATGCGTTTATACACAAAGGCTGGGTGGTTGTGTAAAAGAACTTCACTGACAGCCACCTGGGATCGATAAATATTTTATTCCGCTCACATACTGATGTTAGGAAATCCCTCCAATGCACAACGTCCGTGTGTCCGCGCGAGCTTCTTCTGTGTATCTCTTTTTAAGAGCACAGCCTGAATTTGAATGTACTAAGCACACATGCCTCTGCAGGATCACGTTCCCCTTGAGGCAAATGGTCAAGACCTTGAGTCTCTAGCCAGGAACTGATAAAACTTCCCGGCCAACCATAAAATGGGTAGTAGGATATAACCCTTTATTTCCGCTCCTTAGCAAAGGAAAGTAAATTATTTTATTTATCAGACTTTAACTTAAAGTTTACTTGCGCAATGTGAAAATAGATGGGTATATTACCTTGACAAAGTTTTGTGGGCATCTCAGTGGTAGATTCTCACTTTTTGTTATTCAATGTGATTTACTGAAATGTAAAAAGCAAATTTTGCCTCATCAGGGGTAATGCGAAACCACTTTTTTGGAATGTTCACCTACAAACATATTTAATGTAATTAGAATCAAATGATGAAAAGAACTTCACAGGGTCTTTACAATTATTACCAGTCAATAATTCAATACTTTGGCAATAAAAAATAAAAACAAAAGCCAGCATGGAAAGACTCCAACTCATTTGTCACTCAACAACTGGTGTAGAAAATGGATATAATATTCATTGGAACAAGTTTTGTAAATTGATTTTATGAAACTGAGGACTAATTGAGAAGGTATCCCATGAACAAAACACATTTCTCCACCCTGGAATCACGTTCTCACAGCAGGCAACTCTTGTTATGAGCTACATTGTACTATGCCGTGTTACATTATACTGTGGCCCTCTGAGAATTATTTTTCAAAACATCCTGATTAAAATCACTCCATGTGCGGAGATACCACAAAAGATAGTTGTTTTTTAAATCTCTCTACTCTGTAAGTATCATGAGTATAGTAGGCAGGCGGAATAAACTAATGAAAATTAAAGCCAAAGCTTTGGGGTCTATCAGCTTACAGGTCGTGTAATTATACTTGGATTTAAGTTTTGAAATATTACATGAGAAGTATAATACATACACGAATATGACGGATGGACAAGACAGTCGTGCAGTGGACAGTGATCTCCGCATATCACAATCATCTTTAATACCAAATAATCTTTCAATAAACCTTTAATCCGGGTGTCAAATCTCAGAATTCAGGAAAATACTTTTGCCCCTCCAGATGTAGTTACATCTTTTAATCCTCCCATTTATGCGATAGGACCAAACAATAGGATACCGGCATAAAAATATGTCCAAAAAAAATACGAATTTAAATGTGAAGAAGGGATCAGAGATGATCATCTGAGTCGTGTTTGAATTGTTTTGAAATTGATTATGAACAATAATCTTTCTATAAGTGTTGTTGTCATTGTTTTTCCTGACCCAGCGACTTTATTGGCAGTGTTGATTCAAGGCTTTATTGTTACTACTAGCGTGTTATTAGCAGATCTAGCCTATAGCAATAGCTTTTGAAGTGTTCTTTAGATGTATTGTCATTGTATAACTTGATACAGACCTTAACTAATTAAAATAAGATAAGAAAATAGACATAATCTAGAAGATGTTTCTGGTTGGAAGGTACCAAATGGAACGAACAATAATTGCTACATAAACTCTTGTAGAATAAAATGATCAAATTTAATAACCAAATTAATAGCTTATGACATTGAGTATACGTACTGTTGTTTTCGCTGAATCAACTAAAATCAACTGATCATCATCATTCAATTCGAGATACAGATGTATGGCTTTATTAATATCATCAGGATCAAAAGAAAATCACAGGTGTTCATTTATTCATGATAATAATATTTTATATTTTGGTTTCTAGGAAAAACAGAGATAATAAATAAAAAGCAGTAAAAAAAAAAAAAAAAATAGCATTAGACAACACTCGTCAACAGACTAAAAATATTTATAATTTATATTTATTTATTTATTTTCTATTTTCATCAGAGCTCTAATTCTTAATGAGATTCCAAATAATAAAGTATGTAATATATATATATATGTATATATATATATATCAATCATACATATTACAAATACTGTATATGTAATATTTATGAATTAAGAGTGAGGGTCCGCAACCGGAAGATTCTTTTTCTTTTTGTAAATTTGTATACTTATACGGCTCAAACGTAAGAAAAAAATAACTCAAACAACCTTATGTGCTAAAAAAAAAAGCCTAAACCGAACCCCATTTTTGTAAACCAGCATCAAAAATACGTTCAAAGCCATTTCTGAATAGAATTTTGTCAAAAAACTACCCTACTCGCAGTTGTCCTTTTTCAGCAATGCCATAGGTTGCCATAAGAGGGTGCCAAAAGATCTGCCTAATAGCAAAGTGGAAATTGGTGTCGTTTAAATGTGAAGACTCTCTTGGTCCATATAATTTTAATAGAGTGTGACCTTAATAAAAGGCTGCTCTTAAATGGAGTTTCCCTTTTTGACTTTAGTGTAGTTCCCTTGTTTGTTGTGCTAAGGGTCACCGAGTTCCCCCTCCATGGTCCGGACCAGGACATACAGCTCAGCTAACCCCACTACAGATGTTGCGATCACAGCAGATATTACTCTCTGGCAAAAAAAAAAAAAAGATAATCAAGTCAGAATTAAAATGCTTTTGGATACCAACATAACATTTGAACTTTTGGGGCACACCGGTTTAGCTAAGCATGCTGTTCCAGAACAAATCGAGACAAATAAGACAAATTCTTACCGCTGTTGTTTCAGTGAATAGGTACTGACTGCCCATGTAGGAGCAGGCAAATGTAGCGATTACAGTCACCAGGAAGTTGAAAACAGTCACAACCACTGCTTTAGCTGATCGTACTTTAGAAACAGAAAATATGTACACCGATCAGAATGTACGACACCAATACAAGAATATTTAAATTGAACATATTCCAATGTTATTTTCACGATTTAAAAAGTTTTCAAGATGCCTTAATAGCATGATATTTACCAGAACCCTGGTAAACCGAAAACCCCCATGCAAGCAATTACGGGTATGACAAAAATGCATTTGAAGATCTAGCCCCTTCAAGTGATGTGGAAACTCTACAACATACTAACCTTGCTGTCCCAAATCTGCCAGTGTTCCATTACGGTTCATTTCCTGCACAGGAGTAGAAATGTAATCATTAGGCTAGACTTTGCAATGACGTGGATCCTGCTAATGTAAACCCTGTCATCTGTGAACACAAAATTATTTACCTGAGTGTTTACGTTACGAGTCATCTTATTGTATTCCTCGTTTGCTAGTCTGGCTTTAATGATTTCCAAGCGTGCAACCAGCTCAGGGTTCTGAAATGAAGAGAAAATGATCACATTTGTGTTTAGTGTTCGTCCAACTCACTTTGATTTATGGACATGTTTCATCAAGCAAGTGGTGAAGAGGCTGAAACATTTAATTACACATTTTGTAACAAAAACGTTCACACATACTTGGTAGGAGATTTTCCCTTGGAACATTTTGTGATTGAGTCAAATAAATATTCAATCGGGAACACATATATGTCAACATTTCAAGCTCGATGAACTGCCATCGACTTACTCTGGGGGGCTTCACAACCTCCGGCAGGTGCAATGAACTATCCTCCAACAAGTCATGCAAATAGAATGGATGCCCTAGAAAAAAGAACATCATAGTGTAAATAGTCATTCATTCTGGGCGTCATTTCTGAAAATAAATAAAAACATTTCTGTGCTTTCTTTTACTGAAAACCACGCAAACATAGCTTTTCAAGTAGGCTCATGAATAAATGCAATTGGCATGGAGAGCAAGTGACAGAGATGCAGAGCGCAAGAGAAAAAATAAATAAAATCATGCCTGCGGTGACATCACATTACCTTCATCTTGAAGATACTTTTTCAATTGTCGCGCTGTACTAAATGGCAGGTTAATTTCTCCTTGATTTCCAAGTAGAGTACCCAGTTGTGTTCTCAGCTCTTCAGGCAGAGACGAGTCCGTCTGTTCCAACAGTCCTGACACTCGATTTCGGAATTGATCTCCAACCACGAACGCCGAAGCCATAATTTTGTTTAACGACAACACACTGAATATTCGGTGGGAATATGCAACGATGGGAGATGTATATGACTGTAACGTTAGAAAGCGGTGCAAAAGCTCAATATGCAAGTAGCCATGTTTTTACCCCGTGACCAGATGAGGTAAGTCTCACGTGATCACTCGTGTAAAATAATCTCTAAATTACAAATTCAATACACACAACGGAGCATTTTACCATGTTTGGTCGTATTATATTTGATTATTTGGAAGAGAATTAACGATCATTTTAAATTAATATCATGTTTTGCGCGTCTCGTTCCAGGTGAATATCTTTGGTGCCTCCATGTTTCCTCGTATTTTTTTATATTTATATATACGTAACATAACGACTTTAAATCCCTTAGAAAACGCCGTCAGATTGAATTATACAGAAAGAATATATTTGAAAAACATTATAAGCTATTATCCACGTATGAATATATATTAATGGAGCCAATAAACCTTTCCAACGGCTGTTTGTAAGGCTAATGGGGGGAAAAGTAATCTTGTGGTGTGCAAGGACCACTACAATCTCAACTAATAATTACTAGTAACCTAAGTTAACAAAAAGTCATCGTATGATGTAGGCCTTACCTGAACGTCCTTTACACTGACATGTTTTGACAGACTGTTGAAACATGTCAGCGTAAAAGACGCTCGTAATAAACAGTAGTTCTAATTCGTACTATTTTCTTTGTCCCTGAAGGCAACATCAGTGCGTACGTACAAACGTGCTTGCGTAAGTAAAAGCGTGCCACCACCAACAAAGATGGCGGCCTGCGCGTTACGTAGAGGTCTGCTGAGCACTTTCAGTAAATATAACAATAAACGCGCACATAGATTATTAAGTATGACTGACAGCAGGTTCGAAATGTATAGACCACAGTTGGAATGCCGAGCCTGCGGAATGTACGGTGTCGCTCAGCAGAAGAGATTCATGTCGTCACGGTAAGACACACAGCCAGTGTCCTCCTCCTGTCAATGCTAACAAGCTAAAGACCTAGCTATCCACGAGTTTCTAAAGATTTTATCGTAGGAAAGAAATGTCAGGAACTGTTGTCATGTGGTCAACACGTTCCAAACTTATTTATAAATACGAGCATTATATGTATCCAGGGCCTATAAAACTGGCGTAGTTGGCCTGTGGCATTCATTGGCATTTATCCAGTAGATGTGGTAATGCATGGTTTGACCGGAAGCACTTTTACAATGTTAAAATGTTTGCCCATAAACACTGTATTAAGTTGTTGTTCTTACATTTTTACCAATTGTGTTTTAATGTGCATTGATTTTGGTAAGTGTTTATAATTGATACCCCTAGCAATGTCTTGATGTGTTTTTCCTTAAAATTACATGAAATGAACGACAGTTTTCTGGGATTTTTGTTTTTCTTTATTCGTAAACTACACATTGTATAGACACAGTAACACGGTAAGAAAAAAAATATAAATAAAACAAAACAATTTTACATTGTTATTGCCAATGAAGCGTTTGCTTTGTACAGTGAGGTGCCCTCCAAACCCTTTTTAAATGGAATAAATATTGATTATGGATAAAAATCATGATTATTTTGTTCAATCTTGGAATCACGATTATTTGCACTATTACGTTTTTCTCACCCCAACGTTATTCTGTGAATGTGTCCTCATTGTTCAAACACAAGCCATTATGAACTGACGTTGCCTGTATTTGGCAGGAACAGGCCTGAAGGGAAGATTTTGGAGACGGTTGGAGTGTTTGAGGCTCTTAAGCAGCAGGGCAAATACGAGACAGGACAGGTAAATACTTGCATAGCCAGGTCGCAGGGTGGATGTCAACAAAAACACTCTGGGTCCATATGAGCATATTTAGATTTTATACGGTTTCATTGTACCATTGTGACAATAATACATTTTTAACAGTACGATGCCTTGCTAAAGACATTTTTATTTCATTTGATTTCTGATTTATTATTTGAGTCTTATCCAATGTGACATTGTTCCTCTGTGTTGTTCTCAGCTCTTTCTCCACAGCGTCTTTGGCTATCGAGGTATTGTTTTGTTTCCATGGCACGCCAGACTGTACGACAGAGACATCACACCTCCCATGTCTGACAGGTAAAGCCCCCACCGCCCAATTTGAGATGACTGGTCTTTGATCAACAAAGGCGTTGCAGCTTTATGCAACACGTTGCCCCTGTCATCATGTAAACACAACACTCTTATCTCTCTTTTTTTATTATTATTTTTTGCTTCTAGCAAGCCTGAGCCTCCTGGTGGCCATGGCTCAAAGGAAGTGAAGGGGAAGACTCACACTTACTATCAAGTTCTGATTGATACCAGAGACTGCCCTCACATTGTAAGTGATTCTGTTAACCAATGTTACTTTTTCAGTCATCTCCTAGTGTGACATTGTTGCTTTTTTCTGTGGAATGGTCATAAGTATACTACTGTGTATGGATTCAATAACACGCAATGCTCAGTTTTGCCCTTTACAATTACATTTTTGCAATATGGATGATGGTGATGGCATATCTGATGCTACTGCTAAATTTCAAACATGTGGTAGAGTACACGTTTCATTATTTTGAGGTTTTCATTTACCAACACAAGCAAAAACCTATTTAGGAATGCACACTGTTTATTTTATGGGGTTTACCACCACTGATTGACTTGTCTCATGAGAATCGCATTTAGCATCGTGCGAGGTTTACCGACAACTTGTGGTTGCACATTGCAAACGGCTAAACGCTGCATAAGATGTACTGTATATGTGTGGTTTCAACTGTATAATTGTCTCATCTATGACTCATAGCATGTGACAGCCGCTGTTACTATACTCAGGTGCACATAGCCTCTTTAGAAGGTTGTTGTTTTGTGTGAGCGCATGCAGACACATATTGGTGAATTTTGCTTCGTGTTCCATTTAACAGTCTCAGAGGTCTCAGACAGAGGCAGTGACGTTTCTGGCTAACCATGATGACAGTAGAGCGCTTTACGCCATCCCAGGTATACACCGTGATCTATCTCGCCCCTGAATAGCACTGTATGATATGATATGATCGTCTGACAAAAAACAGCTCTGTTCAAGATGCAGTAATCCACCTTGGTGTAAAATACCTATAAGAATTTTTTAATCTGTACCTTTCTTCCCATCAGGTCTGGACTATGTGAGCCATGAAGACATCCTGCCATACAACTCTGCAGAGCAGATCCCCATTCAACACGAGCTGTTTGAACGCTTCCTCATGTACAACCATGCCAAATGTAAGCACCCCACCACCCAGTCTTGACCTGCCAAGCATGTTCTTTTCTTTCTTCTGTACTTCCTATTACTTCTGGCTCTGCCATTTTTATCATCTCATTTGGTATAGCTCTGTTGCTTGGTTAACTTGTCCTTCTCGCTCCATCGTAGCTCCTCCATTCATTGCCAGGGACACCCTCAAAGCATGGCAAGAAAAGAACCACCCCTGGTTGGAGCTGTCGGACGTCCACAGGGAGACCACTGAGAACATCCGGGTCACCGTAATCCCTTTCTACATGGGCATGAGGGTAAATAAGGAACATGCAGTACAACTTTCATTTTAGATGCAATCGCTGGACTCTTGTCCAGTTTTGTTACCGTCGTCATGGCGTGAGGCTTTGGGTTTCTCGTTAGACTCTCAACCGTTACTATTTGCACCTAAATCTCGATTTTACACGGACTTTGGGGTCCAGAATTTTAGAACCACGTTAACCCCGAAAGCGCGTTGTGTAGAAAGTTTATTTTTTTATTTTTAAGAAAGGCATGTTTTTAGGCAGCCTAAGGGGTCTTTTGTTACGTTAATTTACGCCAGGCATCTTATTGGGCAGCCGCAGGGGTCCATTTGCTGTCTGTCGACAACCCACACACATTGAAGTCTGTTCTCATATTAAAAGAGAAGCAATACGCCAATGACAATATCGTAACCAATTGTCAGCAATAAATGAGGGATCACTTAGTAAAATTATTTTTCATTGTGATATCTTTCTATCTCTTCAGGAAGGCCAGAATTCTCATGTATACTGGGTGAGTAGTGGCAACGATTATGCGAAGCCCCATAAAATAGATAATGCATCAATTAGTCTGAACAGTTTTAATGCATCTACTGTGTGTCATCTTGTGAAGTGGCGATACTGCATCCGTTTGGAGAACATGGGCAATGAGGTGGTTCAGCTGAGAGAGAGACACTGGAGGATCTTCAGCCTGTCCGGTACCCTGGAGACTGTCCGAGGTCGCGGCGTGGTTGGCAGGGTCAGAGCAACTCACTCACACTGACTTGACACACAATGCTGAATCCTTGGCGTTCCTAAGCGGGAGGGACAAGTGATCGCAAGTCTAACAAAATCGTGATCACACGTCTAACAAAATAAAAGCGCAATTCACACCGTTGGAGTGGGTTAGTAGAGTGATTTATTTTGCAAAGATTTCCGGCAACAGTCACTCATGGAGCCCGTGCCTCGGCCCACCTCGTGTGACAGGTTGTAAAGTGTAAAATTGTCAGCCCGATTGTTTTCAGATGAGTTTGAGGAGGAAAAATCAGAACCCAGACCACAGGATGATTGGTCAGCATAATCGTTCTCTGACCAGGGCATTTAAAAAAATGCTCACGTTAGGGCCGATTGTATGAGTGTCCCCCACTTGAGTCAAACGGCAAGAAAATTGAATAGACATCACAGCTTTTAGTCAGTCTTGTCATTGTGGACCTGTTGTGTGATTAAAGGAGCCAGTGTTGTCCAAAGAGCAGCCAGCATTTCAGTACAGCAGCCATGTCTCTCTACAAGCCCCCAGCGGTCACATGTGGTGAGTTTTTGTTCTATACGTGATGTAACCTTATGTTTAGCTCTTTTTATTCTGCACTCCTCTGTGCCATTAACATTGCCTACTTTTTTTTTATGTTCAGGGGAACATTTCGTATCGAAAGGACTGATGGCTCCCATTTTGATGTTCGCATTCCTCCTTTCTCCCTGGAAAGCAACAAAGATGATAAAGCCCCCCCTGCAGGGTACACATTCTAACTGCGAGTAGTCGCCCCACCCTAGCGTTACCTCTGCCTTCAGTATCAGAAAATTGAGGTAGGTTAAGGAAAGAGACTAACAGATATAGCGTTTCTAGAGCTTCCAATTGCACACCCACATATTCTATTTTCCTGGTTTAATTAAATACAAACACACATGTTAGGGCTTGCTTGATTTAAAGCTGACTCAGTTTGGATGGGGAGGAAAAAGACAGGGATCGAAGAGTGGGGAAAAAAAATATGCTGCTGAGCAGCTCATGTTTGGTGTCAAATAGCGGGAATATTGACCTGCTTTTGAGCCCTTCCTGCTGAGGTTGTGTTCCCAAAGAGAGCAATTGGGGCTGAGTGTCATCGAATGACTCCCCTCTGATGTTATTGAAAACATAATGCACCAGTGTGGCCATTCCTCTTTTCCTGTTAACATTTCTTTACACGGCTTTTCTGTTCAGCTATGCCTGTCAGATGTTCTTTTTTCAAAATAAGAAAAATATCTGATCAATTTACAGAACCAAAGCATTCACACTTTAAAACCTTATTCAACAGTTAACACATTGTCACATAAACTAATTTAAAATATTTTTTTGCAGGTTGATCTTAATATGTAAATCCTGGTTGACAAAGTCCTTGTGAAATAAACCCTGACCTCTGTGAAGTGGCTGGGGTCATCTTTCCCAGTGATTACAAGTTGGGACGTTAATTATAGCTGCGCCGATTTGAGATGAGTCACCCTTAGGTATTGTTATTATTGTTTGAATGGAGTCTAAATCCCATCCATTGGGAATCACTGAAGTTTAAGAAGACGGTATGTGTCACAATCGAAACAAATGTCCTACCTGTGGTGGAAAGAAGCAGTGTTGTCCGGTTCCATCTTTGACAAGTACGCCATCGATGAAGCGAGCGGGGGGGCAGCAATACTCCTGCAGTGTGTGAGTGTGTAAAATAGTTATTTTTAAATCCCTGCATAAAAAAACTGATGCAGGCTTATAGACGCAGTGAGCATGTCTTGCATTCAAGCCTACTGCTTAACATTGAAAAAGACTTTGATTGAGCCAAAATTAGTCTTGGTATAAAACCAAGGACTTTTAGATAAATGCGTTTTTGTGAAGTGATTTGAAACTCCTGTGATACCAATACTGTAAATAAGAATGTAATTAAAGGCAAATATGTTTTGAAAAATAATTAATGTCGCGTTTTTTTATGCATGCGTTTAAGTCTTAATATTGCAATGCGTTTTGCTACCACCAGGTGTCAGTGCGTATTTGTGTTTAACCATGTGCATGTGAAGTTGTCTGGCATTATTCTGACATGGTCAGTCATGATCTGGAGTGGCAAAAATGCCCAAAACAAAAATAACTATATATTCTGGAAAAAATAATAAAAGCTATTCTGAAAATAAAGTTAAAAAAAAATACTCATTTGAGAAATGTTAAAATCCCCTAAATAAAGGCCATAAATAAATTACTCGGCCCAGGTTTATGATGAAATTAGCATTGCCAACCACAAAACTAAAACTAGGACCTGGGCACCGGGCATAAACAAAGCTAGACGCATACGGAAAACTGCGAATTTTGACAACTTCATTTGATACACTTAGATCATTGCA